>NC_083621.1:20616757-20955091 GCF_963584025.1 Labrus mixtus
TACATTTAAGATGGTGTATCTGTGGCACAGAGCGCCTAATGTGGCATGGATGGAGTGCTTAGCTGCGTAGCTAAGCACACATATCAGGCGGTGTAAAAGGCGGAAGCTGAGTCTGCAAGACAGTTACAAGATAAATATTACATTCTAGACAAGAACTCTGCATTCGTAAAGGCGTAGGCGGCACTGAATGTTTTCGCAGTGGCATTTCTGTCAGAAGAATGCCGAGATCGCATTGCAGCTCCACAGTCACGCTGACTTGAGTCTTCCTGTTTCTGGAAGAGAGGAGATGCTGCATGGGAGAGCTTAAGTTCTGACTCAATCGCTGCAACAATGAAGTGATGACCAGTTGAGCACATATTGTTACCCAATGACGTGTTGATGGATTTCTCCTACCCTTTGCTTCAGGCATCATTTTTGCGTTATTTCAATATGACATTCATACTTATCACATGTCCACTCATTTATTTATAGATTACTATATACAAACTATACTCACTTTTCGTGGTCTAACAATCTTTTAAAGGGTAAATGTGAATTACAGTGAAATCCAGATTAGAAGTTGCACAGGTATATAAGACACAGTCTGTTTTATGAGTCTCTCATTCAGAGGGAAAAAAGGTTGAAACCGTCTTCCTGTTTGACGATTTCCATTGCTTTCAGCTGAGTCCACAATGTGTTGTATCTGTGCAGCTGTGTAGCTTCTATTACCATCTGTTTTCACCATGTGGAGTTTGCAATCCTGCTAGCTACCAGTATGGTAGTTGAGCTCTCAGCCTTCAGTGATAGTTGTGAAGTGCGGACTCAAAGCCTGCAATTTGCGTTTTTCGACCTCAACTGGTCACTTGCTGTCCTTAATTGAGGAGATTATGACCTAATGAGGGAGAAGAGCTGTTACAAAGTGGTGCCGCCAGCCTTGTCTGGGTTTCTATGTGTCGCAGCATGTTTTGAGCAATGAAGCGAATCAGAATTTTTGAATGAGAAAATTGAGAGGGGAAATGAGAATATATAAATGCACTGTTGTCTGAAGGAATCACATTGATATCTTTTGCTAGCAATTCAACTGGAAAATATTTTAAAATTAAAGGCTGTTTGGAATGTGATTCGACAAAACAAAGCATTTGGACACTTTTATATCTGAAGAACTGAAAGAAACAACAAATATAAACAAAATGGGTTGTACAATTATCTCTGCACTTCATGTGCCTTTACACCTCTGGTGCTCTTTGTCGGATAGTTTGACGGATAGTTGGGGTGTTGTGAATGCTCAAACGAACTCTGGTCCGCTTAAAAACATCGGTCTCGTTTAGCTTCCAAGTGCACCAGAGTTCAGTTCGCTGTAGTTGAGAACACGTTCCCGAGCAAAGGGAAGTGAACCAAAAGGCAGTGCATTGTGGGTTGAATTTGGCTGTCTGTTTTACGAAATCCAAAAGGTTTGGAAGTTCATATGGTTATACAGTAATACATGTTGCTTCCCTACATTACAAACCTGCAATTGGCAGAAATGAGCATCATGTCTCTTCATTCATGTGCTTTCTTTTTCCTTCTATATTTCTGTGCTGATACACAGTGGCTAACTATACTGTGTACCTTCATGCTAAATTCTACACCCGTCGCCGACTAAGGATTTACATAGTTGAACCTGATTCATCAGATTTTGCTGTTGAATGATTGAAAAATGTTTTTGATCCACATTCTCATTTCAGTTCAACCATATCGTTAAACTATTTGTCTTTTAATCTTGGCATAACAATTTATTGATATGATATGACTTAAGCTGTTTTTCTCACTCTTGAAGTCTGCATTAATGGGACCTTTATAACTATATTACACATGTCCAATACAGCAGGCACATACATACACTGCAGCCAAGTGTGTGTGGATCAGGCCACCGACCAACAAACAAGGTCTTTTAATTCACCAAACTCCACATCATAATAATCCACCAATTTAAATCCAGTAAAATATGAAATCAATTTAATAAACACATTACATCCATAAAGATCCATAGTGTGTTTAAAAAAAACCTGCTGACCTTTTAGATGACACCTTGTTATAGCCAATGAGAGCCAATTGCACGTTACTGTGCTGATGACTGACATTTCTCATAGCCAATGAAATTCTCTAAACATGGATATGCTGCTTCTATCAATACTTGGTAGTGATTTCTTCAGGCTGTTGTTTTAAGAACTGCATTAAAATTATTAATAAGGTGATATTTATACCAAGATAGGCTATGAGACATGAATGATTTGGAGAAAACAGGAACATCTGTGTAAAATTAGACATTATTCACCTTCATAGCTGGAATGTAATTATCAGCAGTTGACTTAGGCTTCGATGAACGAGTACTCTACTATATGGAATCACCCTTACTAAATCATATAGCAGAAATACTAAGTTGTTACTGAAGCCTTGGAAGGAAGCTGTAGTTTTCTTTTTTTGTAAGAGTCAACGCTGTACCCCTGAAGCTCCTTCATTTATTTTGAGTGTGCTGTGCTGTCACTCTCTACTGTATGTCAATTAAGTGGAGTGTCCACAAATGACCTTGGCCTTCATCCAGCTTCTTAGCTGGAACAGGGCCAGTCTTCTCTGCATGTTGTCCAACCACAACCATACTTAGTGTCAGGTAGGCCGGTCCCAATGCACAGTCTGAGAGCCAGCAGGCTGCCGACAGTCTATGCTAATGTCCATATGTTCAGGTCTGCACTTAACTTCACTCTCCCCTAGACACAGAGCTGCTATTCAGTCATATGTCATTCAATAGCCATCAAAACTTAGCAGGGGCGACTGGGACTGTAACAACACCCTGCAGGATATGTGTGCCCGACCTAACAAGGTACTTAGACTGCTGTTCATTGTTGAAACTTTAGTATTTGGTATACTAAACTTTAGCATATCTTGAATCAGACAGTTATAACATGTGCTAGTTCATTTTCTGTACAACTAAAGCAGTTCAGCTGCATTATGTTGTGTGTTTACTCATTCACTATCCCATTCTCATCAACCTCTCTCTGGTCTTCAAAGGCTAATTTTATAAAAGTGAATTGCATTTGTGCATTAGGCTCTGTTAAATGAATTCTGACAATACAGAAAGAGATACAATAATAATGTTGTGTGCAATTGGGCGTTCATCCACTGTACCATGAAACAGCATGGACAGCTGAAGTATTAGTGTCTGCTCTTATCTCTTAATTCTGATGCTGTATGTTAAGCTTTCTGCAGTACATGTACTTTGATGTCTCTTTAGCTCTCTTTTTCACAGCCATGCTTATATGTTTATATTGTTGCTGGACGGATGGTTCTTTTTCTCCGTTCATGGCTCTTAGAATTATATACATTTGAGAGTTTCATGTCACAAGTTATTTAACTAAGGCTCTCTTGATCTTTGTACAAGTTTGATTCTCATGCAGCTCACTATTTGCCAGTTTTCTGGCACAATTAATTTTATGAGAAAACAGACCTTGATGAGCTTTGAAAAGCAGTGCGGATTTTCAGTGATTGTTTCTAATTAGTCATTAAAGTAACTCAGTTACTATAATGTTTGTTTTTGTATTGTTCTTCTACTACACTTGTTTGTGTGTGTGGGAGTGTACAGGCGGGATCACATGTGTTAAGGCTGCCACAGGTTCGATATCGGTGAATAGCCCTCAAAGGGAAAGAGTTCATTTCTTGTGGTACGATCTACATTCCCCGCTCACATATAACTTCTCTGTACATATTACTCCCTGTGGCCCAATACAACTATGTTTGCACATGCAGACCAACAGCTCCAATATGTTTGTGTCAGTGGTTGATCACAGAAACTCACATTCATATTCTGTAGTTTTTCCTTTTGATCAGTCATATTCCCTTGGTTTACACTCGGTTGTAAACTGATGTCCAAAAAGTTCACAAACACACCCACACATACCCGTCCTCGGGTGATAAATGCCTCTCATTGATCTCTATCGCAGTGTAACTCAGTGCCCACTGGAGCTGATCCCTCACTGTTATTCTTACAGCAGCAGCCATATGGTAAGCACTTAGTGCCACCTGCCTCTGGTGCTAACCAGGGGAAATAGGGAATATGATGCCCAAGGGTAGAAGAGGGATTGGCAGGTTGGGCCGCCATGAGAGCAGGAAATCACAAAGTCTCCAAACCGACTTAATGGACTTCCTCCGGTTGGCGGTGAAAGGATGGAGGCAGCAGCACACAAGGGCTTTGGCTGCAACAGAAGCCTTTGAGCAGCAGAGGAACTCAGGTCTGCAGCAACATTAGCCGAGCTGTGTTATTCTCTGTTTAACTCTGCCGCTCACTACTATTATTTAGTGTACCTTTGGCGCTCATTTATTCCATCTTTGCCCCGAGCCCTGTGCAAAGCAAACAATTATAATACTCTTAAAGAACTGTATAAACACAAAGCACTTAAAAATGAATCATACTTATTTGCACTTCAGCTTCTTAGAACACAATTATTTCTAGTGCCATCTGGTATAAAAGTCATCTCTTATCACAACAGGATCCTTATCTTTAAACAGCATCAGTCAGCAGCAGTTGTATTGAAAATGTTTCTCTTCTCTTTTATTATGTAATCAGATAAGATACAGTACAGAGGAATATGTTTCCATATCTTTAAATGATTCCATTGTTTTCTTTCCTCCTACATTAAAATTAAGATAAATCTTGTTGTCTTCATGTACGGTTTGCTAAAGAATTGAAATATTTACTTTTCTATTTGCCTTACATAGACAAAGCCTCTATTGTGTGTGCTTCCATTATCAGACTCGGTTATCTCTCTCCAGCTTCCTGACAGTATTAGAGCTGGATTTTGACCCCCTTGGAACTGTGTCACATCCCGAAACATGAGCTACATCAATACAGGAGGGAGCGAGCTGTTACTCAAAAGACAAAATCACTTCTAATGCATTAGAGTGTGTCAACTCCTTCATTGGTAATCTGCATCATATTGACAAATCACATCTGAAAAGACAATACTGAATGTCAAATCAAAGAGGCTTTCTATCCACAAACAGCTTCTCTGAGAGGTTTCCGGATCGATCATTGATGCTGCAGCATCACAATAAAATGATTTCATTAGAGACAATTTCTCTTTTTTATTCCGTTAAATGATATAAACCAACATTTAATAGGCATTTCTTGAATCTCATGGCTGCAGATGCGTGTTAAACAGGACAATGCTCTATACTCTGCAGCAGTAATGAGCACGGACTCCTGGCTTCCTAATTGCTTGCCGGGCCTCTGCGTGGCTCATCAGAGAAGGGCTTAATTGGCCATCACTACCCAGGCAAGCATGTGGCTAAGGCTAGAACTGCTTTGCCCGCTCACATTTACCAGGATGCTCTCAGAATAAGTAAGCAGCTACATTCATTCTGCATTGCTGCCACTAATGAACACAGCTTAGCCCCGAGGTCTTGATCATTGTGTCGCACTCCATCTTGGTCTCACCGTGTTTGGTGTGTTTGTTAGCCAGGTTTTGTTGGTGTTGTTCCAGTGTTTGCTCTTTTTTTTTCTCTTACTGTTAAGCATCAACGTAATGAAGTGCTTCCCCGCTTTTTGGTATTGGGGTCTCTAGTGCAAAGCTGACTCGCTGGGAGATAAGTGTCTTCAGCTGCTGGCAATCAATTTATTTGCCCTCTAATGTTGAATACGTGTGTGGAATGAATGGAGAAAGGGATGGAAGAGGGAAACAGAGTTGAAATTGCTGTCTATGTGCATTTCTGTTCCCTCTGAGAAATGATCCTTTCAGAGGGACTACACAACTCTTCATGGACCATTACACCATCCTGAGAAATACAATCACACATAAACACAGAGTAGGTTTGGGGGCCTATTTCAATAGACGGTTAATGTTAAAACATCAACAAAGAAATGACAGGATTTTTTTTTTTTTTCATTTTCACACTTGAGCGGTTATGCATTATTAGTTTTTTACTCATTAACTAGATACCACAGCATGTGAAGCTGTGAGAGCATTTATGTCATCTGTATTTTTCACCCATGTTTCAATGGTTTGCCGATGAAAAGACATTCCTGAATCCTGCTTTGAAAAACTTACCACAACACTCAAAGAAAAGAGACACCCACACATCATGTGATATTGATTGGTGCTACAATCAGTTTGATAACAGCTTTGTCAAATCAGCTCTTTTAACAATCAGATTAGAGCTTTTAGCACGATCGATCGCGGAGGGATTTGAAATCTACAAGATGACAGTCACAGTTGAGCACATGGATAAAGCTGGCCACCCATGAAAAGTGTTCACTATCACTTTTCTCATACAGGGCTGCCTCTATACAGAGAGACAATCTGAAAGCAATTGCTGGAACAGAAGGTATATAGCGAGGGATGATAACCAACCTTGTGACCTGTATCACTGAACAGCAATGACTCTTCAGGTAACAAACTCCCAAGGATCTTTGCAGTACATCACATGCATGTGGCAGCCTTATCTACACATATCATAAGATGACATTGTTTTACTTCAGCTGCTCCTGAAAAATACAGGAGGTGCTGCATAGATCAACCCTTCACTTCACCGCACGTCTCGCAGAACAACACCAAGATATCGATTCCTCGAAGCTGAATCTGAATTAATGTCATGCAGTGTGACACCTGGATGAAATAAAGGCCACATGAAATGCCACGCAAAGTAAATAAGGAAGACTTCACAGCTGTCAAATCACTCAAATAAAGCATATACACCTAAAACACAAGGTGTTATGCTGTTGCTTCCATTATTTCAGCACGCTGGGATTAGCACGCATCTGGGATAATTGAGGCAGCTTTATGAGTCATCACATCAGTTGGTGAAATGGAGCCAGAGAAAAGAAGTTTTTCACTGGTAATTGCTGGTATTCTCTATATTCGATGTTGAAAGGTGCTCTCTTGAGCTATAATTCTGGTTGCCAAGTCAGCGCAAGGCGACTTTGAGAGACTGCGCGAGCGTCTCTCCTGGGCTTCTTAATTGGCTTTGTTATTGCAGACCTGTGCAGGGTGAAGGCAGCGAGAGGGAGAATCTGGGCTTCGCTTTATAAGATACAGAGCTTTCGACTGTGACCCGCCTCCCAGGGGCAGAGTGTTCACAGCTGCTCTCTCTGGAGAAGGTGACCTGGCTTTGGATCCCTCCCTGTGCTTCTCCCAGCGGACCACCCACCCTCCCAATCATCCTCTCCCGCTTCGCTCATTCCCTCCTCTCCTCTTGGAGGTCATTTTCTACACCATCATTGCGTTTTCTCCTCCCTTCCCCCCCCCCTTTTTTTTTTTTCCTTTCGCACCCATCCGCTTGGCCCAGCGGGGAGTCACTAATTCCTCTCCGCTCTGCAGATTTCCACACTTTTCCTGGCGTGGGATGCCAACACCTCTTCAGTGCCTCAGTCTGGCATCACCACATCTCCTACAACCTCACACACTGATGCATTTAAGACACAATTCTCCACTCCCTTGACCACACACTGACTTTGCTTTTAGAAGTGAGAGAACAGGGGTGGCTTACATGACAGTCATAAAAGAATGTATAATTATTTGTTCCTGCCACTGTGGCATCTGACATATTGTATTTACTAACATGGATGTTAACTGAGCTATTCTTCTGCTGACCAGTCTTTTCTAAAGGTTAAGAATAAACCACTGCACTAGCAGTGAGCTCTCGGTGAATGATGAGGGAGCATGAGAGAGCACAAAGCAGGTGGTTTATTGTTAGGGCAACATAATAACATGTGCAATCAACTCCCTATTGTCATTTCTTGACCCGTTTTTCTATAACAGCTTATTGTCATTAGCATCCACAAAGCTCTTATATTGCTGTGTACGCCACTGTACCTTACTATTGTATGACACATACTGTACTGTAGACTCAAGCATGGAAAAACAAACCACATGAGATACATTTTTTTCAATACAACTTTACAATGACGTGGACTTCTAAAGAGCTTTCAAGAAGACGTTAGTGTATATGTGACTTGATTATGCAGCATTAGTCTATTTATTACCAGGAAACTGCTTTTGAGCTGTCACAGCTAAGGCTGTCGCGCTCCTTGTAAACACAGCTTTAGAGTCCATTTGTGGAATTAAAGTTGCAAATGAGCGTTCCTCCAAGAGACCAAGAGAGGAGTGTCAGACGCAAGATAGTCATTTCCCTGTAATGCGTCTCATTGGAGGTATTAAACGGTCCTGATGTCTTCTTCAGAGTTAAAGCCACACTGCATAATATATAGTTCCAGTCCAAAAGATGACATGAGCTAATTTAAACTACATGGATAAACATCCTGACCCTAAAGGGGATTGATCAACAAATTGATTTAAAAGAAAAAGGAAAAAAAAAGTAATGTACCCATTTCAAATAACGCAGAAAAGGGTGAAAGGTTAACAGGACAGGAAACGGTTAGCTCTCTCCAGTTTTCATTGCTAATCTGGTATCAGTCTAAACTAAAAAACAAAATCATGTACGTTTTCTAGGAAAGATTTTTGATCAACCTGAACAACATGTAACCGAAGGTTTTGAATGCCAAACCACCAAAAAAAAAAGAAACTGCAAAAAAAGTGATGATAAGCCTCCCAAGACTAAAGTCACAGGAGTGATAAGCTGTAATTACTTTGCATGTTAGTGACAATAACCTCAGAATGATGGGCGCTGAGAGTGTTGCTGCAAATAGATGTCAGCAATGATATCCTGCCTCCAGTGAATACAGCTGATGTGCATCAGCAGCCCCATCTGCAGAGTTTGAATACAGAGAGATTTTAGCTGAAAGGCGTCCCTGAGAGTTTGATTCTCAGCTGTTTAGGACTCTTGTACAACAGGTCTTGATTCTTTATCAGCCTGCAGCAAGGTCTTGCTTTTTCTACTGGCAGGGTTGTAGTAAAAGCTATTTTGCTTATAAAACATGAAAGCTTGCTTAAAGAGGCGTCAAACATATTTTACTTATACCACATTTTAAGTATTAAGTGCATCTTATTCCTAAGACTTGCTCCTTTTGTTTTTGTTTTTTTTTACATCTCCTGTATTCTTTCTGTATTCCATTACAAAGAAATCCTTTTGTAATTAGGTTCCTCCTCTTTGTTCTCCATTTCCATGGTGACTTCCTCCTGCCACACCAGTGAAACCAACCACAGAGGTGAAAGCAATCATCTTAAAAGCACTCAGTGAGTCGAGAAACTTGATCATGTTTCAGCCAGGACACATTGATTACAAATGCAGCATACATCTTCATTAATGAGCTGGAAAATGGCATGCAATCAAATCCCTGCAACATATGGAACCAGGGGTACAGGACAAGAGGAAGGTTATGCTGGTGGAGGGGATTGTTCTGCTCTGGTTTAGCCATGAAGCTTCTGCCTTGTGTTAACATGGCCACGCGTTAACACAACATAATTCTCTTTCAGAGTCTGCAGGAAAACAGAAGCTCTTCCATTAGACGTGCGTACCGCTGGACAAGCAACAATAGGCCTGTTGAATAGTCGTCACAAAATTCCTTTAAATTTCTCTATCAGTGCTTCAAGCAGTTATTGAATGCAACACTCTTAACACAGAGAATAGCCTTTGTGCTTCTTTTGTATGAAGCCAATATTTAGAGCAGGCCAGATCAATATCCACTGTCACCAGAAGAATGACATGTCTTTACTGAATATGCCAAATAGAGCACGGCTGGATAACTATTCATGCCCAATTGTTCTGTTAAGAGCAGTTATTGATGTGAAGGGTGTTAAGATTTTGACTTCTTAAACACACACATTGTGTAGTGTGTGGTTAAAAGAGTGTGTTATTTAATGTTTTATATTTTATCATATATTTGAATTAAGTAGGAATAACAAAACTGTAATGCAACACTACAGATTGGACAATCTAAATAAATGCACATTGCAGCTTTGTGCATATTACTTGTATATTGAATTGATCTTCTTATAGCAGTATAAGCATGTATTGCCTGCCTACTTCTGCACTATATCTTGTTTTCAAACTCAAACATTAGCCATGAAGCTATAGTCTAACATTGGCTTGTTTTAGGTTAATTACAACAACTAGTGATAGATAAAGTCTTGATGTTAGTGTCATCTTCTCGACTCTACTCATGCACTTAAGGCTGACGAGATTCCAGCCTGTTTTGTAGCTGCACTTACAGAACATGACATCAACCGCATCCTGTATGATCAAGGTTTGGTAGAAATGAAATGTTCCATTTTCTTTGAGAGAATCTGCTGCATACATTTGTTTTTTAGCAGAAAGTAAATCGGTGTGTGTATCAGCTCCCAGCTGTGTTGTTGTCCATGTCTGTCGAGAGACTTCCCAGCAGGAGACCCCATCAACATCATGGTTCTAATTTGATTTATGGCCTGGTGTATGCTAATATGCTTTTTGAAGAGTGCAGATTTCTCAACAAAATAGATCAAAATGCTGAGAGAATAAATATATTCTGCATTCTGACAACAACAAGGACGATTACGCTTTTTTTTAGCGCTATTAGAAATGTGCTCTATAAACAATGAACCCACTTAAACATCATCAGACGGCACATTGTTTCACTCTCTTCAGGTTGCAGACAATATGTGTGACCTGTGTAACCAGCAGTAATCATGTCTGTAGGGAGAAAGGTTAGTATGCACAACATGTGAACACTGATTGCATTCTTATGCAGCAAAGCACATTAGAAGCTATTCATATCCCTGTTTTGATTGTTAAAATCATCTCAGGGTATTGTTTGTTTGTTTTTTTCACAAAGCTCAGTCAATTCACTCTGAATAAGATTCTACTCCCGATTGCGTGCTAAAGCTGCTCAGAAAGCTATGGTGCCTCAAGGCACGACTGATGCTTTCTTGGGGTATTCAGCGTTTTGTCTATCTAAATGCACACATGTATTCAGGCTTTGCTTTGGCTGCCTATGCCAAACACATGTATAGTGGTTGCTGTAGTTCATCCTTTGAAGAAATGCTGTAGAATGTGTTTAAGTTGAACACATTTTCTATAAAAGTTGGGGCTGTTTGGTGCACAAGCTGAAATTGAGCAAAGATTTATTCCAGCAGTAGAATGATCAATAATATGTCAGCTGAAGTGCACGCAGTTTAATGATTTTTTTTCTTTCGCATTAAACTTTCATTTTTCAGTGCTGTTCTTCATAAAAGTCGAGATCAAAGTTGTGGGTCTTTTGTTTTTAATGATACATGGTTTTAATGTACAGTCAAAGTGGAGCAGTTCTTTTTTGAACTTTGAGAGAACTAATTATGTTTTTCTCCAACTCTACACAGTCATTGTTCCTAATAAGCTGTGCAGTGCGGAGGAGTTGGTTTGCTCTTATATTGTTGCAAAAACAAACATGATCAAATTATTTGTAGTTTCTACATGGACCATTAGAGAGTGAAAAGTAGTTTGTGATGCAAAGTAGAAACATAAAGTAGGTGCAATTGAATTAGTCAGAAACTCATCTTCTCCACATAGTGACCTTTTTTATGGGTTACCCAAAAGAGGAAAGGAATTACTTTTGTCCTACTTTCAGTTTCCGTACAGGAATAATCTCATAAATCGTATGTGAACATGTCTATAAATAGGGCAACATTGATTAGTTTAGCCCGTTTTAAACTCCAGCTTTAAGATATGACAACCTGAAGCTTTAGAAACCTTTATTCCTTTGCACTTATTTTTCTATATTAAACCTGTTTTATTCTCAGTAATCCTTCTGGGCAATTACATCATGAATGCGGGCATCATGCCTGATGAGAACTTGGATGTGGAACTAGGATGGAATATTTGTAAGTAAATTTCCACGATTGATCTCAAACATGAACATTTATTGCACCAGGTTGCAGTTTTCAGCAGTCCAAAGATCCTAGAGGGACAATATTTTACTAAACCCAATCTGGTGAAGCATTCCTCGAGTAGTGAAAATTTAAAATGGGAATAATAATAACAATAACAAAATAACTTCATTGTAAAAAGTTTATAGCTAACAAGTGTTTTAAATGCAAAAAAAAAGGCCGTTATAAATTGAGAACATGAACAAATGGGTAAGATAATTTAAATTTAAATGAAAGACAAAGACACGATGTAAATAATGTAAATAACAGAAAAATATATATAACATTAAAAAACGGATATAATATTGAAAACAGTTGAGTGTTTTCTTCTGCATGATTTGAGATGGAAACCAGTTCAGCATGCTGGATCTTGTCAGGCAGGAGGGTTCTAAAGTCAGGAGGCTCTGACAGAAATGTTCCCTTTTTGTTTTCAGCCTTGACTTTGGAAAAGAATGATGTTCATGCCATTGATTGTATCACAGGAGGAGTTCATGTGAAGTACAATATATTTATTTGACATGTTCCCTTTGTGGCAGGAAAAGATTGCAACATGAAGGCAGCATGAATCCCTCTGAGTGATCGCACCAATACAAAGGTGCTCTTAGTTTTGGAGCTGTCGATACCGTCGTGCTCGGCCGACAGATAAGTTCCTCCATGATGGAGCTGCGTGTTCTGTGCTCCTCCGCTCGCTGGGAGGTGGAGCTGTTTCAGGACCGAGTGTGTGAGTAATACCGCATGCTGGCTCTCATTGCAGCCGATTACTTATCTATTGATTGAAGCCAGCGTTGTGCAGATGGATGCCTTTGGAGTGTGACAAGTGCTTTAACAACCCCGGAACCTAATGCTCCTTAGCGTCTCTCTGGGTCCATGTTAAATAATGTCTCGTCTCTAAGTCACCAGGATTCACTCACGGTCAATCCCAGCTATGGAAAAGGAATCCATCTTGATTGGTTGTCTTCAGGCCAAAAGATCTATGGCCGCAATTACATGTAGCCACTCCTCGCTGCAGCTGGTGAGATGTAATAAATAGCATTAAGGACTGTGAAAATCCTTTAAATACACTTTCCCCCTCCTCTTCCTGCTTGACAGTGAGAAAGAGCCTTGAATTCCCAGCGATCGTTGGAAGCAGCCTGTGAGAAGCACAACGCCGTTTCTTCTGCTTATCACTTTCACTTAAGCTGCTCAGGAGATTCAGTCACACATGCACTCTGATGTGTACACACACACACACACACACACACAGCCTTTTTTTATTGTTCACACCAGGCTGGGGATGAAACACAGTGCAGTGCAGTACCCGGCTCTTTGTCCTGTTGACGGCTTCTTTCACAGGAAAATATACCTCGAGACAGCACAGCGCTTTACTTACTGATGTGCTCCTGTGTTTGGACACTTGAGCCAAATGTCTCCTCTGCTTTCCCCCTGTCAGATTCTGGCACAGGTCCATCACAGCTAACGAAAAAAGCAGCCCCGGGCCGGCCAAGTCAATCAGTTGTATAATCTGGAAATGTTAAAGGCGGACACAGCCGGATGAATGTTTCATACAAGTCATGACTCATCTTAAACGTCAGGCTTAATGTTTTGAAATAAAGTTGTAAAGCAGCCTTGAATGCACTTGCTAGCCATTGTTTGTTGTTATTGCTTGTGCTATTACTGATGGTTGCATGATTTGAACCAACTTTTATCAATTTATTTTTTGTGGATTGAATTTACGCTTCAATTTCACACATAATCATCAAAGGCTGGACAACTCTGCTGCCTGAAGTTTTCATGTCTTTGATATTATGACTGTTATTTGACCTTGTGACCCAGGCAATACTTTATATGCAAAGATAATAAGGCTGGTGGAAAACATCAATACAGCATTGTGTTGTTGTTATTTTGCATGGCAATATTGTATCAATAAATGGGCACCAAGTATTGATGTGTGACTAGAGGAATTATTAGGATAATATTCCAAAAACCTTTTTTGTTCCTTGTGAGATCAGCAAGAAATTGCAGGAAGCTAGTTAAACAAAGACTGAAAAATCATTATTTAATTTGAAATGAACTTGCAGTTGCTGTAGGTACTGCATAACGGTGTCACAGGTTGTACTTTTACAATAGTGAGTCTGTAAGCTTGCCAAAGCAAAGGGGTTAAACGCACAGATAAAAACAGATATTCATTAAGTTCAAACATCATTTGCTGTTGATAAAATTGTAGTATATTATCACTTTGAATACTGCAATATGCTTTAGATGTTAAATGTTTTGCAGTCTTTTAACATTTTGAGAGAGTGTCGGAACATCCCAGATACTTAAAGGGATACTTCACCCGTTGAAACATGAATCTGTATTGACATTGGGTCATATATGTAGAAATGTGAAATACATTTTGAAGTTGGTGCCTTCTTGACCGTGAAAAGGCAGAAAGTGTCTTTTTGGCTCATGGTGTTGAAAGACACCAAATCCCAGAATGCACAGCACCGCAGGCCACTCCCACTATTTCAGAATCAGAATCAGAAATACTTTATTAATCCCAGAGGGAAATTCGATCGTTACATATTCTCCAAAATATATAGTATAGCAGTAGAAATATAGTTAAAAAACATTTACAGACATGTTTACTTCAACACATAAGACCATTTCCTCAACTGATTCTGAAATTTCTTCCAGAAATTTATTGGAAATTCCTGGCAGAAAACCGACTCTATGTCTGTGTCCATAGGCAAACAGTGAGAGCACCGACACTACCAGTCCGCCCCAGCTCGAGCCGGCCCGGGCTCCTCGTCCTCACGGCTGTCGCGGTGGCCCCGGCAGCTAGCGGCCAGCTGCGGCCAGCATCGGCCCCGGTGGCCGCAGCAGCCAAAACACAAGACCGGCCTGTCGGCAGCAGCCGTCTCGCCGCTATATTTATATTTTTTCGCCATTATCAGCTTACTCCATAGAGCCTGTTAGCATATCTTCCAAGCAATATGGCGGATGTTAAGTTTCGATTCTGGGAGTGAGGTCCCACCCACTGATCTGTGATTGGTCTGTAGCTTCAGTGGTCGAAAATATGAGGAACTAGCGTTGTAGTTTCACCCCGCTAACCACAACAGCTTCCAGTGATGCAAAAATCGTCATTTTGCGTCACTGGAAGCTCCTTTTCAGACTCAGAAATACAAAGATTTCCCATCTCAGGGGAAAAATGAGGGCGGGATGCACGACCATTCAAAAATACTACCAGGTTTTGGGGTGCTGGTGGCGCAGTGGTTAGTGCGCACCCCATGTTTGGAGGCCATAGTCTTCCAAGCGGGCGGCCCAGGCTCGAATCCCGCCTGTGGCTCCCTTCCCGCATGTCATCCATTGTCCTATCTGTCCATTAAAGGCACAAAAAGCCCAAAAATAAATCTTTAAAAAAAAAAATACTACCAGGTTTCTAATGATACAAAGCTTAATGCAAATGGGTGAAGTATCCCTTTAAGCCTTAAAAAAACATTCCTTACCAAGTACATCCACTCCCAGAACAAGAAGCTTTCTTACCCCCCTTAATCTCTATCTGTGGCTGTCAGCAGCAAGCAGCACACATTTTATTCTCAAGTCTGCAGCTTTTGTTATAGCTGTATATGTTTTACTCAGATCTGTTTAGAATATGACTTCATAAGAAATGTTTTAATTAATTAGAGTTCCAGACACAAACACTTTTTTTCTGTTTCAAATTCACATATGACTCCACATTCCTGTTGACGGCAAACAGCCCCAGACAGACTGTCATTGTTTTTAAAAAAAACTGTTGTTGTTTACTTTCAAAGAAGCTGTCAAATCCATTGCTGTGATAAAATAATGTACAATATGCTTTTTTTTTTAACATCACTGGCTTTGCGCTGCTCCCTTTTTATTACATATTCTAATTAAAGTATTCTTACAGGGATTCAAAGAAGTCGGATATTTTTTAATCAAACATCAAAGCAGCTCATTTTCATAGAGCAACCCTTTGGCAGAAGAAGCCACAATAGGATTTCTGTGTTGGTTCAGGATGTTATTGCTTGCTTGTGTCGTTTTTATTTTTGGAAAAGATTACATTTTCCTTTAGACTCTGTCTCGCACAGTTTTGCTCACTCAAGGGTGCTTTCCATTTGCACTCTACCAAAGCGCAGGAACAAACTCCCTGTGAGAGCGATTCGTCCTCACTTAACCACGAGCTTGAAAATAGCTGGACACCGTGGCCTGTCTACAAAAGAATGTAGTGATAACTGAATATCCTGCTGAACTGGATTCATTTGCCATCTCCACTCTCTCATTTACCTTAGATTCGTCTTGATGATTTCCTGCTGAAAATCAATGATTCACTCACTTCCAGAAAAGCGGCTCCTCTGAGGGTGTTGGCTAGCTTCTCCCAGTGGCAATGATTTCAATCACGAGGTGCGCGAATTCTCGGACCTTTCACAATAGAATGGAACAGCCTGTAATAAATTGTACAAATAAGTCATTTCTGTGCAGAAGATGGATTTAAATTGATTCATGTTGCGACCTCTCGGCACACATGCATTCTCAGACTCATGCGGCATGCACGCCGATGTACAAACAGCATATAGGCGCTCGGCAGGTGCAATCATTTTCCTCTCTGTTAGTTCAGAATACCAAGAGGCTGAGGCTTTTTGCACAACAAACTAACACGGTATGATACTAAAGGCTATTTCCACTTACATACACGGGCTTAACAATGCTGACCTTTATCAACTTCAGGCCTGCTTTTGAAGTAGTTGCAGCTTATAGCGTCAGAAAGGCACAAATGGAAGTAGGCTGAGCCAGGAAAGCAGCATTCTTCAGAGAGTGTGGAAGGTGGGCTGGGTAAAAGCTGTGAGTCTGCCAATGATTGTGGAATACTTTTCAGCAGTGGTGTACTGTTTTGCTCATCTTAGCAGAAAAATAATTTTATAGCTTTTCAGAAAAGGTTCTGATTTTTGGCATCAAATGATCTTGAATGAATTATTTTAATTATCTAACAACAGTTTCTATTAGAAGACCCTGCCAAATGTTGAACTCATTCTCTTGCTTGTTAGCTCTCTGACAGCTGTTTGGTTTATTCATCCATTCATTGCCATTAGATATTTTTCTCCAGTAATCGAGTATTTAAAGAATTTTAAAGACTCTCCCAGAAACACCTCATCACAGGCTCTCTGTGTGACCCATATGACAGAACCCATTCATATAATGTTGTTAGTTCAGCATTGTGACCCGTTTGTCTCAAGGGCAAACTTCTATAATTATTTTGACAACTAAAGGATGCCCCGTAATGCTGTAAAACCACGGCAAAGTACATGCAACTTTAATCCCATATTACCATTCAAATAGGAATGTGTTATCCTGCAGGACTAATCTTCAGTCATAACCAACGCGTCCTGCATTATGTGTTGACTCCCAGAAGCCTGGATGGTCTTGATTAGAGAATTGCTGTCTTCCTGCTGAGGTGACAGAAATCTTTCATTATGACTTCATGTGAATGTGGACAGGGATTAGCAGTGCAAGTTGTCCTGATGCCTCAAAAAGACCTGCTGTAAGAAGCAACTCTATATCATAGTTATCAGTGAAACAGGAGCTGTCCTTCATTCTAATTTTTACCAAATAGGTCATTCAGTTTTAGCATGGGATCTAAGCCTGTAGTCTTGGCCTTTGCAGGGATCCAGTTGCAGGCTTTTTTTCTTTATTAATGGAGGACTTGCTGCTCCTAGCCAGGTGGAAGCAGAGCAGTAATAAATGTGGCCCAATATATCATCGGCAGCACATTACAGGGGAGCCGGGGGTGATTATTCATGCCGGCAGGGGCATGAACAGACCTTTCAGGGGTTCATGGGCTCAAACTTTAAAAAGGGCGTCTCCCTCATCTTTCTCACCAGGGTAGGTAGAGTCCCCCCACTTCTCTGATGCCACTGGCTTAACTTCTTTTCTAATGTATGCTGCTAAATCCACAAGATCAGGCGTGGATAACTAGAAATGTGACTGTTTTTTTGTGTTTGTATTTCAGCTGATTACTTGATGAGTCTGGATTAGATTTTACATGTATTTATGAAGGTCCTTTGTGTTTGTTTTCACACACTTCCAGTAATCATCATTGAATTCTTTAACCTTAATCATCAGTGTCAAAGACAGCAGCGTCTAACTTGTAGTGTTTGCGTTGCATTGTAAATCCTCAGTTTGTGATGGTGCAGACCATTCCATTAGGCCTTCCTGAGTCTTGAATCCCTAGAATTAGCTTCTCAGAAGGGTGTAATCAAGACTGCAATTACCGAACTCGGAGTGAATCAACTTTTCCCCATCAGCCACGTTCTTGGACTCAATTAGAGCCGGCATTTCTACAGCTATTAGTCCAGGGCCGGGAGATGATGGCATTGTGAGCAGCAGGATGCAGGGTGAAGGTAGATGCGGCATTATGTTTGGAGCAGTCTGTGTTTACTGGATGCTTGTGGCTATCAGGGCACACGCAGAGACAGATGAGGCTCAACAGCTGGCCTTAATGCGTGTTGGGTAGGATCAGCCCGGTCTAGTCACAGCACATCAATAGACCCATACGTTAGCTGACAGGGAGCGCACTAAACTGTGCTCGGCTAGCAGGTGTCAGGGCCCCGGCTCTGAGAACAGGTGATGGAAAAAATAGGCAATCCGTCTCTCTGCCTGAGAGGTGTGGTGGGTGAGGAGGAAGGGGGTTGGTTGAGTTGCCACTGGATGTCAGAACTTTGATCCTTAACCAAAAAAACAAAACAAATTGGGCTGTTTTACTGAATGGTAATCTCAACCAGCAGTACTTAAATAAATGAATAGATAAAGAAAATATTTATTTAAGGACCTTTTCAAAGGTGATTATATCCTGTGACATACTGATTTGTATCTGTTGCATACAGCTCTCTCTGTTCGTCCAGGTCTTTTTTTTATTAGACATGATCTTTTCCAGAGCAGGCTAAATGTTTTCCTGAAGGTCAAGTGGGATTCTGTGGGCGTGTTTGTGTAAAAGTGTGTTTTGGTTCAACAGTGACCGTTGGCTAAAGATGGTTGTGGGAATGGGATTGGCTTATTACAAAAATAATAATTTACAAATTGATTCATAGATTTTTACAGGTGTATATACCTGTATGTATGTATATGTGGAACGATTGCTAAATTAGTATGATGACACGCATACACAGACACACAACTTGTTGTTTTATTTACTTTCAGACATATGATAATGGCTTAGAGGAGAATTGTATTTGCAACCAGCAGCTCTGTATCCTCTCTCTTTGTTTATGTGGCTGGAAATCGCTAGCGAAGTTGAGTATCTTTTATTTGTTTGTGTGTTTGTGTGCATGTGAGTGAATATGTTTTAATCCATGATGATTTGGAGATGAATTTTGGTTGTTCAACCAACAAGTTATTAATATCTTAAAAAAATACTAGGGCAGTTATTATAATTATAGTAATAACGATGCTCTTCAAATTGTGCATACGTTCACCGTGTGAACAGCAGAATAGATGTAGCACTCCTGGAATTTCCACTTGAAACTAAATGTAAGCCGCTCAGACAGGAAACTAACCACACTACGCTTATTACAAATGCGGGTTTAATTAAAGAGCTGAAGCTGCAAAGTTTTAAAGAGATGTTACAGTACTCTTTAAATAAGATTTCATCATTATTTTTAGAGAATATAAAACAATGTCTGGTACTAAAATCTGAGGAACAGTGGATACAATCAGCTTTTATCTGTTAAGGCACAGTGACAAGTGCTTTAACAATTTATTCATTTCGTCTGGAGGATCTTCGAAGCTTGAAAATAACATGACAGTGTTGTCTGTGAAACATAATTCTGTCTGAAATACCTTTATTTTGCCCTTTGTTGTTCCTCACTCCTCGTTTTCTTTGTATTATATGACTGTGGTGGCTCTGATTTAGCTTTAGAACATTCACGTGATTGATTTAGTGCAGATCAGATAAGAACTTTGATTGTTATTCACTTTAATTACAGGAAATTAATGTTACTATGGTAATATGGCTCTCATTGGTACACACAGCAAAATACACATCACTATTCCATATATCTGTTTGTGTATTCAGTGATCATAGTACACCATGTAAGGCTTACATTAGAATTTCACTACTACAGTTTGCTAAGTTAGCTGTGGTGAATAGGCTTTTTCTCTCTCAAAATTCTGTATCATACGTACTAAAGTGCACCATAAAGACGGACCAACAATCTCAGATCTCATCTGCATTACCCTTATGTTAAAATGTTTCCCAATACAAATGCTGTAAGCAGTATTGTATCATGTTGCTTTTTACTTTGGGAAAAAAAAGAGAGTAGAATATGATTGGTGAGCAGCTGTCAACGCTCTGATAACTTCTTAAAAGACAAACACCTCCTGCCAACCTCAAAACAAAGAGTGCGAGAGGCAGAGTAATCATGCTGACTCCTCGGTGAAGGTGAACTAAATTCAAACATTTCTTTTCAGCGTGCACAATATAATCACTTACTCATTTGCTCTCTATCAATTAATTTGCGCTCTCTGAACGTTGGCAGCAGCACTGTTGCCTCAGGTACTGTCCCCGTTTGTTGTTGCTGAAGTTATTCTCCCTCTTTATCTTCTGCCTTCTTCTCATACTGATTTTTGCCAAATTCTTCTTTTGATTAATTGTTTGATTGCCGGCTTTCTGTCATGTCTGTTCTTTGACTGTTTTTTAATGTTTGATCATAAACTGTTATGTCTTATCTTTAGTTACAGAAAATGAAATTGGCTGAAGTTGTTAGAAGGCAGATTGTCCTCATATAACTCCATGCAGGTAGATGAAATTAACATTGATCTGTTCATCAACTCTGTGTGATAGGAAAGGGAAAAACATTTGCAGTGACTCATCCTGACACTTTAAGTTAATTCCAAATTGTTCCCTCTTTCTGAGATGAGACTTTTTTCATAATGTGAATAATAGCTGAGGGGGATTAACAATGGACTGGGTGGTGTGACTATCAACTATTTCACTGACTGTTCTGGGGCAGAAGACAGAATTTAAGAGTAAGTTAGTATACACCATAGTACGGTGTCAAATACAAGAAATACTTTGCATCAATATCAATATATCTGTCCTGGTTTCCTCACTTTTTTCCTTCACTCCTCCACTGAACTATACCCACAATGGCCCTACATATTTTCTATAACGTGTGAGTAAGTGGCTACCTGGAATCCAAAACCTGTGGGGTTATAAGAGGAATTGGACTATTACCTAGATGGAGCACATTCAAATGTGACAAAAGGGCCTGTCATGCTGAATTTCAAATCACAAACATTTCCCCTTTCTGACTTCCTAACATCATTAAACCAAATTCAGCCAGTGTCTCCCTTGTAATCGGCCTGTCACAGTCTTCACCTGCCTTGCATTTCAAAGCAGTTCCAAATAAAGACCTCGACTACCACTCCATTATCCAAATGACATTCAAATACTAAGCCTATAGTTTCAGACTCCCATGTATCCTGGTATTTTACAGTCAAACAAGAAAAGAACTAATTGCACTTAGTCACCAGGATTGTCCTTACTATGAAACATAAAAGAAAGAACAGGGTGACATGTCGACTCAATTTATAAAAGTGTTCTTTTTCATTTAGATAATGATCTTTTCTGCCACTATTTTCACCTTTTATGTCCGCTGTTCGACAGCTTTTCTAAGATTTCTCCTCTATACTCAGCTTGAATCCTGTCGGTGTAGATTCCTGGAGCAAAGTACCTCTTTTCAGGTATTTATTGCCAGTCACCTAATGCTTTGCTATTGTTCATGCACATTATTGGCTTGGATGTGGAGGCCATTCCTGTCTCTGTAATGTGGAGCGTGGCCATCAAGGCTCTTTATGGATTTGTGAAGGCAGGGAGGGGGAAAATCCTGGACTATTGTTGCCTTTGAGGAAAGTCAGGAGAAAGGTCTGCTGTGCTCACCATGTACACACTCATAACAAAGCAAACATGTTGAATTTGTCCTGACGCTGTTTTCTGGTGCTCACAGTGCACCGATGAGAGATTGAAAGGCACAAGTCTCAATGGGTGGATCCCAAGGACGTTTTGAAGAATTTCAGTATTGTGCATGAGGCTGTAACTCCTCTGCAGAAGTGAGTAAGATAGAAAAGCTGGCTATTGTGTTGAAAGATTAAATTTCTTATACTGTCTTAAAGGAGCCTGCTGCAGCTTGGCCTGTGTGCAACAACTGAAGACTTTGTTGTATAGAGAGCAGTTTAAAAAATGCAATTAAAGCACATGAAGCACTGAGAACTTTATGCTTTCAATTCTGTAAACCAAAACCCATGGAAGAGATATCTTTTTCAAGCTTTATTTTGACATTTTGCCATACATCATTCTACTGGGAAGACAAAAATAAAAAAAAATCTTGAAATTGATGACAAGACATAATTACTGGAAAGAAATACATAAAGAAATACATAAAGACATACAGACAATTTTTACACCAAATACCCTTTGATTAAAAAAAAAACATATATCTTAACTATATCTCCCCTAAAGTAAAAGGTATCGACAAATAGCTATTTTGCTGACGGCAGGTAAAAAGGCTCTCCACAAAAGATGGATGATGTAAGTCAGACCTACAGTTAATAACTGGATAGATGTGACAATAGAGATTACAGAATGGAAAAAGGTCAATCTCTCTTTGAACTTAAGGCTAGAAATGTTCACATCACATTGGGCAGAGTAGGTGCAATATCTCAAACCTCTAAGACATGACTGTGTCGACGTGGTGCATTGAAGGAACATTTGTTGTTTTATCTACGTTTCTGTCGTTTATTTTATTCCTTTTTGTCTTCATATTAATTGGTGTTCTTTGTAAGTCTACAAAGACAAACTGCTACTTCAATTGTTAAATTGTTTAATTTGAATTATCTTACTACTTTGTGTCACCTTCTCTCTGTATATATATATATATATATATATATAGTTTTATTATGACTCCTTTAAGTAGCCATTAAAAAGAAATACAAGTCAATAGAGGCTGTCATCAGATGTAATGCTAAAACTTTAATTCTAGTTTAAAGTACTCATAAGAATGCTGTATGTGTATGTACCAAATTTGTAATCCTTTGTACTCATATGAACAATGTACTCCTGGGTAAAAAATAAAATCTTGATGAACTAAAATAACAGGCTAAGAAAAGGAAAGAGCCCCTGACTTTACTCTATGTAGAGACACTATTTTATTAGTAGTCATTTTATGTCTCTCTCTTTTTTTCTTTTTCTTTTTACCTTTGTGCGACTACTTTGAGGATTGTTTGTCACTTCTTTCTGGAATTTATTTTTTTCCACTTCAGTTAAATGTTGTGGTAAGCATCTTGGCTCACACAATTTTCTTTTCCTTTTGTTCAGCGCTCTTACTTGGCCACTTAAGGACATTCATCTCGCCATCGTCTTTGTGTCGTTTTTCTTCTCTCTTTTTTTTTGTCAAGGGTCATTGTTGTACCAGAAGTGAAACAACCTGCCCTCCTCAGCTGTCTGCGAGAGGGCTTGGGTAGGTTTTCATCAAGTATTTGGTGTACTTGGCAGTTTTGTCGCTTCAGTCCTGACCAAGTGCCCAGTCCCTGCTCGGAAGAATCAACCCAACAAAACAATGTTGCCGCCACAATGCTTCACAGTTGGTATTGTGTGTTTTGGGTAGTTTGCTGTGTTTGGTTTAGCGCTGTGAGGTTTGTCCAAAATGTTCAATCTTTATTATATCTGGCCACCAGACCTGTGGCCACATGACATAAGAATCTTCCAAGTGTTTTTCTTGCAAAGTGGGAACAAGACTGTTATCTGTAAAGGCTTCTCTCCTGCACCTTGCCATACAAGCCGACATTTGAGTAGAGCTTGTGAGATTGTCGTCACATGCCGGACTAACCAGTAGCTATAGAGAATTTTAGGTCTTTCAAAGTTGCCGTCTGTCTTTTGGGAGATTCCCTGATAAATCTCTTTCTGTTTGTTGGGAGAGCTACACACCCTCTACTTCCTAGAGCGGCTCTGAGGGATAGTTGAAGCTTCTTTCTGTATCCTCCTTCTTACTTGTGCTTTTCTCAACTTTATCCCAAAGCCCTTCTGAAAGAACCTTACACACCGTGGAGGAATCTTTGAGTTGTAATGCATTGTTAGTAATTTTGTCCTCAAGGGAAACCTCTCTTACTCTGAAGAAATCAAACAGTCACAACTGATATCTGGAAGGTGATTTGTCTAATGAGCTGATCATATGGAAATACTGATTTAATATTTTAACTTCCATGAGATCATGTGACAAAAGGTAAAGATCTATGTCATCATTTGATGATTTTCTACAGGCATATCGCTGTTGGCAGCACAGTGGTGTAGTTCAAACTGTTGGAAGTTATCATCATTGATCTTTGTAGGAGACAGTCTCTTACATTTAACCTATCCTTAAGATGAGTGGGCAGCCATTGTTAAGCGCCTGGAGACCAACTAATGTGTGAGCCAGTGCAAAGACAAACCCACAACCTTCTTGTTGTGAGGCGACAGAGAAGAAAACTGAGCCGTTGTGATGTGCATAGTTGTAGTATGTACATTTTTTGTTAAAACTTTGTAAAACTTGTTAAATCCTGCTTTTTTTTAAGGGCTGCAAAGTGTAGTGGAAATGATGTTATTATCTGTGTTTACATATGTTGTCCCAACGCCTACGTGTCTGGCAGAGTGTGTTTACGTGTCTGGTTAGGTATTAAAATCTCTGGACGGAGACAGATGAAGCAGCAGACTTCTGATCCATCTCCTGGGTGAAAGATCTCTCATCCTGTTCAGCTGAGTAGCTTTGCTGTAACTTTGTCTGTTGAACTCTTTGATTGTCAAAATTTGGTATTATTTCTCACCAGGTAGACTTACAGATATGTCCAAAACACATAGTAAATAAGTTTCATTTTCAGTGTTTTGAAAAACAACCACGGCAAGTTCAGCATGATGAACGTGTAAATGTCAACAAAGTCTAATAAAAGAACTGGAAAGAAAAAGATAAAAACATCTTCATGATGAAAAATAGAGGCAATCACTTAAATAAATCATGCTTTTTTTTGGCATATCTCTATTAGCATTTAACATGTCCACATCTCACACATCAGATTTTATACATTTTATAAGAGAATTCTTAAAATGGTCAAATAAAACGAGTTAAGAGAGTAGAGTAGAAAATAAAATGAAGATTAAAATTCCCAGCACCTCCTGCACATTGAGAGCAGCTCCCTTGTTATCAGACGGTGCATGTCTTCAGCCCTTATTTGTGGTGAGGCATTATTAGCAGCGTAGCGGCGCTGTCCCACCTCATCACATCATCTGTCAGAAGATCATCAGTTGCTGTACCGGCCCAGGAGGAGGATCCCTGTGTGCTGCTTATCTTATTTAGACACACACCACCTCGTGTCCTGGTGAGAAAAGTCAAGTTGAGGGATATAACTGAGTGAAGGCGGGCCTTGATGTTATAGCGCTTTTTATTTTTGTATCTCCAATGCTCAAGTCAGAAACTTCAGTTATCTTTCCAAGAAAATAAATGTATTTTCTTTTCAGACTACTAGTGTTATCTCTTTTTATTTTGCACATTTTGATTTTACGTCCATGGATTCTGAAAAATACATAAAAACTTGAATTACAAACATTTTTATAGCAGCAGATGAAATAGTTAACCTAAGCACTTTATGGACAAGCTTTAACCTGGAAATGCTTACATCAATTTTTTAACATCATAAAAATACACCATACATGATGAGTATTTTTCTTTTTTGAACGTTTTACTGAGAAAGTAATTTAAAGTATAAATCTGGTTGTATTTAATTCTGTAATCAAGACCAAGACAAAGCCTAATATAAACGGTGCTACTCTGCTGTGCTATGGACCTCCATCATGTCCAACAGTAATGAAATCTTACCAGTGAGCCACACTGCCCACACAGGTTGACATTGGTCGGTCCATTATAATTATTAATAGGAGTAATGTCCATTGAATGCTCACTAGCAAACCAAATGTTTATTAAATAACATTGTTTATGTATGTTTGAGTAATCTAAACAGAAATGGAATCCGCCAGATTTTCTGCATTATACTTAGTAATGTTTAAGAAGTACATTTATATTTGTGACCTGTGATTAAAGAAGTACATTGTTATATGGACAAACTGCGAGGAGTTGTTAGAAAATATTTAGGGAAAGACTCACACACTCTGAGAATTACGACAGTAACAAATGACAGCATATCTCCAGCCTTATACTGTTTTTATTTGCCCCACCGGGAAATAAACAATATATCTGTGACTAAATTTAATTGGTTCTCCTGTTGATCATAATTTCTCATTGTCCTCAATTTCACTCCAGATTTTCTGCTTTAAAATGTCATAAACACACTGACATGCTAATCAGTGCTGAAACATTATCTTTTTATAGGAAATTCACAAAGTTAAATGATATATTTATTTTCTCTATATTAAATGTAAGCAGTTGTCTTTTACAGGTTTGGAGAATCACATAGTGTAGGCATCAGCAGTCACAGCCTGAAGTAGCTTAAAGCCTGTAACATTACGTCTGATCTGCAGGGTTAAGGCAGAACAAGCACTGTGCTCAAGTGTGGCACCACATCTTCCTCTTGCCTCTTCTATACCAGCTCCAGTGTTGTTAAAGCAAAATAATTGTTAGGGAGATTAGATTGTCTGGGAGGAAAACAAGCAGCAACATCTGCACCATTTTCCAAAGTGGTTCTTTTATTTTGATCTCTTCTAGAGTGGTCCGTCTTCTTCCAATAACATTACCATTTAAAAAAAAACAAAAAACCTTGTGTGCACTTTGTTTCATTTTCAACTCATTCACGTCAGCAGTGACTTATAACAATAATGGCTAAGTGCAGTGTTGTACTTTTTTTAACTCTTAATATACATGATTAGGTGAGGAGTCATGTACATATTGCAGCAGTGATTATTAATGCACAGAAAAAGGCCAGCGAACATGACTCATTCTCAAGTGAGGAGGCTGAGCTGTTGAATCAGCTGCCGTCACTGAGATTTTGACAGGACATCATCCAGATCAGGTTGTTTTTCTTCACAGGAGATGATGTGAATGTTACATGTGGCTGCTGTCACACACTTAATTTTAGTCACCAATTTAAAATGTATTCAAGTTAGTTCTTCAAATGTAATTAAACTTCCCTAAATTGGCTAAGAAAACTCAAATTAATTTCTGTGCGAAGATTAAGCTCGAATGGAGGAGGGGGAAGTGTGTTTGGGGTAATGAAAGAAGCGCTATTTTCCAAAACCGATTTGTATTCATGCTTTTTGCTAAATCACACATGTCTGTGTTTGCTTGTGGTTGTGTTGTCAGGAGGACTGGAAGGAGCTTAAAAAAGAATAATCAGAAAGCTGTTCAGGTTGAAATGAGTTTCCTACTCTGCTCGCTGCTTCTGCGTTGGACTGATACCTTGAACACAAGAGGAGTTCAGATGTGCTGTGGTTTGCTTTGGAGGGAAAGTCACATCAGATGACCACCCCTGTGTTTTATTTCTAGACAGATTCATGCTTTTTCACATCATTCCTAGTTGCGTTTCTCCGTCAGGTGTGGCTCCTTGTGAACATTTGACATGGTGAACAACTGGTCTGTCCTTTGATAATGCCACTGCCAGATGTCTGCATATGTTACGGTTGCGACATTCATTATTTTCGTCATAGTCATTGGTTACTAGGCTTGAGTTGTAATTTGTTGTTCATCTCTGGGACATGGAAGATGCAGACAATGAAAGATGAAACAAACATCTTCTAATACTTCTGTTTTCATGGCTCATTAAGAGGGGAAAAACAATTTGTAGCTGCGCTGGTGGCAGAGTTCAGTGGATGGGGATGTACGCTGGTTGGTTGATTTGTTGGTTGGTCAACTACTTCAATGAAGTATCTACTTTAGGATCCCAATGATATAAAGGACTATTAACTTCTCCGCTTGTGCCATAAGTTAAAAAAAAATATGGTTATGTTTATACCACAAAAATGGAAGACAATCTATTAACCTCAATCACAATTCAATATGCAGTTAGTTGAGGCTAACAAGACTTCCTGCAAATACATGTTAGGGTTGTCATAAAGCCAGAATTTTTAACTTCAGTAAGAAAATTGTCAAAATCAAACAATATCAATACCTGTATTTAAACCACAGCAACAACAAAAAATAGTCTGAGGCATCAAATTTTATTTAATTTCTTGATTTCAAACAACAATAATTGCATGTAAACTCATGCACACTGTCTAAATTGCGCGGAAATAGAATTAGACAGAAGATTTTATTGTCTCTAAAGATGGGGTATCAATCTGTTTTTCAAAATATTCCATATCAATTATCACTCATAATCCAGTACAACCAACCTGTGAGCTTTAACAGACCTAAGCTGCTTGCTCTCTTTCACCCAGGTCATCTTTGGGTAAAAATATGACAAAAAATCTTATTTAAAAAAAAAAAATCGTCAATCATTGATTATTATTATTATTATTATTTAAGAATGTGGTTAGACCGTGGAGATAACATTTACTATTTGTTCAGTGTGCTTTCAGACCTCCTAGAATACAATTTCCTATACGCTGTCCAGAGCACAACACCCTTAAGTCTTGTTAACAGAAGTGGTATGATGGAACTGTATTGTTGAATGCTCAGAGTTTCCCTCTGTTCTAAAGCATGTGTTTCCCTTATCGGTACACTGAACTATTAGTAAGCCCAGCAGCAGTGTCACTGCTGTAGTGAGTGCTGGTGCTGGTGGCTTGTTAAATTAGAAAGTTGGTGCTGGCATTTTGTAACAGTAATTAGTGTTGAACAGGTGATGCTTTTTCTCAGCCTGGTTATGGATCATATCTTTTGCGTTGTGTCTTAATTCTCAGTCTGATGCTGCGGAGCCTCCATGCTTTGTCACACTAATTAGATCGCCCGAGTCATCCCCTATTTCTTTCTACCTGCATCTCAAATGATGAGGAGGAAGGAGGAAAAGGCAGAAATGTGAGTTTTGCCGGTTGATGAGCGTTGCATAAGGGCCTCGTATTTATTTACAATGTTGTGTCAGAAGCCTTTTGGAACAGATTGAAGAACTTCTGAAACATTTGCCAATATCAGCAGTTAAATGCTCTCTCTTTGCTGCTTTGTATTTTTGCCAAACTGAGCTAATTTTTGGACGGTACCTAAGCTGGAAGTGTATTTTCTGTTTGGCAAACCGTGCTCTGTCGGCTGACAGAGGAGCTGTTTTATCTAATTGTAAATCTCTCAAAGTAACAACGTTTTCCATACAAGAAATGAGGTATGAGTTTCATTTCAGCTCTGAATTGCAATTTATGGTGTTTTGTTCAGTTTCTCCAGCATCATAAACAATATAGATTACCAGCGATACTGACATTCCATTATTGTACGTTTTATGGCTCTTGATCATTATGTCAGTCTGCTTTACTTTCTGCAGTTCAAATTGTTCCACAGTGGTAAAATGCAGTGTGTGTGAAACCTCTGATTTTAGCTGCAGGCATATCCGGTAATTAAAGGATTAACTTGGTAATCTAAATTGTCTCTTGTCTTCTCCTTCCTCCTTCCTCCCATTATTTCCTAACATCCGTTTCAAAGATTTAAAAAAATGCCTCCTTTGCTTCTCTTGTCTGCGTTTCTGTTTCTTCCCATGCCTGCGCTGAAGTCTGTAATCAACTTGCTTGTGGATTACCTCGTTTCCGGCTAAGCGTGGGGGGACACAAATCCATGAGGGTGTGCGTGCCATGGGTGGTAAAGATGTCTGCCCCTCCTGACAGCTCAGGATGTCTTCAGCTTCCTTGAGGATAGTGTGAAGTTATTAAGGGAAAATGTGTTTAAGTCTCTGACTCTTCTGAAAAACATTGTGCACTGAACAAGTAAACAGGAGAAGCAACGAACAATGTGAGGCATTTCAATTTCAACTTTGCACTACCAAGCATTTTTAGCTCACATTTTTACATGTTTACTACTACCGGTAATTCCTCTAGGAGAACGTTTTTTAACTTATAATGCAACATGATCTTTGCTGTGCTCAGTGCTTGAACTATGTATCTTCAGTTTATACTAAGCTCTTCATCTGTTGAGAAGCTATTTAATATGAGGCCAAGTAAATTCTTTTCACAGAAAAGCTAAACACTCCCGCTTTTAATTTGGATTTCCTTTAAATATGAAAGAGACAGCATAGTCATCTTAAGTTAAATGCCAAAGGTAGTGTAGGCACTGAATGATGCAGTCAGGATACACAAAGTTTATTTTAGAGTCACAGCCAGTGATTAAACCTCTGCTACAGAAATCTGTTTTTGAGTTGTTTGGAGGCTGATTCAGCCGTGAAACTGGGTTGTCTGTGGAAACAGCTGGGAGTGAAAATTTGCACAAAGCATCAGCTGTGGCACATGAGGGATGAATATGAATGTTTGGTCCAATCTGGAGACTCTTGAGTCCACACAGTGTTAATGGTTCTTCTAAGATTAAGACGGCGGCTCTTTGTATCACGGGTCTTTCTGTGTATCTATTTTAAACAGAGAGATGAATCAGTCCTGTGTTAGTGCTCTCACTGTTATGTTGACACATATTCAGGCTTCCAGCTGTTGATCTGGTTAAACATCACTCTTAGCAATTTATTCACACACATTTGCACGAACATGCACATCTACACAACCAAATGTATTCATTCACACATGCAGCCTCTGTCACTTACACGCAGCTCTCAAAATGTCAGCTCTTGTCACAGGAACTTAAAATGGTCTCATTGGTTTCAAGGCAAATGTGCCTTTCAAGACGACATCTCCTTGAAAGGCAGAAAAATGGATGGTGTCAGTGCTGGTGGCAAAGGTAGATGGCACAGAGTCTCTTCAGTTGGACCCCCCCCCCCCCCCCCCCCCCCCCGCTGAGGAGTTTCTTCAAATAGATGACAGGAAAAATTAATAAATAAAAATCAACAAAGCGTATTACCCAGATGTGATAGCTCCTGTTCAAAGGTGTAAGGCTCATTAATATGGCTTCTCTACATCGAATTTCCACAACTAACAGCTCCATCTTTTTGTCCTTTGTTGACAAACTATTTAACGACATAACCCAAAAAAGCAGCATTTAATCATTCAAAGTGCTGCCTGTTTGAGTAAAGATGATTTATGCCGCCAGCTTTTGAAGGCAATTCTCAAAGTTGTCGGCGTGACCTGAGCTTCAGGAACGCATCTATCATGGAAATATTCTCATCAGGGAACAGTGTAGGCAGCGTGGTATTAGTATCCAGAGTTAATGTATGCACACAGATGTACAGCTCTGCATCAATGTACATGCTTAGCAGCCAATTTTCTATTCATTTAAACGGGAGAAGATTGTCACACCCTCACATGTGGCATATGTGAGACTGATTTACTTTTTCATCCCATCCTCCCAGTCCCCTCATCGCCTTCTGTCCTTCAATTCCCTTAAAAAAAAAAAAAAAAAAAAAAAACCTTTCTGCATCCTCCGATACTGATGCAATTGAAATGTGATTAAGTTTGGGTTGCTATGGATGCCTTCTCCCTTACATCTTTATATAATGCGTCTGAGCCTTTTCTATACGAGGGTTTTTCCAATGAAGGTGATTGATTGCTTTCAATGACCGCCATCAGTAATGACTGGGGATATTGTTGGGTTGCTGAATTTAACGGAGCATCTTAGCCTTAACCTTTGCTTTTAGGCATCTTTGCTTAGACAAAGATAAACCTTTTTTGAAGCAGCACAGTTTCTTTGCATCCATGTTTTTTTTTTTTTTTTTTTGCTTTTTGCGTGTGTGTGTGTCTGTGTGTGTGTGTGTGTGTGTGTGTGTGTGTGTGGTTGTGAGAGTGTGGTGAAGCTTCTTGGTTGTCTCGTTGAAAAATGTTTTCTGAATCTCAGACATGTGGAGGAGTAAATATTTGTCATCTGGGGACAAACATACATCAGTCAGCCATGCTGCAGATTATAAATGATGTAACATGGAGCCATTTTTCCCATTTTTCCACATTACATTATGCCTCTTTTTCTTCATGTTTGATCACGCCCAATGGTAATGTTGTCAGAGGCTTATTTAGAGTATTTGTTTCTGTACATGAACCCTAACACACATTCATTATAGTCAGAATGATTACCAAATAAAGATAATCAATGGTATAAAAGCATCCAGAAAGCCACTTGAGCAAAGCAAAGCGCTCTGATGAAAAACATCAACCAACAAACTGGTTGTGACAAATTTGATCTTGGCTTTGTTGTTAATGGCAGCTAAACATGAAATGGTTTCATATTCTGGATAGTAATTTTAATTGAATTAATTTCAGAGGACATAGTAAGGCGCTGATGGTGTCATAAAACACTTGTTATAGCTGCTGTTCATCACTCTGATGTAAATTATGCCCAGTGATTGCTCAATGATGCTTTTCCTTTGGGGACATGACGCTGTAAAAAAATGGGGGGTAAAAAATGTAATTGGCTCCAAAGGGCACACGAGGTGTTGGTGCCATGAGGGAGACACACAAAAGAGGGTTATTTTCTCTGCAGCAATGGCTTTTCTCCCCGCTGACATCCTCATGCTGCGGTGCATTCAGCAATTCTGTTCTCCAAGTAGATAATAAGGAGAGAAATTAAAAAATAAATGCTTCTTTTTACAAATGATAACACAAGTTGACAGTGCGTGGCACACTGACACGAGCAGAAGGGGGACAGGAGTATGAGGAAAGGGATTTTTTTTAAAAGCCCCATGACTTTTGTTTATACAAAAATAAAAGGAAAATGATACAGGAAGTAACAGTACGGTGAAAATGAAATATTGAGGATAGTATCTGAATACTTTAGAAAATGTAATCCTAGCTGTTTTTTTTAATGCAATGGTTTAGGCTCATGAAGTTACAACTGTTACATGAATATGACAGATTATTTTTTACATTACATATTTTTGAATGTTTTTGACTGCATCGTTACCACCTCATCGTCTTACGGCCACGCTCGCTTCCTGTCTTGGGAGTTGAAGAGGCCAGCTGGACACGTGGGACATTTGCGTCTGTGCGCCGCAAGAAATTTTCGCTGGACATCACGGCTCAGCAATCTGACACCTGGTGCACCCATGTTGTGTTTGACTGTGTGTGGTTGAGCACGTGTTTGAGGTCAGCCAAACTGTCTCTTGAGAGAATGGCAGCTGCAGACAAATGTCAGGTCCCTCCCTCATTCATTCCTTCTAAAAAGTAAAAGCATCTCAGTGATGTCCAATGTTAAGAAGAGTGCAGAATTACAGCAGATTTACAGAGTGGTTACTTGCTCCTGGCAACAAATCCAGCATGTTGTATCAATTAAATCATCGTCATTGGGCTGAATGGTCAACAAGGGAGGCATTTAGCATCTTGTGTTTGTTGTTTGTGTGTGCACACTAAATGATCTGGCAGTGGTCCTCGGATGCATTTCACAATTAATGGTGGCTTTAACCAATCGCATTCAGTGGATTCTGATGCAGTGCCCACAGTGCTGCTGAATGTCTGTTTGATTTGTGCATTGACCTGCAAGAAGTCTGTTAAGTGGCTAATACTCCCTGTGTGTTAGTGCACGTGTGTCTGTGAGTGTGCACGTTGACTTTGAAGTACATTGTGTCGTGACAATAATCTAAGCCAATTTACTACGCATCAGCCCTCCATTATGGGTTTGATATAAAGCAGTGCGTGACTAGAATGCCCTCCTATAAAAAACGACAATTTACTTCTCTGAAGGAATTACATGTTTAACCTCATTAACCTAAAGTGCATGTACTAAAATGGTTGGCTAACCTCACACCACACAAACACAAGCATGCACACACATATAAACACAAATAGGAAACATCATCAAAAGTTGAGAGTTCATGCTGAATGTGACCTCGGCAAATGAGAAGCCAGCAGTGAGTTAACATCATCAGAAGCTCATCACGGCGTTCTTACGACTCGTCAGTGTCTCAAGCGGCTTAAGTTTCACACTCGGTTTCAACATCATCCGGCCGCTGTGAGATGATTAACCTGGCAGGTGTGAGGAGAGTCTCGCCCACTGTTTTAGAGAGCTGTCGTCTTCAGTCAATGGGGAGTACAAAGGGTCAGCCCGGCCGGCTAATGGCCGTGGTCACAGAGCTGGAAGCCGGCCCATTAGAAAAAGAGGCCTTCATTAGGAACAGCGCACTTTCTAAACAGCCTGACCTGCTGGTCCCATGCTGTTTATTAGCAAAGTTTTAGCTCTCAGTTAGAGCAATTATACTCACTATTCATGATGATCTGTGGCCTTTCCTCGACACTACCAGACAGGAAACACACACTCACATACATAGTAAATGACATCAGGCACTTGGGTTGTCCCAAGTAGAAGCCATCATATTAATGACTGTTTCTTCCCTGCAAATGTGTTGCAATAACAAAATGTGCTTTGGAAAATGAGGAAAACGGAAAAAGTGTCAGCGAGTGATCAATGCCGTTCATTGGACACAGAACATTTAGTTTTCATTAAGAGTTAAACATGTACACGGAACATTAATGGGGTTCAGCGGCAGCAGCAGTGGCATGCTTCACCGTATCTCATCCTGATGAATTAGCAACTCAGCACACGGGGGTAAAAGAAGAAAGGGAGAAGAAAGAGGGACATTAATAAAATGTGTAGGGGGGGAGGGACTGACAGATAATGTCTTTATCCAAAGATGGGTGTTTATGACGCAATGCATTATCATCCCTGACCTGAGCATCAGCAGGCTGTGAAGACGAACGAGGCTGTGTGAGGGAGGAGAGGAGAGAGAGGTCAGTGTGAGTGTTGCCGTTTCATTAGGAGAGCTGTTGACTCCCATCCGCTCCTGCTGCATGGGGAGTGATGGAGAAGGTTGTAAATGACTGGTCTGTCAGCCATATTGGATTCAGGGCAGTAAATTAATATTACACTTCTTTTTAAAAGGGTTTTTATTTTGGGATTACTAAACTCCCCTGAGTGTCGCTGGTGTAAAGAGGTTATTTCCCCTTTCTACTCTGTTGTGTGTCCTCCTGCTATCTTTTGCACAAGGCTAATGTGTTTAGAGAGAGAGAAACTGTTTTCACAGAGGAAGGATGAGTGTGCTGTAGGCTCCATTGTGTCATTCAGAGTTTGTATTATACATTTTTCATTTTGCTGTAAATCGTTGGTTGTCTCCCTAAAGAACAGCTTGTGTGTATCTGCGCGGTGCATATCTGCCTGTCCTCTGTCTTTCCCCTATATCTCATAAGATTATGGAGGAAGAAAACACCTTCCACCGTATATAGAAAGTGAATTTAAGTTAACTGGCTGTCTAGCTGTCAGTCATGTCTAACCTGCCTCCCTTCGTCCTGTCTCACCTAATGTGGGTAGAGTTAGAGTCCTGGTTGAAGAGCTGTATAACACGTTGTGAAGTGGCCTAGTCGCTGAGAAAAGGATTTACGGCCGCCGGTCCATCATGTTAAAGGACTGTGATTAAGAGCTGGAGTAAAGACATGGACTCCCACAATTCCTGCGACCCGGCCAAGAGCACACAAGGCCGAGCTCTGTCACTGTCATACAGCTTTCACTCTGTCTGTCCATCTGTCTCCGTCTCTTGTCTTCTCATGGCTTTTTCATGTGCAAATGTATGAGTCCCAATCCCCAAGGACACCAAAATCTCTGCATTACAAATTTCATGTCTAGTTCATTTCCACCCGCAAGTCAAACAGTCAGGACAGTGAAGAAGGAAAGGCTTCAGCCTCTGCCTTCCTGACAATTTGAAAACTTAAAAGCTTTTTTTTTTTGGGTCATGCCTCTGAAATCCTTGCTTCTTTTTTTTTCTCTCTAAAGGTTCAGAGCACACCGCCACCGCAACACTTCCCGCCGCCTTCATGGACCTGTTACCTCACTTCCTGATTGAACCGCAAGACGAGTTCATTGTAAAGAACAAGCCTGTGACGCTGACCTGCCGCTCCACCCCAGCCACGCAGATCTACTTCAAGTGCAACGGCGAGTGGGTTCACCAGGACGACCACTTGATTGAAAGGACTGTTGACCCGGCAACAGGTACAAACAAATGAATCTGTCATTTTTATTCCATACGGCTTCAATGTTTTTATCTGTTCTTTTTCATGTTTTTTGTTTTGGATGTGCAGCATATATATTTGACTCAATAAATACATTATGTAAAATATTTGCGCGCAGAAACTAAGGTCTGCAATTTCCTGTGATTATTGTGCTCCATCAGGCTCTTGGCTCGTCCTCCAGCCTATTTAGCCTGCCACTCACATAATAAGCACATTGGTTTCAGTCTCAGAAATCATCTCCATCACCTTGGAGACCTGTTTGTTTTCCTCTCTGTTGTGCAGCAATCCTCCCGCCTCCGCCATCAGTGTCATAAACACGTATGACATTGATGTGGTGTGATTCAGCAGCATTCGGCAAATTCTAACCTCCTGTTCACAGCCTGACAACTGATTGGAGACGAGGAAAGGAAAGGACATGTTTATCTGTGAAACGAGACCACACGCACAAAAACACACAAACACATGCAAATGCACTCTTAGATTTGTTGCCGCACATCACAATCACATGCACAGACCATTTTGTTGTTTGTACGCAGTGATGACGTATTGTGTGGGTGGAGCCCAACTGGTGTAGGAAAGTTAGCTAGAGATGTTTAAAACACTGGGGATACTCAGCAGAACCGGCTTTTGAGGACCCTTGTTTACAGAATAATAAACTTATTTCTACTAAGCATTCTTTCAGATTATAAGAAATTATCAGTACCTTTTGGAGACATTAATGTTAAAGAGCTTGTGGTAGATGACTTTGCAGATGCTAGTTCCAAACAATTCAAACAGTGTTGACTCATTAAGAAGATCTTTTCAAAGTCCAGTATTTTAAACCAGTATCGTTAATATTGTCATGGATGTGAAATGTTTGTACTTACACACAGTCTAAAATAGACACGCACACACACACACACGCACACGCACACGCACACACACACGCACACACACACACAGTTGGAGGAATGTGTTTGTACTCTACTTTCAAGCTGTGTTTAAAGACGTGTTCATTGTGTTAACTGTGACATAATCTGTACTTGTTCATGTTTGATTAAAGACAACACTTACTTTGTTCCATCAACATTGAATCCCTTTGTGGGGATTATTTCAGTATGGACAGCAGTTGTACGGGAAACACACAAGAAACGTTTGCAGATGCCAGTTTAACTGTGACAGCGAGCATCTTTGTTTACCTCGTAGAGAAACCCTGTGTCTCCAAGAAAAACTCAGGACATTCAAATCTTGACTCGCACAGTTGTGTACTTTGTGGTCATGTCAGGACATTAAGCACTGAGATTTGGTGTTTGTGTTTTGTGGACTGACGTACTGTGTAGCCAGCGGCAAGGGCATTAAACGCAGCTACTACACATTTGCATTTTGCTTCTGAGAGCGTCCTCGACAACGGTGTAGAAAACAAAGGTCATGTTTTTTGGGTTCCTGTTCTGACCTCCAAAAGCACAAGTCATTCTTTCTCTTGAACCAAGGATCTGGTCTACCACTCCGTGTTTCTCTCTCCACTTGCTTTAGCTGTTATTCTGCCATCAGAAATTGATTTGACGTCTTCTCCAAAATGGTCTATTGAAATAGATAATAGGCATTACTAAGGAGATGTACACAAAAGGAAGAATACACCCATGAGTGTCTCAACACAGAAACACAAAGAGAAGGTGTTTAAAGCAGTCAAATCTGAAGGGAAATTTAAGCAGGAAAGTATCAATTCATATGCATCCTTTGTCTCTTTGTTTTAGATAAAGAGCTGTCTGCGCAAACAATTTATGCATCTGGTCTTCAAGGTTTGCAATTAGCATGCAACAGCTCAACGAATGTAGATATACATTTTTGAAAAAGTGTCATGGGGTTAGCTTCCTCTAAGTGTCAATTCAACCTGACACTTTGTAAGGTGAGTTATTTTCTGAACTAGTATACGGATGAACTCAAATATTCTCTCATACTGAGGCTTTGATTGATGTGCGCTCTGACATGTCCTCTCCTGCACCTGCTCTTGCTTTTTTTTATTTTTAAAATGAAACCAAAACCCAAAGATTCACAACATCTCTAACTGTGTGAGGGACTTTGATGCATCACGAGTGATTTGAACTTCAGTCCTCTCCGGGATGGGCGCTGTTTCCTTTTACAACAGAAGATTTGAGAGAGCAAAATGTGTCTGTTTCTCCCAAAGAGTTGAGAATGTGTTAAGTACAGGTGAAGCTGAGTCTGTGGTGCATCGTGTCATGTCATGTCATAACCTCGCTGTCACTCACACACAGCCTCCTGTTGTAGAATTTCTTTTTAACCTTGAAAATTAGTCACAATTTTCAAAGCTGAAGTCATCTTATGAACGAAGCTCTTGTGAATAACAGTAATAAAAGTGCGTCAATAGTTAAAGGGAAAGGGAACCCTATGGGGGGGCACTTTTGGATTTGGATCAATAAAGAGTTTTTGTCAGTGAGTGAACACTGATCAAATGTGATCAGTTCCCAATGCTGCATTCCTTCTTGTGTTTCATCAGCGTTCTGCTCTCTCAATTGATGGTGTGGGAAATACAAAATCTGGTTGTTGACAATATCAACAATCCATTTGAGAATAAAATAAGTTTTGGCCAATGAAATGTTAAGCCATTGGTCAAAAGCGTAAAGTACTTCATTATTGTAACTCTTCTGTCGCACACTTTTATTACTACTTCTTTTTACTAACAGTTAAATACTGAATGCTTTCAAAGTAAGTGATGTTTGCTACTAGAGTGCATGTAAACATGTTCTCTGGGCAACATGGGCATTTAAGAGCCTGTAAATAAATGTATTCTTTTATATCCATTGTATTTGAGGCTCTGGATTTGCAAAGTCTCCTGCTTTATTAATTCGATTGAGATTTAAATTGTGTTTAGTCAATAACAAGTTTTGTTCAAGAACATGATGTGCTGCAACAGAGTTTATGAGAACATCAAATTAGCATGCCAACAGCTCTCTCCTAACATTTAATGATGATGGACCATTTGCCATGTGGTCATCAGCTGTTGTAGTTTATTTGTCTATGAAACCGATTTGTTGTGCCGGGTGCCGCGGACCCCTGGAGCAGCGAGGGGCTCCATCGTTAGAAACCCTGTGAAGTCCCCAAGGCCTCCACATCACACTGTGCTCCTGCTGCCTTTGATGATGAATGTGTCACATGAGGGGCGGGGCTGACCAGATATGAAGGACACAAGGATGTCCAGAGGTACGGCTGCTTGAAGAAACCCACATCGATCTCTCAAACACTTGTGCTGTTTAATGTCAGCGCTGCCCCGAGGAGTTTACTGATGGATCCCTCTAATCCCCCTTACTGCAAGGAACATGCGAGGTGCACAAACCAGTTGCAGTAAAGCTCTCTGTGTGTGTGTGTGTGTGTGTGTGTGTGTGTGAGTGAGTGTGTATGTGTGTGTGTGTGTGTGTACTATAGGCTTGGCAAAGTGTCCTCTCACCCTGGTCGTCACAGTTACACGGGACTCTAAACTTGTACCTGTTGCCAAGCAACCAAGACTTCTGTAACACCAGAAGCTGCCCAGTATCAACATGGAGCCTGGAGGAGGGATGAATGAGGAGTTTGGAGACATTCCCAAGTTGACAAAAATTGATTGACAATTTATACCGAGTGTAACAGTGAAAAATCACCTTCTCAAAAAAGCCCATTTCTCTAGAAGAAACTTTGAGAAATGTCCTACCTGACTCCTGAGAGGTCATTTGTTTTTCTCATGTTTTGCACTTAGCAGAACCCATGCTAGCTGCTCCATCAACAAAGACTGAGATGTAAATACTTTGTACTCATGTGACCAGCCTACAGCAAAAAAAGTCCTGAGATTTCACCCTCAGTATCTGTGCGTGCGTTCAATCTGATTGGGATTCTCATCAAGGATCCCTGTTCCTTTGTAATGTAAATTCAAATCAAGCTGTGGATAAAGCTTATGATCTTAATTCAGACGGTAAAATGGAGAAAATGGCTTGTAGACACATCAGAGTCAAGAGTCACTGCTGGAGATAGATGACGTGTTTTCTTCAGTTTTCAGTTCAACACGATTATTATTCTTCAAGGCTTCGATGGATGAGTGGCCCGTTAACAATCAAGCATAAAACACTTGCATAAGCCTTCAATACTAGAATGAAACAGCCATTTTGGTTTTACAGATGTTTATGCTCTGACTATATGGTCATTGGTTTGACACCGTTTGATTTTATTAATGGAAAAAAATATATATAAGCAAACTGTTTTAACTCCATGTGTTTTTGTTTTTTTTGAAAGACTTATTTTTGGGCTTTTTGTGCCTTTAGTGGAGAGATAGGACAGTGGATAGAGCTGGAAATCAGGGAGAGAGAGAGAGGGGAAGGACATGCGGGAATGGAGCCACAGGCTTGTACGAACCTGGGCCGCCCACTTGGAAGACTATAGCCTCCCTACATGGGGCGCACGCACTAACCAATGCGCCACCAGCGCTCCCAACTCCACAGGTGTTTTAAGTTTGTCTTGCTGTTGTTAGAAATGTTTCCTGAACCCTGGACTTACTGGACTTTCTAACAATCAGTTAAACATGTCAGTAAAATCCGGGGAAAATATGACCAATATACAAAGAAATGAAATAGACCAACACATTATAATTCTGAATGATTCCCTCTGCACTGGAAAGTAACTTTTGCAGCAATTTAATTTAAATTCATAGACAAAACAAATTGAGGTAGCTCAGATTTTAAGAAACTGAGGAAGATTTCAGGCTGTGGAAGCACCACGGCTTAAGATGAAGATGATCAGACTAATCACATGCAGCCTAATAACAATAATCTCTCAGTACATTGTTGTATAGTACATATATATTTTTAATTCTCTTTAAGTAAGGCTGAGCTGTATGACAGAATGAATGAATTGATGATATATACAGAGCTCTCTAATGTTCAAATCACTTAGACCTAGCTGCTTTTTAAATACATTTCCTTTTTGATCATTTGTGCATCAGTGTGATAATCCACATTGATTTGTTGTTTTATTCACTGAATTAAACAAAAAACTTTGAAATGATCGAATAAATCCCAACATACATCTTTACATTTCACTGCACATCTGTATGAGCATGTGACAAATAAAAATCTTGAATCTTGATGTATAACCATCTAAAAAATAGGACACCCTTGTCTTCTTTGTGGTAATAGAAATGATTATTTTTTTAATGACGTGTTGAAAAATGCAACATTGTAATTCCTGTCTTTTAGACGTATGACAAGCGCTGAGCAAAAGGATTTGGAGATTTCTTAAGTCAGAAGAAGATCAAAGTCAAACAGCCTGTTTCCATATGCACGGCCGATCACAGATGCACTTGAAGCAACCTTTGGTCTGCTGCTGTGATATCTGCGGTGTGAACGTCGAGGGATTCCCTCAGCACTAATGATTTCTCTCCATGTTTTCATCACTAAAAGATATCAAACATGAAAACAAACTGATCAGAGAGAGCTTAAGGCGTATCAATAATGCTTTCACTGCTGCACATCAGAAAAGTTCATTTTTCAGAGACGAACAGCTCTGGTCCAGCACAGCAGAGGCAATTTTCAACAAACTCCATCCATGTTCACTCCTCCAGCAGGTTCAGGCAGACGTCAAAGGAACCGTGTGGTGTTAAATTAATAACTGACCAAAGTGTGAAGTGCAGACATGTTTCAGTCAGAGCGCTCTGTGTTCAAAGCTCCGGAGGAAGACAACATGACACGTGGATAACCGTCTACAGCAGGCAAGACCTCTGGCCTCATCAGACAACTCTGATTATTGAACCTGATTCTTTGCGGGGAAGACTAAAGTGCAGCTCCACCTGTGTGCATGCCGCTCTTACGAATAAAAATACTGACACTCCTTTGTATTCTGTGAAGGAGTTCCACACAAATATAACACGCACCAGTTACCCAAACACAAACACTCGCACACGGCCACTTGTCTGCTTTGAACATGGAAAGGAAAAAAGATGTCACATTTTGTCCTTCCCCTCCTGGTATCAATGTCCAATATTGATCCATCCCTGAGTCTATCGGTTCTCATTACCTGTCCTCAGTAACTTATCTCGATTGTTATGTCTGTAACTGCTTCCAAAGCCTCAGTCAGCTCTCCGTCTGTTCCAGGTCATCCTTTATGGAAGCGGAGACGCCTGGCGAGTCCTAATAAAGACATATCCTCTGTGAACAAATCAATGCTGACAGTGTGTTTGCATAGATTAGGAGTTTCCACCACACTATGATTTCTCATCAGACACATGATGAGCAGAAGGGAGATTGGCATTTGAGCGGAGGATTGTTGTATGGGCCCGACTGATTTGATTGTGTTTGCATTTCATCTGCCAGCATTGATGGAAACGATTTTGATCCTCGTGTCGCATTGTCACCTCTGCAGCAAAACCTCTCAGGTGGAAAATACATGCATTTCACATTCCTATTTCAATAAACCTCTGCAACCGCCTCATAAAGATGGGAGAGAGATTATATTTCCTTTGTTGATTGAACCGGATGTCGACAAGGTTTCGACAATGAAAACAGAAGATGATGGAGAAAACAATCATACGCTACAGATCTTCCTCGTGCTTTATAAAAGAGATTTCTTCAGTGTTTACAGTAGAGTTATAAACATCCTACTAATAAAGTCTTTAATATTCCTTTTCCTGACTTCTCCACATATCAATTCAATCCCCAATAAGAGAATAAACCCCTCCGATAAGCCACTGCATCAGCTTCTGTTCTCTACCAAGCCTTTAAAGTCTAAATACGATGACGTCGTCAGTAAATCTTTTAAAACCGTCTATCGCTTTCTGAATATAACTAATAATGTGTTCAGGCACCACAGGAATAACCCCTTGGGTCTGCAAAACAGGGAGGATTCACTTATATAAAATATGTATTCCCTGATTGACTAGATCCTGGATTGTAATGTGATGACATATTTAATTTCTGATCCAAGAGGGAGATAAGCTAGGCTAAGCTGAGATGATCTGTAACCTTTATTTTAATTCCTCCATATTTATCTGCAGTATTATAGCAGCCAATCACCTCTCTCACACCAACCTCCGCCCCTCTTCCCCTCTCTCTCTCTGCTGCTGTATTACACATTTTTTCTCCCCTTTTTTTTCTCTCAGTCCTGTATAGGTCAACAACAAGGAGCCTGATAAATAGCTTTACCTTAACTCACAGCAGGTCCTCTTGCATGCATGACATTTAGTAAAATGTGAAAGCAGCAAGACACTCGCTGACGTTTCGTTGTCAGAATTTAAGTGATTTCAGGACAGATGCTTCGTAATGATCCTGAAGCCACAAAACACTCATTAAAAATGATCTTTAATGGAATGTAGAAGAACAGTCCTGCTGCAATTGAAGCAAACCCTGATAACCCGTGAGCCGGTTTCTAATAACCAGAAGGAAATAAGAGAATCAAGGGGGAAGGGGACAACATAGTCTTAAAGGAAGGAAATGGCCTTGTAACACCTGCTAAGCATCGATCAGTAGCCAAAGGGACTAATTGATAATTCATTATTTGCTGCTTCCCCATAATGGGACTTGTATTTCATCCTGTCCTTGATCGTGGGACGGCGGGGTAGGATTTGGCGATGAAACACTGAAAACAGATGGCAAGGTGAATTGTTCCCGTGACACATCTGCCAACGTATTCTATGAGGCTTCTCAGTCAGGTCAGCACAGCGGCTGCGTCCGTGTACGTGCGTTTCTGTGTGCGGAGGCAGACCTTTCACACACAACACCCCTCAGAGTGAGAAGGGAGTCAGAGTGGATTTAATTGAAGCTTGTGTTTGTCTGGCCTTGAGACAATTGCAAGCCTGTTTGGAGCAGTGGGAGGAAAGTGAGGCGGGCAGAATTAAAAACGAGCCAGCTGTGCTGATTGATCTCGCCGATAGTCTGGTAATAAGGCCACACTTCTCAGTGTCTCCCTCTTTGTGTGAGTTGTGTTATTATTTGGAAATTTGGAGCATGAAGGGTCTGTTCCTTCAAAGTCAGCCTTGACATGCAGGAATTGTGTATTTCAATATTATCTGCAATTAGTAGAACAAAAGTGAGTGATAATTACCTTTTGTCAAACAATAAGGCTGGCAAATCTCCCACGCTCACAGCCTTTTTCCTCCCACAAAAATATCCTGCTTCATCCCCGCTCGGCTTTCGCTAAGGGGATTTTGTGTTTGTCAGTCTCACAAAGCGTTGCCCTTGCTGGAAGTCTAACTGCGTTCAGTGGTGTTAGATTGCCTGTCTTTCAAAACAGTCTAAGTTATTTATTCCTGGACTTGCAAAACAGACATCTTATCAACACAGACTTGACACTGACATCTGTAACTTGTGTGTGTAGTGCATGCAGTTGTATGTGCAGCAAAATCATTTAAAAATCTGTGTGATTTAGTTGAATTGACCATTTTAGCATAATATTGCTGGTTCTCTTCAGCTACAAAGTGCACAGTTATTTGCTCTGCATCAGGAGTGAGACTTTTTCAAGTTCCTTGAATCCAATTTTTGGAATACAATATATTTATAAAGGCTCACTCTAGTGTGTGTACCTTGGAAAGCTGCTGGTGCTGAGAGCTACATGGACATATTTGCTCAGATTCGTCTACAAGTAGCTCTAGGCCTTTTGCGCCCTAACCGAGACATCTGAATAAAATGAGGTGTGTATATGCTGCAAAGAAACGTGGCACATGCTTTACCCAGGCCACTTGTGCTGCCCTTGTGTTGAGCAAATAGAGGCGGAATTTGCAAATGTGCTTGGATTCAAGATGTGACTCAAAATGAGCTTATTCAACACGGTGGGATTCGGAACTGGGGGCAGGGAAGTGCTGGTAAACCAGTTCTGATTTACTGATCATACCCAGAAAACATTGCTATTTTCCTCATTTGATGTTTTCACTAATATATTTCTACCTTTGAACCTACCTCCATGTCCCTTGGAAATAAAAGACGTAAGCATTTTGCACATGGAGAGAGACAGAGTGGGAGTCTGTGGTGTCAATCAGCACCTGCTCGACTCAAATTCGTTTAAAAATAGGGGGATCTGGGAGCTGTAGTGAGGGAGCTGACAGCTAAATAGTCCATGGAGATTTTTGATAGGCAGAGGAACTCAGCAGCTGACAGTTAATGCTTTGTGTGTTTGGCCCAAAGGGGGCTTTCAGTAAAGGTATTTTACACACTCCTGGAACAAACATCAGCTTGCTGTTTCCTCCTTTTTAAACGTGGAGCTGCAGGAAGTATGGGGCTGTAGTGAAGAGAATAATAACTCCTATCCTAAGATTTCATGTCTAGAATATGAAGAGAGCTCTGAGATTTTTCTCTGGAAGAACCACAAATGAAGTTACTTTGTGGGGGATGCTGCTTTTCTAACCAAAGGCAACAACACTTGAATATTTTAAATGTATTTTTTTCCACATTTCTCTGCACAGTCTTAATAAGAAGACTAGAGATTAGATCAAGATGTGCTGGACTTTGGGTCAGGTGGGGGAGAGAAAGAAATACCAGACAAAAGTGTTCTGCCTCATGCTTCAGGAAATAAAAACCCGAGTCAGTTATCAGCAGGCTCCTGCACAAATACATCACTTCTGGATTCAGTATGTTGTGGTCAGTATGTTGACCGCAAACACACACAAAGGGAAAATGGAGAGGCGTGTCACATGTGTTTAAGGAAACCTTTTCACAGGAGCTGCTGTTCAATGAGGCGTGCTGACAACAACAAGAGCAGCCGTCCTGTCTCTGAGCCATCAGGAAGCAATCTGGAAGATTTCATGCTATTGTAGATTAATAATTCATCCATTCCAGTGTTTTAGACAAGAGTTTGTTTTTCTGAAGATGTTTGTTCTTTTCTTCTTTTACTCTCTCTCTAGAGATCTCAAACAAGTATTAAAAGGGAAGTCAAAGGGCAGATATTTACTTTCAAGTGTCCAATCACAGGACAATTCAAGTGAATATATGAAAAGGGAATAAAACAGGAACAAGTATTGGCATGTTGTTGTTGTCAGCTGAGTATTTTCTTCCTTTTTCTTTTAGGCTTGTTTGTGTTTCAAATTAAATGTAATCACTTCAAGTGAGGAGACAACTACTCATTCCTTCCAGCTTTTCAAATGAGATGTTGTTTGTCATGGTAAATTGAATATCTGAAGGTTTTTGAATATTTCTAAATGTGAGAAACGGTTATTTTCTCTCCCTCAGCTCCATAGAATAGTACGGTAATTCAAAAAAATAAAAACACTTCAGAAATAGATTAATTAATTTGTTAGAAAATTATAATGATAATGATTGCATTTATGTGTAATGGAAAATGGAAAAAAATGTGTTGGGTTACATGGAACATCCTATTTCTTGTAAACTATCCCTTCTTTTGAATTTTCTCCTTCTTCTTCATCATCTCTGGATCTGAATCCGCCACATTATTCCACCAGCTAACACTAGCTCCCAGAATGGTAACTCTGTCAAACAAAGCCCAGGGGTCCCTTTTGTACTTTCATTCCATTTTCTCCATTTTTTTACCGTCAGGTTATTTATAAAGTCCACAATTCTTTGTGTCTTGCATCAACTGTGTTAATAATTGATACAATCACATCTGAACAAAGAAATGAATATTTAAAGGCTCAATCCGTGCTCAGTCTGCAGCACTTCATCCCCTCATGAGGCACATAGTCGGATCTCGACTGAACAACATGGTCCGAAGTGGATTGAGAACCTTGTAGACTCCATGTAGCTGCTGGGGTCAAATGGGGGATTTTTACTACAAGATATACAACATTATGATAATATTAATTCTCAAAGGATCTAAAGCACACTGAACATATATTTTGAAGGCTACAGCGAGAATCTGTGTTTGAGACTAACCTTGTGTGTCCTATTTTAGGAGACGTAACAGGTAGGTTACCATTCTGCTGTTGTCTGCCTGAGAGCATAGACTGTATTAGAATGGATGAAGTGTCTGGTTTTACAGTGAAGCCAAAGCAGAAGGACCTAAAACCTTCATAATATCCAGTTGGGGATGACTTTCCTGGTTACAAACAAAGTCACTGTCAGATAATATGGAAAAAGATTTCTATAGTTGAAACCGTATGTGTCTTGTTGTGGTGGCTGCCACGAAAGACACATGTTTATCGTTGCCATGGAAACACCGAATGTTACTAGAAAGACTGCTACGTAAGAAAGTGGGAACTGCAACTGAAAACTGCCATACTGTTGCAGTATGTGCTGCTATGATAAAAAAAAGATGTGTAAATTATACTTGATGATACATCGTCAGTAAACATATTCTCTTTCTCAAGTCCGTTTTTTCAGGATCAGAAATACTTTATTAATCCCAGAGGGAAATTCGGTTTCCCGTTAGTCTTGACTACGGTCATCTTGGAGTTTGTTTTCATTAGGGGTGGGGGTGGAGTACCAGAGAGAACATGGTCAGTAAATTACTCACTGCCAGCCTTGATGTCATATTTTGTTAATGTGTTGATTGAGGGCCCATTGGTGGCAAAATTGACTTACTGTGCGTTTAATTGGTAAAAGGAGACGACGCTCTTGCTTGTGGCTAAATCTAAAGATTGCTTTTTTTTTGTTCTTCTTTAAATCGCTGATACAAACAACACTCCTAATTAGTCTTAGGTCTAAGTCTTTTTCTCCTTCATTGTTACATTAACACATTTCCTAAAAGATTGTTTCTTAAAAATGAGTGTTAAAAAAATACAAATCTGATTAAAATATAAGACCAATAAAAAATAGACAATAGATAAAATAAAAAATAATTCCATAAATCGTTCCATTTTAAGGTTGAAATCAATGATCAAGAAGGATATACTTAAAGGTGTGGCTTCCTCTTTTTGCATTTGCAGTAACAAAGATGTTCCACCCTGTCCACTTTTGTGTTGCAACATGATCACTACGCCCACTACCTTTTACAGTTTATGAACAATTGTGTGCTGTTAAAAGAAAAAGACTTGAGGGTATTACTTTTTCCTACATCTTCAAGAAATGGGTTGAGTTTCACAACAGTTTTGTATCTGCATCACAGCCCAATGTTTACACTGACTACCTTTTCAGGTTTCTCCTGATGTTTAAGGTCAGTGAACAAGGCTCTGACATTTCTTCATCAACCTTCTTTACTCTTTTCCTGTAATGCAGGAAGGTTGCACAATGATTAACTGCTAAACTGTGTGCATTTTTTTTTTAAAGCAAGAACTTGAGTTAGTTGTGAAGCTAAAAGGTACCTTCTAAGATATTCCTGAATCTAGCAAGATGTATCCTGTTTGTAATTAATTACCTACGTATTGCTGGTTCATGAATTTCAAATACTGTCACCATGTTTTCAAACAAAGGTGTTCAGAATGATAATTGTTAATAGCTTTTCCTGAAAGACCTATTAGTTTGATATGTTTAAAGAGAGAGCAATAGAAAGTTGTAAATTGAACATTCTATTCGAAAAAAATAACAGATTGCTTTGAGAGATTGTGGGTGTTGATAGCTTATATAACATGCATATTAGAGGTAGAGAGCTAATGAGTGCCTATTAGAACTTTCTTTATTATGGAAACATTATGTAAGTTACAAAAGGAGTCATTATCCTTAATTAGAAAACATTATTAAAAGTATTAATTTACATTTGTAGCACTTCAATGATGTAGCAAGAAGTTTCTGAGTTTTGTAGAAAGACTTGCTTAGCCTTTGTGTGTACCTCCTTTTTACTGATTGCTGTTTGTTGGGTTGAGTATTTACCAATTGACCACAAACCTTCATTAGCTTACCAAAAACCTCTTTCCTACTAACTCAGACAACATTGCCAGCCAGAGCTCTGAGAGAAAAGCCATCATGAGGCAGGATAAACCCAAATGCAATTTGTACGGCACAGCAGGCTCTGCAACCAGATGGAAACTGGGTTGACTTACCTGGAGCCGTTTTCCTTATTTACTTCGGCGCCCAAGGCCGTGTCAGACAAGGTGGAGACAAACACGTTAGCCCAGGCAAATTATCAGGGCTTTCATGTGGGTAACGTCCTATCAGATTCTCCCACTCTGCAGAATGTAATGGAGGCAGAGGCAAAGAGCTCAGGGCCTTCACCTCTGATGTGTTCTCATTCCAGGTAGGACAAGGTGTGTGCGTGAGATAAAGGAGCGGGTCCCAGTCACACCCGCCTTGAAGACTGTGGCATATAGAACATTGCGTTGCTCTTGCCAATCAGCAGGGTCAGGATATTGGATGGAGAGTAATTACAACCAGGGCTCTTTGGTAAGGGCACAGAGGTAAATCACAGCACTGTCTCTGTGTGTGCGTGCGCTATTAAGGAAAGGTTACCCAAACTAATTAGGGAAGGACAGTGTAAATAGAAAAATCCATTGCTTTAAATGAATGTCCGTTTGATGTGATCAGTCGTGGCGTTTCTAAGGCGTCTGGTTACTGGATATAAACAGGAAATATTAATGAACAGCTCGTTTTTAAATCTGGCTTGTGATGTGTGAGTGCTTGTTGACACAGAAAGCTATTCAGATGTGTTTTGTATTAATTCATTATCACGTTCCAAACCTGTGAACACCTGTGAAACTAAAAAACACAACCTGAGTGTCATTTATGAGTGCATTGTTGTGATATCCTGTGTGCACTAAGCATGCTGTTGTTGGAGTGGTAAGTGTGTTGCTGAAATCTCTTACAGAGTGAAGATGTCACTCCTCTGATGCATGCAAAGTGTGTACATCATTAGCAAACCTATTTCTGAGTTCAATCATTTTCACTTAAAATCTTACCCACACTTTTTTCCGTGAGTAAACAGCTAGTGCCAGAGCCAGAATTTCAAAACAGGCCTGCATGACTTTCATTGGTGTTCCTGCTGTCCTGCATCATTTGCTCTTCTCACTTCACCGTCCCGGCTCCACCTGAGTCTCCTTGGACTGGCATTGGACTGAACCTAGCCGCGGATTGATTGGAGCACTATCTGCTCGCCTGTTTGTCAGCCATGAATAATCTGTAACGACATTCAGAGCATCAGCAGGGGCCTTGCAGCGTGCATTCATTGTGGAAAATGGACAGCTCAATCAAAAGAAGCTCTTGAAAAGCTGGTCATAACCAGAGGCAGAGCCTTGACCCAGAACGCTGTCCCACTGACTTGAGTCGCAACCTCACCAACAGCCCTGAATGGGAGGCCCTACTACAGTATTCTCTGTGAACTCAGGGCTTCTTTTGCCTCCCTCCTCCCTCCCCTGCTCCATCTCTCTTGCTTTTTAATAGAGCCATGCTTCACTCAGAAGGCCACGCTATCCTTGTTTGGAGACAGACGATTATGGCGCCACCTGCCATTCTCAGTTCTGCACATGGGCCCACCAATCACTGCACTGCTTTACATGGTAATGAAAGTCTGAAGACTTGATGATAAAGCAGTTATGTCCTTGGCTCTGTGACCTAGGGTTAACTTTGGATTATTTGCACACGGAAGTAATGGACAGATTGTGACGTAGCAGTGTTTTAGCATAGACTGTAGTAAACATGGACAAAGTCTCAGTGGTGTCACCTCTTGGTTTCTAAAAAGGAATTATGAAGCCGAACAATGGCGATCCCTATTTTGAATTGCGGTCTTCATACTGAACTTTCAGTCAATGTAATATCAGGCAAAGAGGTGATGTTGAGGTACACCAAATTAAAATCTGTGTCAGCTGTAACACCCCCATCTTGCTCGGGCATATTTAAAATGATACCAGAATATAATTGAAGCAGAGGATTTACCGATAAAGATATAAACTATAGAGATCAAACCGTTTTTTGTACCAGACTGTGAACATGTATTTTTTGCTTAAAAGATAGGAGTTTTAATATGGACTCATATCAATCATGATTCCTGGGCTTTTGGAGCCAACCCCAAGTGGACACTTAAGGAACTACAGTTTCTGAACATCTGCACTGAATTCATGTTCAACACTGGATGGTACTGCTTGTTTACTGGCCTGAACTGGCAGTTGAGCTCCAAAGTTGTGTTTTGATAGATTGGCTTGGTAACAAACTTTAGAAACTCTAGAAAAGGGGAAGTAATTGGTCTGAGGAAGAACACATTGTTGGTTCTTTGAAAAGAAGCTCAGGGCACTGGTGATTCCAGTGATGAAACTTATAACATCTGCTACAAAGAAGAACCACAGGAGGAAATGAAACACTTAAAGTATGCTTTTGACTGGTTGCCGTCATGTGCAGACAGTGCAGTCTTTAAAGTGTTCATCTGTGATGTCTCCCTTTCAACCATTGTGAACTCTCTCCCTTGGAATTGTGAAATCCCCTGATGTAGAGTCACCCACCCTAATCCTCCTATATCCACTGATGAATCCTGGCCTCACACACAGTAGGGATACCGCCTAATTGAATTTCCTTGGTTTCAATGAACACACACTCAGGACCTGCAAGTTCCAGTCCTTGCCTTTGATAAGCAAATGACCCCTATGGAATTGAGGTCACAGCCTACGAAAACAAGAGAGGGAGAGAAAAATAAAGTCCCGCGCTCAGACAAGCCCAATATCGACTCACCCGGGATTGAGTCCAATGATGTTTACCCTGTGTGTGTTGAGCCCCTGTTGGCTCGGGGGAAAATTCATCCCACCCTAACACACACACACACACACACACACACACACACACACACACACACACACACACACTTTAGACTCGCAGTACAACTTGTTCCCCTTTCTAATCTTCTTTTTCCATTTGAATGTAGTGCATATGTAAATAATCTTGTCTTTGCTGCAGATATACAAAAAAATCTCAGTTCAGTCAAGGTAGATGCATCCTTTGTGTATGTGTTAGTGTGTGACTCTGGTTCTAGTAATAGCTTGTATTATACTTCATTGCCTGAAGGCCTTGCACATGCTCCATCATACAATAGTAAGGTCAGTTTATTCATGAACTCAGCCACTCTACATCTCTTGAGTTCTCTTTTATTTCTTCGGTTTCATTTGTTAAAACTCAGGAAGTCTTGAGGCAGAAAAGTCTGTTTGCTTTGGAGTCTCCGAGCTCGCTCCAGAATCCACAGCCTGCGCTTTCATTAAAGCTGCTATTAGATTCATGTGCTTCACACTCTGAGCTGAATCCCACTGGAATTGTATTTAGGGGTGGCTGGTCACTCCTCCAAAGTTAAATACATTTAAAGTCAGTTTTGAAAATATATATGTATATATTTCAAATTGTCAAGTCTTCAGTTACAGTTTAAAACTATGAACAACAATAAGTAATTTATATCAAAACCCTATCTTAATATTTTCAGGTATAAACTCTCTCTCTGTTTACCCTTTATCTCATAAAATAGAGACACAAGAATTGGCAATCAAAGAACAGAGGACCATGTTCTTACTTCTTAGTAAGGAAATTCATATTTTGTCATTAATTATCAGATCAAGTTAACTAAAATGACTATAGGTAGGGTTATTATTGCAATACTTAACCTGAATACCTGGAGGAACCAAACTGAACAAACAAGCCGACAAAAATTAACTGAACTGATGGGTTGGACTCAAAATGTTGGATAGAAAATATTATTATTTTATCTTCAATTTTACTTCTTAATGACCCTCCACCTCACTGGTGGGTTAACTTTGGAGAAATCTGTTTTTCATTAGTCTGAACTGACCCAGAAGATGAAGAGTCACAAACCTGCTCGTCATCTTGATGTTCGTTTCATAGCCTTTTCTTTGACCTGGAAGAGTAATAACAAATATTAATAGAGAATGTATTCTAAGTCTAGATAACAGTATTGTAAAGACATAAATGAAGCAAGATTAGTTTAAGCATATAGCAGATATCTGCATTCATAAAAAATCATAGAAGTGCATTAAGACTCTACATGTATGTAGGTTTTGTCTGGTTATCAGTCCGTCTTTTTTGATTTCAGTAAAACAAAGCTTGGCTTTGTGTGTTTTCAAAATCTCTAAGTACAGTTCAATGCAGTACAATGCCCAATTGCTCTCTAATAAAAATGAATTCTCCAGGGTTCAAGCTGAAAGCCCAGGACTCTTACTGTGTCAATCACATAATCAACCTTTAAAAATTCACAGTCATTTAACTGAGGTTTGGGATACAGTATGAACTCATTTATAAATGGGCTGCAGATCAAAACGAAGGCTGGGGGAATCGTGTCATGTTTTAATTATCCTTTAACAGGGATTCTTGAGAGTGTGCTCTGAATCTTTTCAGGAAAGGAGGTGTACATTTCCTCTTTCTCTTTTTGGCTCCTGACACCTTGGAAGCAGCTGAGCATATTAAAGAAATGGATATTGATATAATTGAGTCATAAGTGTGTCAGTGCTCTGTTTGCAGAAAGACACAGCTTTCCATGTATCAATTTGTTGTATTGGTCATCTTTAAGTGCTGTGTGTAACCCTTTGTTTTACTTACTGCTGTCCCAATGGAGAAGACTTTGGGAAAACACCAGTACATAGCAGTATGTCCAATTATTATTAACTGCTATAAAAAAGTACAGTTCTATTTTGCTCCCTAAGTGATGAGATTATTTTGTCCTACTTATTAATTGCTGAGAAATTGGACAGAGTGACTCACAGCAGTGTTACTGGAAGGTGTCAGACACAGAAACCAGGTAATTATGGAGACAGGAAGAGATAAAGAAACAGAATGCAATTACCCCAGCAAGCACAGCTTCAAATGGCTCCTCTTTGGATTTTTCACCTCAGGTTGCTATTGTTCATGCTTTGTATCTCCATACTGATCTGTATTCCTTTCACCCACCAGGTCATAGAAGAAGGCAGGTTTGCATTAATCAAATAAATGTCTACTGTAAGTAGAGCCAAACAAAGCACCAAACATGGCTTAATGCCAAATTTTAAATGTATGTATTCAAATATATTTATTCAAATCCACATAAATGCATATAAACTGCTAGGAGCTCAGTCTAAATCAGGGCCATCAAATGTTTCCAAGGCTCACAGTTTCTCTGAATTTAGCTTCATTAAGCTTTCAAGTCTGAGGGCATTTTCAGACAGATCTTTCTCTATTTCTGTCCTCCAAACTGCAACCGCACTATTGTTGCTCTCATACACCCATACATAGCATGCTTTGCCTTCTTTTAAAGATTTTATTTAAGAGACTACAGCAGGAAAACACAAATAAAAAAACAATAATAACTTAAGAGGCCCATTCCAAATCTCTCTCTGGTGTATATGAAATAAATTGGTCACTGCTATATGTTCTGTAAATAAACTATATGTACCAAGAAAAACTGTAACCCTGCTGCTGCAGCCACTTACTCTCATTACTCTTATTCAATGCTGTGGCTGATTTATTGTTTAGAGTACACAAAATGCATATGCAAAAAAAGGGAAGTTCAATGTTGTATAAGATGCATAATATTTTAGTTCTTGTAAGGGGAAAGCAAAATTCTGCCCTGCCGCTTATTTTAAGGAAGAGGGAGAGTTTCTTCATGCTCCATTTGTTCATTCTCTGTAGTGCCCATTTTGTTACTTTAGCCATTTGTTTTAGCATTTAGGTGCTCTCTCAGCCTCTGCCATACACTCGCCTAACTTTACCCACACACACACACACACGCACACTCACGCACACACAAACTAGAAAAGAGAGAAAAAGACAGTGGAGTGAATTCCTCAATAGCCTTTCATTTTAAAATCCAATGTTTTTGGAAGTTTAGTAGCTGAATTATTAAAGCCAACATGAACACACATATATCACTGTTTTCTTCTTTTTGAATTAGCTGTGAGTGAAGAAGGTAGTGGAGCATGCTGCTGATATCTTGCACACAGCACGGGGTGGTGTTGTTGATGCTCAGAGTGGCGCTGCAGGGCAGGATTCACTGCTTGTGTACTCACATTTGCTGTGATCACATATAGCAAAATCTACCGCATTTAGTTGCTAATACACGGGGGGTCTGCCGGTGACCCTCACTGCTACTTATCACCAATTTGCTGCGGGCAATGAAGCCACTACTCTTCTCTGCCAGACAGCACATGTCACCACTGCCTCTACAGATTCAAGCACAGTTTGCCTCAAATTGTTTACGACAAATTTCCCAGTTTTAGTTCGATGAATACTCTGTTTCAGCACAAGTGCTTTATGCAATTGCCGTATAGGTTTGATGGCCTGATAGATGCCACTTAGTCAAGCTTCAGTCTGGAGCTGGAAATGATCATCGCAGACAGATCAAGTGTGTGAGGGGAGTGTGAGAGTGTCAAAAAGTGCTTTTATGTAAATGGCAGCTGAAGAGCGGCTCTCTGGTGAAGCTTAAATATACAGAACTGTGTGTGACTCTGTCAGTCTCAGAGATGTGTCCTCTGTGACTGTGAAATGTCCTGTGTTCATATGAAAGGTTCAACACTTCTCTCCACAGAGAAAAGATGAGACAGACAGAGAGAGAGAGAGAGAGAGGTGGAAGATGAAGAAAAACATTACAATCTCTCCATCAGAGTGAAGAGAAAGTGGGACACATGGTGGGGATCAAGGTCGGAGCTCAATAAAAAAAATAAAAAAACACCTCTGGATTACAGGTTCCAAATAAAAGGTCAAAGGAAAATGAAATGAAAGAGACAGGACTTGGACAACACTATATTGTCTTTAGGGCTAAGCAGAATGGATTTGATCCCAATTTCACTGTTTAGAGAAGGATTGTCTTTATTTTCTTCTTGAAAAGAAAAGAAAAAGCTATTTTTGCACTTCAGCACAGCAGCATCTCTTTATCAACACTTCTCTGCAAATGTGCCATAGATTGTGAACTCTTCCCCCCCTCCTAGATTTAATAATAGAGACGAGGTCTTTCTGAGTATTTTTGTTTGTTGGGTTTTTTTAGCGCTTCGTTCTTCTTTCCAACTGTTGCTGTTTTAACGCCCTCCAAATTACACCAAGGATAGCTGTGAGGCTCTCTTCTCATTCTCCTCAGTTAACAAGCACTCCTGTTTATATATGATTATGGTTCTCTGCCTGTTTATCCTGCACGGCTTTTTAAAATTACTTTAGTTCAAGGTACAAAATGCGCTTAAGGATTCATTTCAGCTTGTTTGTTTTCCTTCTGTGGAGAAATATTTATTTCTGGTCATTTCTTTCTTGCCTGCCGTCAAATGAGCTGATGGCGCTCGTTCGGATTCAACGTTCAACAATTTGACGGTTATTTCTGTTTGCTTTGCAGCGCTGCCAATCATGAAGGTGACAATTGACATAACCAGACAGCAGGTGGAGAAGATCTTCGGTCTGGATGAGTACTGGTGTCAGTGTGTCGCCTGGAGCACCACTGGAACGCAGAAGAGCCAGAAAGCATACATCAGGATTGCTTGTGAGTGCTTTTTCTACCGTCACTGCTTCATTAAAAAACCAAAAGCCTGCCTAGTAAGAAGTGAGAAAGCCTGCCTAACAAGGTGCTTACATATTGCATGTCAGTTTGTAATAAGAGGATGTTAGCGAGAAGATTTTTTTCACTTTGGGTGGTTGGAGAGAAATTAACTTCCATTTAGCAATTAGCCCAGAGGCCATTATGATCTGATGCACCACAGTGTTTTACTGTGATTATAATTTAACTAAATCATCTTCTGCGAATCTACTTATACGAAGAAAATATCCAACCCTGGCAGAGAGACACAGAGAGAAAATACATCTGCATGAAGGCAGTTTTTGAAAAAATTTGAGTATTCATGAGCATATTTTTCACTGGATACAGAGTTTCAGCAATGATCCCTATGAAAGTAACTGGAATAAAAACAGATTTGAAATTTATTGCTGTGCTGCAATCATAAATCTGTCTGGGGAACACAGACATATCCCCCGCCGCAGCCTCAAAAGCTTTATTAGAAGAAGCCATTTTACGTTTGAGTATTTTAAAGCATTCTGCCCATTAATTCAAACATAAATATGCATTATTCCAGAAAAGAGCCGAACGCAGCGCTGTTTCCAAACCACCAGACATTTTGAAAACACACATTCATTATCCAACCTTGTTTGAGAGCTCCACAAAGTCAGTTAGATGTAAGATAAGGACACACACACACACACACACACACACACACACACTTTGGTTCTAATGGGTTTAAACACACCAGTTCACATTCATGGTATTCGTACACACACACACACACTAATGCTTCCAGGACTGTTTCATCTTAAGTCTCCTCTAGTCCAATTGTTTCAGCTTTAATTAAATTAAACGTCATAAACCTCTCTGCTTGTCTTAACATTTCTCTCGTATGATTGGTCAAGACAGGCTCAACATCTGTTTAAAGGAATTCACCGGTGGCTCGCAGCACAATAACACATTACTTTGCTCTGAGTCAAACCCTGGGTGAACACATCAAATTTGCACCAACCCTTCAGCTATCAGTGGCCTGTCTAGCTCACCAGATATAAATTGCCCTTTACCTGTGCAACTTACAGCCTGGGTTTACGGACAGATGTATGGCAAGACTTGTTGCAACAGTAAGCGTATTCAGTGAAACGTAATCTGAAGCCTCATGCAGTCAGCCAGGCTTGCTGGAGCTCTTGTCCAGACGCCTCAAGGCCTTGTTTTTCATGTGGCTGCTCCAAGCCCTCATACAGATGGAGGATGGAGGCTGGAGAGGGGAGAGTGGGTCGGTGGCTGGGGAGGTGGGAGGGGTAATGCAATTGCTTTTGCTTGATGCCGGGCCCCTCTGGCAGCAGACAAGCATCCCTGAACCATCCAGGCAGCCTGTAATAAGCAACATGCTTGGTGCCACTGATCCGTGTTTGGCTTAGGGGCCAACTGGAGTGTGACATGGGTGGACATTTCATAAGTGGAACATTTATAAATCAACACCAGGCTAAGTTTTGTGGATATATGTTCTAAATTTAACCACATCAGCCCCTAAAAGTATCCTAATTGGTTGTTTTTCTCTGCACCTTTTTTTTTTCCCTCAGACCTGAGGAAGAACTTTGAGGAGGAGCCGCAGGGTAAAGAGGTGGCGTTGGACCAGGAGGTGTTACTGCGCTGCCATCCCCCCGAGGGAGTGCCAGAAGCTGAGGTGATACACGGATACAGGAGATATTTATAGGCACTTCATCTAGCATCCATCTACCCTTTCCTCTCCAAGAGGACAAAAGAGCAAAAAGTAGCTCAGGATCGTCTCTCCCTGCTCCACCAGAGAACAGACGGATGAATTACACCTCCTAATTATTCGCCGTTATTGATTTATTATCTCTCTTACATCTCTGGGAAGCCGTATATCACATTGTCTCGTCACATCACTCAGGATAGGCTTGGAGGCTTAACTCCCCGTTTGGCATCTCTAAAGGCCTATCCATAATTAATGGGACTATTTGCCTCGCTCTTCCCCTATCTCAATCTCTATCTCTCTGCTATATCTCCATGTACTGCATGTCTCATACACTTTTGGTCCTCTCATCTGTCTCTCTCTCTCTCTCTCGTTGTGTCTTGATTGTGAGCGTCGATGTGCGGAGGACCAGTCTGGGGCCAGCTGTTTCACCTCGTCTGCTTCCTTGCGGTCCCAGATAGGCACTAACTGCTCTAATAACGGCACAAGAGAAGCTAAGGCCAGCCACTCAGACAGCCCAGACACCAGGAGCAGCAGAGTAGCCAATCACAGCTCGGCACTGTAGGGACAGTTTGCAGAGAACCGGGAAAGCAGGTGCCAACTGCGGTTCAACAGAAAAAGAACATCAGAGCAGAAGTCACAATGGGAGAAAACAGGGAAAGTGTACAAGAGGAAGAAAGCCCAATTATATGCAGCACCGGAACTGGCAGTAATACCAACAACAATGCTGCCGTATCGGAGCCGCTCTCCAGACGGTGCGAGGTCAAGTGAGAGCAAGAAAACAAGCAAGCCAATCTAAGAGTACACCAGAAAAGAATAACATCAGTTTTGGCTTCTAGGGGAGGGCACAAAAAATACACAAAGCTTTATCAGTTAAGCTCGCAAACCCCCAACAGTTACAGAGGTATCCAGCAGCTACCAAATAAAAGCTGCATTTCCCGTCAAAAAAACAATCAACATTAAAATCAGTAGGGTGTTTAGATTCATTTCACCCCATTAACGGTTGATTGCATCAAAATTAAAAGTACCTCACTGCTTTTTCCATGTTTAATGTCTAGTCCACAGCATGTCTGTCTTCTGCAGAGCCGCATGGGAGAGGGAGATGGTTTCTGTTCTGTAGCACTGATATTTGACCACTGAAACATATTTTCAGGTGGAGTGGCAGAGAAACGAGGATGTTCTCAACCCAGCCAGTGACCCCAATTTTTTCATCACGGCTGACCATAATCTTGTCATCAAAAAAGCCCGGCTGGCGGACACGGGCAACTACACATGTGTGGCCAAAAATATCGTTGCTCGCCGAAAAAGCAACTCTGCCACGGTCCTAGTCTACGGTAAGTGATAACTGCTTGAAACGGGGGGGTCAAAGCTGTGTACATGCAGGCTAATGAGAGGTCTGGGCTCAGATCATCCACAGCTTTGAAATACACCAACATAAAAACAGCTCAGATGAATCATGTTTTGCCGGCATGCTGTTTATTTTATTCCATATTTCCACATTAATCTCTGCATGTTCTCTTGCATGAAAGAAACCTGGGTGCACTTTTTTTATCCGGCAGTTGTATTCTTGCATTCAGATTAAAGAGAATGGTTTGAATAGCAAAATTTGCAGTAACAAGTACATTACGTAGTCAAAACTTCCAAAAGCCAACTGTATTTTTCTCCAAGCAGTGAATTACGCTGTCATAACTGCATAAAGTGATAGTAGTGCATTCACACATTAATTAGCACAACTTAGAATGTTACTGGCAGCACTCTGCCAAAGCTGGCAGTCTCCGTTCCAGGGGCTGCCATCTTCCTCCTCCTCTGTAGTAGATCCAATCTGAGAGCAGAAATTGAATTAACAGGAAACTGTAAATAATGACTTGGCTTGATAAGCAGACTGATCGTTATTAAAATGCAGAGAGACAGCATATTTTCTATCACAGAGGATTCCCTGAGTACCGGTTCTATTAAAGTTATGCCCATGTTACAGGCTGACTTCATTTTCAGCTACATGGCTCATGAACAAGCCTCCATAGATAGTGTCACACAGGAATCATGAAAAAAATGCCTGACACAGAATTTTTAAGGCTGCCAGAAAAAGAGGATACTTTGCAGTGCTGTATATTAAGAATACGATTGTTTATTGTGAACCATGAAAGTAGAGAACTTAATATATACCAATAAAATGAGTCTTATGTTAGGGATCTATACAATGTCTTTATAATGCGACATTAAAAAGTACATAATGGTTGTTGTTATTATGGAGGTAATCCATTCTAAATAGATGGGAAACAAATACACTGTAAGTACAGTATGCAGAACCCTCGTGTCATAAATTAATAACTCATGCCGGCCTCGCAGTCATGTTGTAGCTCCTTGAATTCATTTCCACTTAGAGTTGTACTGTCTTTATAGCTTGCATACACACTCATTGGAATCTCCATGGATTTGAGGTGAACTATGAATTAAAATTTAGACAAACAAGAACATAGTGAGGTCACTGTGCAACTTTTGATTAAACTTAAACTTGTTTTTACGTATTTTGGTAAATAAATTAATGTGAAATATAATTAATATCCAATTACCAAAAGTGGAAAAGAGATGCCACATTAAACTACTTCCTCTTTGGATAATTTTGTAACCTGAAGGAGATGTTAACTTGTTAACGGCACTCTGACTGCTACATGTATTTGTAAATGTAAGCTTGTGCACTTTCACAGTGTACGGTTTGCACTGAAATGTGTTCATTTAGTGCATGCAGTCAAGGACCACATTAGCATACACTCCTGCAAGCCTTTGGCCTAAAAGCAATTATTCCCACTGTTGATGAAAATTGATTAGCTTGTTGTTGAAATTTTGCTCTGTTGAAGAAATCCAGACATGAAATGACTGTGGAGATAAGAACATCCCCTCTCTTATTGTTTGCCTTTCTTGTATTGTCAAACAATAGTTTTCACTCTTAGACCTGACAAATTATGGAAAAAGGGGGAGCTTGCATGTGCAATTTTATTTTCTTCTCATCACTCAAAGTTCTTGACAAGATGACAAATGTATTACCATTGCTGTAATAATTGGGATTTAATCACAGTACAAACAATCTTTCAAGAAGAGCCTTTACCCTTTTTCCTTTATGTTAAATGCATGGAAAGGAAAAGGCAATTTCCAAAGTGCATCACCGTGCACCCCGCTAGCTGATCTAGCTAGTTGTAGCAAGTCATAATAATCACTACTTTTCAAAAAGGGTTCAACAGGGGGCCAGAGATGCATTTTAACAAGGCCTGGCTGGTGTGGCTGCACTCTGTGCTAAGAGGTAATCAGGGGCCGAGTTGCCTAGCAATTTACCTCGCAGTGGCGGGCAATCAATCGCATGGAGAGGGCAAGGAAATGATTCAGCCACGACATGCACAGGAGAGAGTAAGGGAGAAAATTAGGGAGGGAGTATGTACAGAGAAGGAACGACAGCGCTCTTCAAGTCAATAAATCAGGAATCTCGATATCTTGTAGGCTGACACAAACACAGCAGATACAGGAAGGAGCCGATTAGAACTAAAGCTGCAGTATTTGACGTTATCGCCTGTGAGATTGGCACATAACAATACAACAATGTGCCGGTAAAGGCTCAGATCAGAACGTTTCCTCTGCATCAGTAAGTGGCTACAATAACGCAGGGTTTGAGAACAGCCTGAACGTTCAACTCGCATATAAGAAAGGAAATAATTATACTGAAATGTTCTCTACAAGTCAAGGAACACTTCAATAATGACATAATGAGTAATGAAATCAGTGGTGGATGTATGAAGGACATCATCTGCATGACTGGAACAGCCATAACTTATATCATTTTTCCATGTATTTCCAAGTAGTGGTAGGTGTTTTTTAAGCATTTACAGTATAAGACATTTAAGAAATGTCTCTATAGTCATCATATTTTGACTTTATAAATAAGAGTTTGCATATGTTCCTGTAATATGATGATAAAATATGAAGGGATGTTTTTAAATGTCCACTAGATATTTTGCAGCAGCTGTATCTCCCTCAGTGGTAAGGTCAAAGATGACAAGCTGTCATGTTTTTTCTTCCCCCTGTTGAAGCCATTTTGTTTTCACTGCAGTTGGCTGTAATCCTAACTTGGACACAGGAAGCAGCCCTCCTCTGCTGCTCCTCCATAAGTTCACCTTTCAGTGCTGAACTACAGAGTGAAACAGCAGTCACGTTTATTGTAGCGCAACACGCCTCTTGTCTGTAGTGCATGTCGGGTAATCCTGGCTGCTCTGTCCCTTCATCCTTTCATCCTTCCCTCCCGTACTTCAACCTTCCTCACTCCCTCACCCCTTCATCCCCCCCCCCTCCTGCTTCCCGGCGCTGGTCTGATAGTCAACGGCGGCTGGTCCACATGGACCACCTGGTCGTCCTGCAGCGCTGTGTGTGGGCGTGGCTGGCAGAAGAGGAGTCGGAGCTGCACCAACCCCACGCCACTGAATGGAGGCACATCGTGTGAGGGGCAGAACGTCCAGAAAAGTGCCTGTGTGGCCACCTGTCCAGGTAACTCCCAGGCAACCCTGTTTGTCCTGTGGCGCTTGGCTTCCTGTGGCTTCCTTTTTGCATTTTTTTGCATCTAGAAGTCATCAATTCATCTTTATTTTGGCTGCCTTTTGTACCAGCACCCAGGTCTTTTCTTAGATGTCAGTGCTTCTGTTGTTTCCTGCAATTAGAGCGCTTAAACGGCGATGTCAGAGCCTATTAGTCTTCACAGGGAGGCCTTGTCCTGAGAGTGATTTATTATTATCCCTTTTTGTTCACCCATCTCCTTATCTTATCCAGCTTTTGTTTCAGAGACCTGTCTGTATTAAAAGACATGTTTCCAGCCATGCTACTGTGTCAGCTTGTACATTCGTTATTGTGTGCTGCTAAAGCTTTGTAGTAAATATGTGAGGTAAAACGTTGAATGATGGGTTGTGTAATGGTTAGTGCACGCGCCCCATATACTGGGGCTATTAGTCCTCTAAGCGGACAGGCCGGGTTTCAAATCCAACCTGTGGCTCTTTTCCCGCATGTCTATTGCTCCCTGATTTCTGACTCTGTCCACTTTCCTATCTGTCCAACAAAGGCACAAGAAGCCCAAAAATAAATCTTTAAAAAAAATTGAATGATGGCAGCCTGTGTGCCATTTTTTACCTGAGAGGATTTGAGGATGTTTCATTTCCCTGCATGTTCTCTCTTGTGAAAGCGTCACAGAGGCAGACGGGGTCCTGCCTGATACTGAGCAACACATATTGATTTCTGGTAGGCCGAGATGGAAGTCAAACTGCTTCATTTGCAGTCCCACTTTAGCCCCCTGACAAAGGAGAGATAGCAAGGAAGAGAACGAGAGAGCAGGAATCAGATACAGTGTAAGGAAGGCAGGAACAAAGCAAGAGTCAGAGGAGGGAAACTGAGAAACAAATAGAGAAAGCCTGAGTGTGTATGAGAGCTGCCTGGTTGGCTGCCAGCAGATCAGCCATGTGGACGTATAGCCAGGTTTCTACTGCTTTGCTGACCGCAGGAGAAATCTCCCACGCTCGGTAAATAGCAGAAAGGGAAATCCAACACCTCTGCCAGAGGTAGCTTCTCCGAGCCTAAAACAGAGGTTATCTTCCTCAGTGAATCAGGGTGTAGCGTTACACATTCCCCATGTAAAGACATCACTAGATGTCAAGCTTGAGTGTAAGTAACATGGCCCGCTGGAATACAGCAGGAGGAGGAGGAAGACAAAGGAAACACAGATATACATGAAGCCCCATCAGGATGCTATCTGGACGGATTTTGAATTAGTAGAGCTGGTGCAACGAGTAATGGAATTAGAGGGGTGTCCAGGGATTCTTGACATTCCCCATAGCAGAGCAGGATACTGACCTCCGTGAGCTTAAAAAGATTAATGTCGAGCCAAGATGCTATTGTTAGACCAGTCAACTTGGAGAAAAAGTGTAATTTTCACTCTTGGGGTGCTGTGACAGAAAAGGCATTGTGCCCTGTGAACGCAGTTTGCAGAGACTTTGCGGGAAAAAAAGGAGTCTTTATTTTTTATCTCTTGATAAAAGAAGCTACAGCGACGTGACCTCTCTCTCACCTCCATCAGTCCGGTTGTTTGGCGACACAGAGGAGTATCTGCCTCCTCCTCTCACTCGTTACCTGTGTCAGACAGAGCATCAGTTGCACAGACAGGCCCAGCTATCGGACCCTGGAGAGGGCTCCCCTCAAGGCCGAAGTTCACCACGCCAGAGCCAGGGGGATGATGGGGTGTTGTTTCCAATCACAAGTGGCACCGTGGCTCTGTTGTGTACTCACAGACGTGCCTCTGAAATCCCCAAAGATGAACTGACTGCTTCCATCATTTGTCACCCAGCGCACACACACACACACACACACACACACACACACACACACAGCCTGGCAAAGACAAAGCCCAAACACATCTGAATCCTCACTCTGGTTCATCGAATGCATGATTAACACATGTATTAATCATAAGCCTGAATAAAAGAAAAGATGCTCTAAACTCAGTCATGTTCAGCATGAGGGTCAGATGAGTCCAGCCTATGAGAGCATCCTCACATACCTGATAAACTTTAATTATCACTGTGCTTACTGTGATATGGCCTTCACATGTCTAATCCACTATAAAATCAAAAAATGGTGATTTCAGCCCAATACAGAACAAAGAGACTTAAGAAGAATGGATTACAAGGGTAGCTGTAATGCTGCAGAGAGAAATCCTGTTATTTTTTCAGACGCATCTGACATTTGGATTCAGAAGTAGTGTCTTTTATTTTTTTTAAGTCAGCCTTGAGAGGCAAATTTCCCCCCACAGTGCCTTTTGTTTTTTTGAGCTGCATTTTATGATTTAATGCTGGTCTTGTTTCAAGAGTTCATTAATTATCCAGGCTGAGAATCATGTTGATTATTGGCTCTCTTGTGCGTTTAACTTCCAGCATTAGATCTTTGAAATGGGTAAAAATACATTTTGTTTTTTAGCTGGTTATTCTTTTTAATTTTCCGTTGCAATCAGTCTCTGTTTCTCTAAACGACATCGATGGACTCAGATATTTGCTGAACTCCTTTTAGAGAGAAAGAGACCCTGTCAACTGAATGGATATTTGCTGGAAACAAATCAATGTAAATTTGTAACCAACAACATGCATGCAAAGACTATAATTTCTTCCCTCCTTTCTTTTTATATTTCTTGTTAAAACGCCGTCGGCCATGTGGTGTTCCACATTTTAAAAGTAGCGTGATTCCTTCAGAGCAGTGCTGAGCTGCAGCCACAGAGGCATATTTTCACACACTGACTTCATATGGACTTCCACAGACTGACGCCATCAACAACAGCCTGTTCACTAACCAAACTCTCCACACGTCTACTCACAATTGTATCTAAATCTGAGCTCCCACCTCTCTCCTGGAAAGTGTGAAGTGTGAGAGGCTCATCTGTATTTTTGTCTAAGTCTCCAAAGTGTTTAATGAGAGTTGGCGGAGGCCTGTGTGGCTGATCAGATGGGCTCCGTGCTGCGAGAGACACAGGGAGCTGTGGAGGAGGAGGAGGATGAGGCTAAAGCCTGAGGCTCAGAGCACAGCAGATCAACACTTGAGACAGCCTGTAGCCAAACTATGCAAGAGCTTATCTCCATTTCTCCTTCCTCTCTCTTCCCAGTCCTTCCCCTTTGTCTCCATCTCATCATATGCCGCTAAAGGATCCCCTATAAATCTGCAGTCCACCCCTCACCCCTTTCATTGACTCATTGCCTCTCCGCAGACCTGTGGTCAAAGCCAACAGTCACGGCAAAATGTCAGATCACGGAAACATTTCCAACAAAGACACACAACTTGAGCCAACAGCAAATAGCTAGTCCACCGTTTTCCAAGCAAACAAAGGGACACCTGCCCTGCACAAACAAATGGCACTGTTGCTGATTTGTTAGAGAAGAGTAAACATCCTGAAGAGATTTCTAACTGGTGTGAATAATTTAAATATTGTACTGATCCCTCAGGCTCGCCAAAGGAGTCGTGAGAATTCTACTAGATGGAAAATACACAGACTCGGGGCTGGTGTATTTGTGCATGTGTACTCATGAGCCTGTGTTTGTGCATGTACATCTTGTACACATGCAAGTCAGCACCCATATGTCTACTGTCTGCACTGCAGGCAAATGTCTAATTCTGCTTTGGAAGTGAGCATTCATGTGTTTCTGGATATTTTCAGAGATTGTTCTGGGGGGAAAAAAAGGATGTGGCTAATAAATGTGACAGAAAGACACATTAGTTCACAGAAAAAAAGATGGTGGCCATCTGGTGATAGCTTTGCAGCATCGTTGTGTTTTTAATAATTCTTTGCCATTTGTGTTGGCTCATCCTCTCCTTCATATGTCATGCTATATCTCTCTGGATTGTTCATGTGGTTTTTAGTGGGAGTAGGCTCAGTGATCATTTACATACTTTGTCACATTTTGAAGCATAAATCTGATTATTACTATAAAATGTGACAAAAACAGATAACATGTTTGGTTAGTGATCTCTGCTGCATCATCTCCTATTTCTAAGCTTATCCTTAGCTCCTCCTTTGAACACTGGTAACTGTGCACACGTGTGCTGACAGGACAGTGGGAGCGGAGGGGCGGCCTGCTGGTCTCAGTGGTACTTGTCTACCTCCTCGTGTTACCCTCAAGGACACAGAGGCTGTGGGTGTCCGATGATCTGGGGCTAAGTCCGTCAGCAGCCGTTGTCATTTTCAACAGCAAAGCCTCAAACAGGCCCTCCTACCGACCTGTAAAGAATGGTCTGGCTCCTTTTGCTTCTCCCCTTGACAACATGTCCAAATGGGGGCTGCCACTGGGCTATTGTATTACTGTCCCCCCTCCTACTGAGACCCGCCTGACCTAAAACCTGTGGTGCTGCATGATTGAAAATCAGCTTTGGTGCCTTTTGCAGTGGTGCTAACAATCTCTTTTTGGGGATTAGATAGGGAAAATGGCTGTGGATAACAATTTTCCTATGTGGATTCTGAAAAGTTTTTAACTGATGAGGTTTGATGTAGATTTCAGCCTTGAATTTCTAAAAGAGAAAATCAAGAAAAGTGTCAATTTTCTTGCTTCCCTGCTTTTATTGTAACCACTTTTCATTCTTTGTCTTCCTCTAATGCTGTCCAAACATTTCTTTTCTGTCTGCTCTGTAACAGTCCTCTCCTGTTTCCAAAATATTGGTAACATGTGTTCAGAGTCAGACAGCCCATCAAGAACTATTTATACATCTTTATCTTTTTTTTTTTGTTAAATTTGCCTCAGCCTTAGGTCACAGTGCTTGTGTTTCACACACATTCTCCTTAGCCCGCACCCCATTTCCCCTCCAATCTCCTCGTTTGTAAATGTTATTTGCATGGCCATTAGTCTTGCTTTGTGGTGGGAGAGAGAAGAAGAATTTCATCACCTCATCAGGGCAGATGTTGATCTCATCTCTTTATTTCACAGTAGTGTGGATAAACTGAGGGGCGACATAATATATTCATTAGGATGTAATTTGCTATTCAATCATTCTCGTTCCCAGCCTGGGTAATCAGCCCACTGGCCCACGGATGGGTCCACTCAATGCCAAACAAGGACAATTATCTGATTGGTTCTGCTCTCTCTGCCAAAATGGATCTGACTGCAAAGAGGCCGGAGCTGTGTCAGCATCTCAACCCTCATACGCATACACACATATGCAAAAATCCCTCACATTCTCTATGTGAGGACAAACAGGGACAATCATACATCTCCTTATTTGCTCTCAGTGTCTTTTTTTTTTTATTCAAATGAGTTGTTTCTCTAAAACCCCAAAAGAACCTTTACATAGTACAGTTATGCAATAATAGCTATCCCAACCTGAATAACATCTCACTTATGTTTTATTAACCAAAGCCTCTGACCTGCAGAGGGTCAAACCTGCTCTCTTTGGGTCATGCCCCCTTGCTCTATTTATTGCTGGGATTAATGAGCACTAAGGTTTTCTTGCCTTCAGGTCAGTCAGGAGGAGGGTAACTGCTGTTATAAAGGTGTGTGTGTGTGTGTGTGTGTGTGTGTGTGTGTGTGTGTGTGTGTGTGTGTGTGTGTGTGTGTGTGTGTGTGTGTGTGTGTGTGTGTGTGTGTGTGTGTGTGTGTGTGTGTGTGTGTGTGTGTGTGTGTGTGTGTGTGTGTGTGTGTGTGTGTGTGTGTGTGTGTGTGTGTGTGTGTGTGTGTGTGTGTGTGTGTGTGTGTGTGTGTGTGTGTGTGTGTGTGTGTGTGTGTGTGTGTGTGTGTGTGTGTGTGTGTGTGTGTGTGTGTGTGTGTGTGTGTGTGTGTGTGTGTGTGTGTGTGTGTGTGTGTGTGTGTGTGTGTGTGTGTGTGTGTGTGTGTGTGTGTGTGTGTGTCTGTGTGTGTCTGTGTCTGTGTGTGTGTGTGTGTGTGGTGCTTCTCACCAGTCCCATTCACCCTTACATTTGGGAAAGAGAGAGTGCGAGTCAGTGGCGTTTTTCCCCCATGAGAGCTCATTACAGCTCTTTTTTTCCCATTAGCCCGATGGTAACCTTCCCCAGGTCTGCCGCTGTGTCACTGTCAATATCACTCCCAACCACCGCCCCTCAACTCCTGCAACCCCAACCCCTCCTTCCCCCTTCCACAACCACCCCACCTTTGCAAAAATGGTCTCCCTCTCTGTGTGTGGCACAGCTACTGATATTTCTTAGAGCAAGGCTCAGAACCATAATCGGCCCATTTTCCATTGGTTTCATTTTGCTTGGGCTGACGATGGTGTGTTTGAAGTTGTTGGAGACAGAAATAAGCTGCAGGTGTAATATACACCCAGCTTTGTTCAAAGTAATACTACCTGGACTGTGTCTTGCATTCAAATACACTGCAGTTAATGCTCTTGTTGCCATAGTTACAGCATGTTTGACAGAGAAATCAAACTGGATAGATTTATCTCTTCTTTAAAAAAAAAACATTTTTAGGAGAATTTAAATAGAGATATTTATGTTTGCATGTATATTTGACAGCCATCAGATGGACAGTCTCTCATTGGGTCAATTCTCCCCACAAAGATTTGGATTGTTGACAGCTGGGACTACAAGGCCACAGCACCTTCGTACCAATGGGGTTTAGCTGAGGTGCATCTGATTTCCATGTTGAAAATAAACAAAGAAAGCAGAATAGAGACAATATGGCTCTCTTCAGCAGTTTTACAGACTTTGGTTTCCCTCTACATCTGCTGGATTTGAGTGTGTGCAAGTGGATTTGCATGTCTTTATAATGCTTTCCCTACCAGGTTTCCATTTTAGAGCAACTGGATTTGCACAGGATGGAAACAGAGTATTCCATCAGTTCTCATCTGACACGCAAATACACCACAGCTTTTACACCCCTGTTGCATCTGAGCTTCACCATGTAGAGTTTGAACATTTCAACCTGTTTGTAAAGGGGAGTTTTATTGAATCTGTTCAGCATGTTTCTGGATCAATATGTTCCTCTCTGATCTAAGATATCAATGCAAGAAGTGAATCAGTTTGAGTGTATTTTTGCTGCTATGCGTTTGTTTGTGCTCACTTGTGTTTTCTATTTCTGCACATGTTTTTGCAGTAGATGGTGGCTGGAGTGAGTGGAGCAAGTGGTCAGCATGTGGCGCGGACTGCTCGATGTGGAGGAGCAGGGAGTGCACCCAGCCCTCGCCTGGCACCGGGGGCAAAGAATGCCAGGGGCTCGACCTTCAGAGTCTCAACTGTACCAGCGAGCAGTGCCCACAGAGTGAGTGCAATACCACCCACACACTGCAAACGTACTTCCAACTGTTCAATTCAGCTGTAAAACAAAAAAAGATACTGCAACTTATAGCATTTAACCACTTTGCTGAAGTAACTGAACCAGTGTCGTGTATATTAACTTAACTTAACAGATGAGGCAAATGAACGTTTGAAAATTAATAAACAACATTCGAGAGCTGCTTCCACTGATCTAATGATAAAAAAGAGAGCATGGCACTCTCAAGGCCAAAGTGGAAAATGTGTTCATGAATAAAAACAAGGAGGTTCAATCTTGTATCACACATCAAATACAATGAGTAGATCACAAACTGCATGGAGAACAGATGTACAAGATTAGCATCAATTAGCCCCTGAACTAAGGCAGGTGAAGAGAAGAGGGAGAAAAAAATGTTTGTTTCTTGAAAAGAAATCTACTTTGACAAGAGGAGCGAGTGGCCTTCACCTATTCCAATCAAAAAACATCCTATGGCCTGAGCTTCCTGCCGCTTCCAGTTAGTTTATCTCCTAAAATGTTCGTAAAGAAAAGCTGCCGTCTTTCTTGTGATCCTCTGGCACAGACCGGTGAATTGTCTGCTGTGACTTGTCACCTCCTGCGTGACCTTTTTAAAAGATTGTTTCCAATAAACACTGGTGTGACAACATGGAATCTCTTCTGCTGCACCTTTGATGTGATGCTCTCAGAACTATTAACAGAGCTGAAAATAAAATCATCTCTCTTCTGATTAAAGCTCAACCTGTCGATAAAGTGCCCCGGGTCAAATTGGCCATCACAAGACACATTGCAGGTGTGCATGTGTCGTTGTACGTATAAAGAGTAATCACAGTGTGTATTTGATTTTTTTATGAATTCACCCTGTGGCACATCCCCACTAGCTGTGTGTCATTAATAGTTTTTGTGGGTTCTGTCAGGATTAGCGGCCACAAAGCTGGTGCAGTGCTAACGGGCAGCTGAGTGGAAAGTGGCACCACAGGGTCCACTGCTGACCAGATGGACATGATGGGAGAGCTCTGTCCCTCCCCACAGATATCAAAGGCAGAAAGAGATTGCAGCTTCTCATCCAGAAATGATGAGTCTCAGGGTGGCATCTCAGAAAGAAAACTGTTATAAATAGTGCGCTGTGCGGCTGATCTGCATGGTAAACACTCAGTTTCAGTGGGGATTCAGTTGACATGGGCCAGTGAATTAATAAACTGAATTATGTATCATGCACTGATTGACGTGATCAGAAAGACCGATGCATGGAGATCAGAGCTTAGGGAAATACTGTATGTTAATGGTGAAGTCTGTACATGTGTTAGCAGTAAGTGTGGGCCTGTGTATGTGTGTGTGAGTGCATGTGCATTAGCTAGTTTGGCTGGTGCATTGAACCAGGGAGTTCAGTCGACCCATCATCAAAGGTCAGCAGCTCCTCCCTGGAGAGGCAAGAAATATATACACAAAGATGACAGTCATTGTTCCTCACACACACACACATACGCACACCGACACAGACACGCATACTACACACCACAGAAACAGAGTATTTACACTGACAGTGCAGAGCGAAGCGCTGGCCTCAGAAGAAATGCCTGTCCCAATCTGTTCCCAGCAGATGTGTTTCCATAGACAACGGCTGTGTGAAGTATTATAATAAGCAAAATAGGAAGATGGTTTTGGCTCGTCAGCAACTCTCCTACTTCCAACCATGTCTGCAGGCTATTAGCTGAGATGGGAAACTTCCCCCCTGAAACAAAAGACACCCTTCTCTACTCTAGTGTAATCTAACAATACAACTGCAGAGTGAGCTGTAGTTACTCTGCCACAAAAGACGTCCTCTGTCTGAGGACCTCACAAGCATCTCTAATCTCCCTCATTAAGCCAGAAACAGCCGACGTTAGAGGAGGCGATTGTTTTAGGTATTGCCTGTGTGAGAATCTATGCGCGTCAGCGAGCTTCGCGTTACAGCTCTAGAATAAATACATCTGACCTCGGCGGGATCATTTTCATAAAGAAAACAAGTGGATCCCAAAGATGAAGCTATGCAAAATCTGTGCAGGCAACTAAAAACTAGTCTGGCAGCGTGCCAGAGTGCGAATGGCAGACAGGTGTTAGAGGGCACAAAAACGATAGTGTGAAAACTTCTGCTCGTATTCTCCAGCAGAGGAAATTAGGACAAAATTAAAACAATTATTTGGCTTAATGTGTGTAATGAAGGTAATGAACCTAATTTGCATCAGCGTCTCGTTTTGGGGCTGTTACAACCGATTGTGCAAAGACCATCAAACTATTAATTGGTATTTAGTCCATTTTGCAATTTGGAGGCTGATGTGGTGGCAAGGCGGCTAAAATTCCCTTCATGGGTTAGTTTGTCAGAGCGGGGTCACAAGCTGTGTGAGAAATGGTTGAGCATTTATTTTGGGCCATATTTCACAAGGACCTGCTGAGGGATGGGATGACTGTATTGTGGAGATAGTAATGGTCACGTTCTCTTTGAGAGTTTTAGAAGCCATATTTCCCTGACCTTAAGAACTCCAATGTTATTCATCTTCGGGCGAGTGACTAGGATTGGCCATGGGATGAAATATTTCCTCTGGTCTCTTGATAAATGCCCAGAGGGGAGGCGCAGGATGCTGCAGAGATTTTATTTATCAATGCAGGAGAGAGAAAAGAGCGCGTAGAAAGAGTTGAGGACTATCATGTGCAGACAATGTGCCGACTGCCAATGCAGTGGGAGTCCAATCTTCAACAGGAATCAGGAATATCGCCTAAGAGGAGATGAATTATAAGTCCATACTGGCTCATCTGGAGTCATAAACGGATCCCTAACCATCAGCCAGCCTTGGAGCCGGTCTGAGGAACTGAACTGAAGTTTCAAAAGAGAGGAACAAACAGCAGGGTCAACCCTGAAACCAGCTCATCACATCCACAGATTATCCCCAAGCGGCTGCCAATCATCAAGAGAGGTCACACACAAAGAGAATCAAAAGTTCCTCCCCAGCAATTATGTCAAGTGGAAATGAGCGATGGAGTGACGGCCACAGATAGGAAGAGAGCTAAATCTGTAGAGTGTGTGTTTTAAAAAAAGAGGGAGAGAGAGGGCACGCTAGAGGGGGACTAAAGTAAAGCCCATCCAATTATAAAACCTGATTAGCAACGTCAATTAAAGTGTGATGGATGTCCTTTCAATTATTGGATGGCATCATGAAAATCAATGAGCGGGGATCCGGGAGGAGCCGAGAGCAGTAGCTGGTCAAGGCTGTAGTGAGCATCGAGATCGTTTTGCTGTGACACCTGGTGGGTCAGATAAAACTTCACTCAGAGATGCTCTGATAAGCCGCCAGAGATTACAGACAGAATAGAGGGAGAGAGAGAGGAAGAAAGAGAGAGAGAGAGATGTCTGATCGACTGGCTTTATTGTCTGGGAGGAAGAATGGTGAGTGCAGGGGAAAAGGAAGTGTAGAGATACTGGATCTTTGCATCCGAGGTTAGCCGGGTGCCTTTGGTGTGCCCTTAGAAAGTAAACAGCAACTTGCCAATCCAAAGTCTGTGTTTATCCAATCAGCAGCGGCCGGTCAGCCTGTCTCCTTGCTGACGGGTGTTGTTTTGTCTTTAGTCAGAGCACACATCTCTCTGTACACTGCAGCACAAGAAGGCCAAATATCACAGCCTCGTCTGGCCTTTGACTCAGTAAGACAATTGGATTTGGGAACTTTAATGAGAGGTGCAGCCGCTGCTCTCCTCCTTTTTTGGAGCTCATTGTGGAAGGTGGAAGGTTTAGCCGGGCTGCTTACGCTTAAGCACCTCTACGCTTCCCCCGAGGAGACAGACCAGGCAGAGAGAAAACGGAATGAGAGCTAGAGGATGGGTGTAGGAATTCTTAAAGACTTTTCATGCCACAAGTATGTTCTGTGCAGATGTCCGATGTGATGTCTGGAACAAAATACAGCATCTTGTGTTAATCTTCAGCCAGTCATTCACGATTGATTACATGTCATGAGATCTCTGGCATTACAACTGGCCCCCATAGAGCTTTGCTGGCCATAATCCTGCTACTTAAGGTATCAGATTGTACTGAGATAATCAGCCATGAAATAGATTCTGGCATTTCTCTTAAAGACTTGGGTATGTCAGGCATCTTTGTCCACAGAAATGGATTTTTCAAGGAAAAAGGAGACCGCAAGGACAAACGGATGAGGAGAGATGAATAGAGATGAGAGTGAGACACACACAGAAAGAATACTTCTTTGACCATTTTCTCTGTATTTCAAAAGTGACTGTTAGCTCTCTAGTAATTCAATTTTCCATTTCTGAAGTCACAGATTCACTAACACCAATTAAAACTTGTCAAATCTGTGCTTCAAAGATTTGAGCACAGTTCCTGTATGCAGGAGGAATACTCAGTGGTGGGAAAAACCGCAGTGACAGAGTGGGAATATTCATCAGAGTATGTCAAATCTGTATTAACCAGGGCGATTTTGACACAAACATTTGGGACGTGTTATTGCTGAGATGCAAATCCCACATGCCGTCAGTCACAGTTACATTCTGTCTCTTTTTTTTTTCCGTCTTTAATTCAAAATGTTCTTCTTGCACATTTGCCCCTCTATTCCTTCTTCTGTCCTCCTTCTGTTGTCAAGTCGATGCACGCCGGCCTGCAGCACTTTAACCTTTGCCGTTGTTCTCCATCCCTCAAAGCGGCGCCGCTCAATGCGTCCCCTCCTCGGCTGTGTTCAGCTGACAGCGCTACGCCCCCGTGGCTCCCGGGGACAATGGCCCTCCACAAAGGCCCCAGGAGCATCCTCCACCTCCGCCACAAAATTCCCCCAGCCCGGGGAGACAGCCGTAGCAAATCCCATTCTCCTGCAAAACACACACAATGCATACACACACACTGCAGGCACACACTGATGTTTGTCTGGGCTTAGCTGTCATCTTTATACTGTACTTTTGGGAGAAAGGCGGTCTTGTGCTTTTGAGAGACATTCAATAAGAGGTGCTAGAATTTCATAAGCAAATCCTTCATTTTTCACCATCTCTCTCGGGGATGTTGTGTGCTCAGGGAAGAATGAAGAAGACGGAGGAGAGAAAAAACATGCTAGCATAAGATATATTTATCCTGTGCAGAAATGAAGTCAGGTAGAGCTGGAAACCTTCAGCAGAACTGGTTCATCCTGCTTTGTGAGTGTCTACGGATAGACTTTGGGTATTTGTGCTTTTAAGCACACTTAAAATGAAAATAGTAATCTGATGTTTGATGAATATCTATTGTCTTAACTCTGCATCAATCAGTAAGTGACAAACCCCAGCAGTGAAAGATTTAGCTGTTTTCATGCCACTAAACAGAAGCTCAACCGAGACCTTCACTGGGAAGATAATGGATGATGCAGCTGCACATGTTGGTATTGACATTCAACACCTGAGGGAGTCCTTTCAATCGTGATTAATCATTTCTTTTCTCTCCTTCTGTCCCCCCCTCCCCTTGCAGCTGTGAGTGGAGCCGAAGACGTGGCGCTCTACGTGGGCATGGTGGCAGTGGCTCTGTGTCTGACTCTGCTGCTCATCGTGGTGGTCATGGTCTACCGGCGCAAGAAGGAGGGCCTGGACGCCGACGTGGCCGACTCCTCCATCCTCACCACTGGCTTCCAGCCCATGGGCATCAAGCCCAGCAAGCCAGGTGTGTGGGCACCGCGGCCACGCAGGCCTCCCCCCCACAGCAGTAGGACACTGTTCTTTGTCTTAAACTCCTCTGTGCGTCCGTCAGTCTGTTCATCTGCCCACCGTGACCATGCAGAAATCATCGTCATGTCCCGCTGATCTTGTTGTTTGTGGTTATGGAGGTGGTGTGAGTGTGTGCAGCGGTTTGTAGTCAAAGCAAGATGTTTTATGTTGTTTATTTTGGTGTGTGTGTGTTGCAAGAGCTGTTTATTTGCCTGCCTGACACATTATGTTTCGCCACCACCTCATTGTCAGGAAATGTACCCACTCTGTTTACTGCCAGTGAAGCCTCTGAGGTTTACCAGCGAGTAATAGAAATACAACTGTCTGAGCTGGATGGAGATGGGGAAGCGTGTTGCAGTGCCTGTGATTCACTGTGAAAAAAGCCTTTCTAAATTCTGGGTGCTAAGCTGTATCTGAGTTCTGTTTGGAATTGATTGTGTGGTTGCTAAAGAGACAGACAGAGATAGAGGCAGAGGGGAGGGGAACAGACTAGCTCTGGGTGGAATTTGTGTTTGTGTATTGTCAAGAGTGCGTGCGTGTGAGTCTTCTGTTTTCTGCACCATGTGTCTTTTCCTGTTTGTTTCAGTTTTCTGTGTGGGGTGCAACAGCTTTGCGAGTGTGAGGTCTGTCTGACTGATGTACGAACCATCCGCCTGCCACTCACAGCTACTCACACATTTTCCTTTGTCTGTTTTTTTTCCTCTTTTTTTTTTTTTTTACAACCCAAATAGAGAATTCCCATTTGCTCACCATCCAGCCTGATCTCACTACAACCACCACCAGTTATCAGGGCACCTTACGCTCCCGCCACGACGCCACGGGAAAGTTTTCAATGACCAACGGGCCTCTGCTGGATCCACTTCCCAACGGCTCGCACACTCTGCACAATGGCAAACTCAACTCAGACCCGTCGGAGTTTGTGAGCAGGCTGTCCACGCAAAGCTACTTTAAAACACTCTCCCGCGACGTCGCAAACACCTCCTATGGGACATTCAACTTCCTGGGAGGCAGGCTGACGATCCCCAACACAGGTAGGTGGTTTGTTGAGGTTCATATAGTGTAGATATATTTAAAGAATAAAGGGAGGGGAGTAGTTAGAGTTTAGTTTTTGCACAATCATGTTAACACTGACTTTACAAACTACAAGCCCTCAAGGTTTTTTTCCCTTTAGTGCTGAGTGCATCGACAGTAAATGAAGGCTGGCACAAATAATAAGAGGATGTGACAAGAACCAGACATTACACTAATAAAACCATATTAAAACATGACATGTATGCATAATTATAATCAAAGATCAAATTAAACACTTCTATACTAACAGAATATACATCATTAAAGTATATAAAACATTAAGTATGAGATGTTAAAAGAGCTAGACAATACCCAATGAATCCCTGAAGTAAACATTTATAAATAAAACATTTTTTTGTTGTGCAGGCGCACCAGATAGCCTAGCAGTTACATTGTGCGCCCCATAAAAAGAGGCTGTAGTCTTCTTTGCAGCGGCTGTGGGTTTGAATCTGACCCCGGCCCTTTGCTGCATGTCATCCCTCACACTCTCCTCCCAACATTTCCTGTCTCTCTGCAGCTCTCCTACCGAATAAAAAAGCCCCCCAAAATAACTTAAGGTTTTGTTGCTGGCGTCTTCAATCAAGATTGACCTGTGTGGGTATTTTACCCCTTTTATTTGCGACACAAAGTACAGTCCATAAGTCTTTATATTAACAGCTGTTTGGATACTCTGGGATAAAGGTGTGGCCAGGAAACTGAAGATAAGAAATAGCAAATATACAAAAAAAGATATCAGGTACAAACTTTATCACTGCTTTCAAGCTTTAATTTGTAAATGAGATTTATAAAACGTAAAGCAAAGACTTCGCATTAAACTCTTTTGACACCATACTTATAATTTTCCATTACCATAGGTTTGTTTCACGAGACACAGCATTTTAAGTCTGTTACACAAAGACTGAGCTTTCAGTAATCCGCTGTAGGATGTTCAGTTTGCTGCTAAATTTACAACAAACAAGAAGTTCCTTATGAACAATATAACATCTGCTGCTAAATGTCTGCACGTGGTACGAACAAACCAATTTTTCTCTGTGTTGCATATTTCATTCGATGTTGTTGCTTTAACATAAAATGGAACATTTACAGAATCTTTACTGCACCTGCTTTATTGCCACAATGCGTCTGAAAGGACATTAACAAGGAGGATTTAAGTCCCATAAACACTTCATTGTTGTTGTATTTTTTTAACAGACCCCGACCATTCAGCCTCTAAATCTCATGCAGGCACGTTTTCTCCAGGGTTTGCAGGGATAACACTTTTTCATATTTGTTCATACAAAACAGCTTAATGCTGAGGCTGTTTTCTCTCTTTTATACAAAAAAGTTTAAAGCATTTATAAGGAACAAAGGGCAGATAATAAATGAGGGGCTTGTATTCATTTGGTTATAGTGCTTGAAAGGTTTATTGTTAACCTAAAGTGACGAATCCTAAATGAAATCATTACTCATCGATATGAGTAAAATGTTTTCTGAATAACATACATCTCCACTGTGAAGAATAAACAGATCAAATAGTGCAGTGATGAGATACATTACTTAAATAAGAAAGTGTGCACTGGATACATCCTATTCTTCAAAATTCCTAGAATTAAACAGAGTGCAAATTATTCCAATTAGTCCCCTCGTTTATGAAAGAGCTGGTTGAATTTGTACTCGATGTCCACTGGTGTCAGTTGTGTTCTTTGTGCATACACAGATGAAAAGGGATGGTCCGTTTAAGATCTATCTAATGACAAATATTGTAAGCCGACTGTCATTAGTCCTCTATTTCGTTCCCTCTTTTCACATTAGCTTAGTACAGAGTTCATATAATTATACTGAAAGAAGGTGTTTTCACTTGGCTCGTTGTAGTCGGTCCAGATTAGCCATCGACTGTGCCAGTACACAGAGAGAACGGGTCTTTTTTTTTTTTCTTGTGTTTTTTACACCATCCCTCTCTCTCTTTCTGTCTCCTTTCTCTATCTCTCCTCCGCTACCTTCTGATATTTTATGCATGGATTAATTCAAAGCCATGTAGACTATACCACACATTGGCACTCATTGGGACAGAGGGGAAATAAAAAAAATCAGCACTCACTCAGAGGAAATCTACTGTCATTTAGCAGCATTTCAGAGCAGCACATAGAAGACGTGGTTTATAGATTCAGACAAGGCAGTGAGCATTCAGACACCTTCCTCTTTTTCAAACAGATGTTTTTATGGTGAACACAGCTAGTTTACAATCCACAGACCGTTAAGTTTGTGTCACACAGTTTCTGTTTGTCGCACTTTTTTTAAACTGATGAATTTGGCATGACAATCGCAACACAAATGGCAGAACAGTCAAAGTGCCTCAATAGCTCTCTCTATTCTCCGAGGTGTGTCCTCCTCTCTCCTGGGGAAGTGTAATTTTCCTGGAGTAGTCTGTTCCATGGTCTCAATTATCTACTCTGTAGCAGACGGAGGACATTTAAACTGTGATGCAACGTGCGCTTTTGTCTCAGCTAATTGTTGACCACTGGGACAGGCACTGCCTCGACTGCCTGTGCAGAGATTTGCATCTACTGTACCTGGCGGAGGCTACTGCTGACCTTCAGAACAGATTTGTTTTTTGTTTTTGCAGCGGTACAGTTTGGTTGAGTGGGCCAGTTTTTGAGACGACAAAAGCACCGTTCAGTGAGAACAAACGAGCCTGTCTCCCTCCTCCTTACACCCCTCTTTTCTCTCCCTTTGTTGTTATTTGCATTAGGAATCAGTCTGCTCATTCCTCCCGAGGCCATCCCTAGAGGAAAGATCTATGAGATTTATCTCACTGTTCAGAGGAAGGAAGATTTAAGGTGGGTCTCTTTAACACTGCCTAACTGGCAGTCCTCCCTGGATGCCACTAGGCTGTTTGTTTTGATGCTCTACGGTTCCATTAGGAAAGGCTTAAGAGTCCGTGCCAGCACTGTGGAGGAGGGATGTAAATAAATAACATAGCATTTTACCACCATGTGTACTATTTAACTTGCATGCATTGTTTGGATAACACTGTTTATCTGGCATGCTGCATTCAGTCTCCGAGGGCACAGCCATTGCAGAAAGCTGTGATAGCATCATGTTATTAGTCAGTCATCACAGCTCCATCCAGCTAGTTGACGGGTCAAGCAGGTTTTCATTATTCTCTGTTACAGCTTCTGGATAATTTGCAGAGATGTCTGTATCATATCCTCCTTGCAAGAGACCACTAAATTCTTAATGCTAATTCCTTGCAAAGAAGCACTTCATCTGGATTAATTTCCTTCTCTAACTCTTCTCTCCCCGGGTATAGGTTACCCTTGGCTGGATGCCAGACCCTGCTCAGCCCCGTCGTGAGTTGTGGTCCTCCCGGGGTGGTCCTGAGCCGGCCGGTTATCCTCAGCATGGACCACTGCTCCGACGCATGCCTTGACAACTGGGCCATCCGCCTCAAGAAGCAGAACTATGAGGGAGCTTGGGAGGTGAGACAGCACTATAACTCCATAGCTTCATAGAAAGACTTAAAGTTTTTGCCTAGTGAATTTTTTGAAGTCTTACTGAACTCACTGAGCGCTTTCCTTGAAAAAGTACAAACAGCATTGAGCTGGAAAGCACTCGATGCAGTATAGCCGAAGTAGTTCTGGCCCAGTACTCCTCTACTCCATAGGGTTTAAATTATATTGACCATCAGGTGTTTTCCTCGGGTTGGAACAAAAGCCAGGAATCAGCGGCTCTCTCCAGCCCAAGTGTTGCTAGGCAACATGTCTCAAAACAGAAATTCTCTAAGCAAATTACTGATCCTCAAAGTACTCTTCTGAGTGCTCCTTGACCATTTTTGACCGCTGCCTCCAATTACACAGCTCCCTCCCCATATTTCTATCCATGAAATTTGAACTTAACCAGAACTGCCAGTTTCAAATATGTTAGAGTTTGGAAGATCGTTTGGTATCCACACACACTCGTACTTATACACACCTACACAAACAACCCCGGTTCCAGGCAGTTTAACTGTCTCAACAATCCAGAGAGATTGGAAAGTGTGCTGGTGGGCTTTGGAGTGTTAGTAGGTCTTCTTTCATGTTCGATATTGTGCATAAATTATTCAGCCTCCCCGTGTGTGGCGGTGGTGGGGTGTCTGTGGGATGGATTGGCCTGTCTGAGGCAGAGGTTAGACCAGCGCTTTTAATCATCAGCCGGACCAAATATAGCCCAACGGCTTGACTGCTTGGACACCAAATGGAGAGTGTGCCAGGTGGACAAGAGGAAGAGAGAGGAGGCAACCACTGAGAGAAAAATGAAAGAAAGGAGGAGAAGAAGAGGGAGAGGTAAAGTGGACAGGTAGGTAATGTAGATGCAGAGTGACCATAAAAAGGAGACAGAGATTGGAAAAATGGCTGCAGTAAGACGAGGAAAGTCATAAAGAGATGGTAAAAATGTCCGTGCTGAAGCAGAAGGAGTAAGGGAAATGAATTGAACTTAAAGTGAGCGCTCAGCAGCGTAATTGAGCCACCTCAGTCTCTGCTCCTCTTAGAAGAAATATTAAGATGATGAAAAAGTGAGACTCTATTGTGGTTGCATAGCAAATGAATTGTGTCAATACTAATTCCATTGATGTAGATGGTGTCTGGTTGAATCGATCCTAGAGGGGCTCGCTGGCCATTTGGCAGGCAGACAGCTCTCTTCAGCTTGATTGGCTAATGAGGAGAGTCAGTCAACTGGCATGATGGGATTTTAGAGAAAATGTTGTCACCTTGGGTCCAATTTGTCCCGATCAAATTAGCCCAGAGAGTTGTGGAATTATCCCATAAAACGATCCTGTACTGTGAGAGGCATTGGATGTTTGTGGCGAGTATGTCATCTTTATTAGAGATGCAGTTGTTGTGACACAGCACTTCAGCTCTGAAACAAAACTAGAACACGTTTAAGTCATAGCCTTTTTTTCTCCTCTGCTAACTAAGCACCTTACTTTTTATTCTTAGCTTTTTTCTTTTTCCCTTTTTTCTACAAGCCTCACCAGCAGGCGACTGTCTTTTTGCAGATCAGGTTATTTTCACCTTTCTTAAAAAAGGACTAAAGCTGAAGGAAATTCTGGAAATCCCAATAATCCAATATTTACTGCACCTACAGTCTTTTCTTTCACCAGAACCGTCTTTTCTTACCAGGAATCTTTTTGACTCTCCTTTCATGTCAATTGAGTACCTCGTTCATGCATTATTAAGTAAATTGATGGGGTTCTATAGGAGTGTGTCTTTGTATGAGGATATGGCAGTGTAGGGATAGTGTACTCTGGTGAAAAGGAAATCTGAAACAAGTATTTTATATTTTCTGATCTAAGCAGTTTAGCAGATATTCATGTTGTATTACCTGAAATACTTTAAGTTGAAGTGTTGCTTTGTTGCCCTGCAGGGAGTCTGTGGCCTTGCTAGTCTGCCAGAAACCTTTCCCAACAAACCCTTTACAAACACACACAACTCCCCACACACACAGACATCAGGTACCTGGGTCTCCTTCCTACATAAATTGGATGCTTGACCTTCTATTCACACCTTGTTTTTTTTTTTTCTGTCCGCCTCCTGCAGGACGTCCTGCTGATGGGGGAGGAGCTGGTGTCGGAGCCCTATTACTGCCAGCTTGAGGCCGAGACGTGTCGACTGTTCTCGGAGCAGCTGGGCACCCTCGCCCTGGTGGGAGAGTCCCTTCACATGGGCGCAGCCAAGCGCCTGAGGCTGGTGCTCTTCTCTGACGCGTACTGCTCCACGCTTGAGTACAACATCAGGGTGTACTGCATGGACGACACGCAGGACGTCTTCAAGGTAAACTGTGACAAACATAGTGCCGCCTGTTTTTCTATTTGAATGGAGAAGACTCACATCAGCTGAGTGATAGCTGGACTATTATTTGTAATAGCATTGTCTGTCATGCTGGCTGCTTGATATAAGTGCAGACATGTCTGAGTTAAACGTGGCCATGGTAAATTGAACAATATCAAAGGTGTGTTTACACTACATGAAGCTCAACAGTGTGTGTAATTTGCAATGCATATGTCCAGGTTAATTTTGCTATACAGTCCAATCTGAGTGTGTTTTTGTTTGCATGCCCACAGAGATGTTTGATTCCTTTCATGCTTTCAGCTCTGCTGCCGAGGGTTTAACAAGTTTCTCATCGCTTTGTTCTACAGCATATTTCGCCTCTCTTTTCGCCTCTCCACATGGACAGAGTATAATCAAGCACTAATGCCTCCCTCCCTCCCCCGAGGACTGCCTCTGAGTACCCTGTTAAGATTTCATTTGCATGGTTAATTAGTAAATTAAAAGGAGAGCCTGCCCCAATCCTTTCCCAGCAACCCCCGTGCTCCCTCTCTCTCTCTTTTTCTCTCTGCACCTCTCTTTCTCTCTCCAAGCTGTTCCTCCTCCCCTCCTCTGACACCACCCACAGCCACAAGTGCCACTTCCCACTTGAGTCCACTTTCCCCAGCTGTAATGGCTGACCTCCTTGAGCAGAGGCCCAGCACAGGGACAATCTATGGACGTCTGTGTGACATATACAATGGCAGGTGGAAGGGGCTCGGGCTGAAATTAGCGCTCTCACATTCAGGGAGGTGAAGCTGGGATGAGAACTGTGCACAGTCCGTAGCTGTGGGGTGGGAATTACTGAAAACTCTACTAGCTTACATCTGTCTTTTTGTGGGTCAATTCTGCCCCTGCTGCTATCTTTCTCAGTTTCTGACAGCTATTGCACGATAGCAGGAGTGCTCAGGGAAACTGTTGGCTGACATTCAGCTGTGTTTTAATGTAGAAATAAATGTAAACCCCAGCATAAAGGAGGTAAAGTCTGCAAAGAAAGTATTTTTTTCCCCGATGGATATCAGCCCATTTTGTTTACTTGCTATAAGAGCACTTTTTATGATAGGGTGCTCTATATATTCAGATAATCGGGTGACCCAGTGGCTTGCTGCAGTGTGACTGTTTGAATGACCTTGTGTGTCCTGTGTTGGATGCAGGAAGGCTGCTGGTGCACAAAAACTCTCTCTCTCTTTCTGTCTCATTCTCACACTCGCTCTCTCTCTCTCTCCCTCTCTCCCTCCCCCTCTGGCTAGCTCTTGTTCTGCTATTCTCTTGCTCTCTTAGCCAGGAAAAGGACATCTGAGCTTGTTGACTCCAGCACTTGTGCTGCCATACTCTGCGGCTCCCTCGACGCCCTTGAGTGCATTAGCTCTCTGTCTCTCACACAACCTGGTCCTGTGGTAAGCCACGGCGTCTCCGGGGTTTTGTAGTTTTTAGTGAGTGATTTAAAACGTAGCCCAAACTGTTTAGTAATCTCGACTTCACACTGCTTGTGGTGCTATTATGGAGGAAGCAGTTCATTTAGCAAGTACATTAACCACTTTGAGTGGAAATTAAACTTCCCTGGAGAGCTTCAGCCTAATCACTAATCACTATCTTTAAAATGCACCATTTATGATTAGACTTTCACTATGGCTACCATTAGAGGTAATTGTAGTGTGTTACTGTGGTGGAGTAGTGGTAGGTGGCACAGTGTGATGGTAGAGCAGCATTTTTTATGTTTGTGTTGATGTACAGTACCCTTCAGGACATGTGCATTTTATGGCAGTTTATCGTTTTTCAGTCAAGAAATCCACTTTTCATGCATTAAACAGGCTGTACTTTTGATGGGAGATGAAAATACCAAAAGGCATTTTCAGCCTTTTCTGCTGGCTGTTCACTGGCAGAGAGAACTGTAGAAACCAAAAGAGATGCTGAGGCTTACTCTCCACTTCCCTGACTGGCTGTCAATCTGCTCTGACAAGCCTCCATCAGTGACGATGACAAGTACACACCCATAAACACAAGCGCACACACATGTATGCACGCTACACTCATGCACACTGTACCATGCAATCTTTTATCTCCCAATTACAGCAGATTAGAACCAATGTTATTGTCTTTGATCCTAAGTGTGCGGGGGCTCTGGGGAAACAGTGACATTTCTGTCTGATGCCTGCCGTATGTTAGCAAGGCTCTGCCGGGACCAATTAAGTTAATATTTAATGTGTGTCCCACTCTTGATGGGCCACGCCAAGGCTGGCACAGCAGCAGAGGAGACGTGATCAGCGTTTGGTAGCACCCTCACTGTGCACTCGCATGTTCCCAGCCCGACCTGTGGGAGAGCATCGCTGATGTTCTGCCATCCAACAACTGATTGAAACTCCTGCAGTGTACCAACCTTCAGACTCGGCACATATACACCTTATACCAACATCTAATTGAACTGGAAGGAAGCCGACAGTTTTTTTTTTTGTATGAAATATGCTGCCGCAATATTGTCTGTGTAGCTGCGATATTCAGAATCTGTCAGCTTTTTTTTTTTAATTGAGCATAACCCCTGTTTAAATAGTAAAACAATAACAAATTATCCTGTTTTTTATTGATAACTAAATGTTCTCCCTCTACTCCCACATGTCTGTTTTTTTAAGGCCACTGTTGTTGAATAGTTAAAAGAAAACGTGGAATGATTTCTAAAACCACCCACTTCCTGTCAGATTTATTTTTACAGGGGTTTAGGCTTAAGTCAGTTTTTTTTTTCTATATTGAGTGGTTGACTTTTTAATGGTACAACATAAATAATAACATCGTAGATTTTTAATGCATTTTTGCCCTCTTTGGTTCAGATATTTTTAACATCTTTTAACACCATTTAACATTCACATGTTCATGGTGACCAGTGGATAACTATCGATTATGGGGAACTATTCCTCTAATACATCATGAGGTCTTACTAAAATGATAGCATGCTTCCATACCAAATTAAGAAATGTATCTACCTGCATGACACGTTACGGTTGATCAGTATGTTAGCATGCTGAAGTTAAAAGCTCTGCTGTTTGGCTTCACAGAGCTGCCAGCATTCGGCCGCTGTTGGATCTTTTAATAGTAATTGCAATAAGTTCAGGTGACATTTTATAGCCATGTAATTTCTCTCAATTTAGATCTGAGCTCAAATGATGACAAAATGTTTGAGCTAACTGCCTGTGTCCTCCCTGAATTGTATTTCAGTCTGTTCATGATTTACTCTTTCATCAATATTCATGTAATGAGGCCGATACATTCAGCTTTTTGTTTCCTGATTGTAAAAATGTACACTCCACTGTTAAATGGTTGTTTAATTGATGTCTAACTGGTTAAATAGCGGCTCCTGGAATCCTTTGCACAGTGTTTGACCTTAAGCTATTATTCTTATTTGCCTTTAAAAGGGCTCATAAACTCTTTATGTGCTCTCTCCACTATGACGTCCTTTTTTTCCGAGTTGTAAGCTACGTGAGCAGAAACTTTCTGCTGTTATGTATCAGGGGAGAGAAAACAAGCATGTATGGCATGTAATACAAACGGTTTTTCTCATCCCTCCATCAGAAGAGTTACTGGCATGAAAAAACAACAGAGCAGAGCCCAGTAATTGCTGGCATTAAGTTAAAGAAGACAGTCAGCTTTATCACTGAGCCCAGCTGAGAAATTGTTTCCATATTATATTTCTGTGTTCCTGTGTGCTGCTTTTTTCCCTGGCCTGCTCTGTGATTTATCAAGCAGAATGTGCATCTTTTGCCTAGCAAACACAGTCCCCATTTATAACTGAGCAGACAAGTCCCTTCTATTTGTAGTTATTAATCAGAGTTGACTGTAGCGGGCACGGCCACTGGAGCTCAGACTGATAGACTCTCAGTCAGAGAGGAAAAGCCTGTCACATCCTGCTGACAAATACACAGATTTATGGAGCCCACATAGCCAGGCTACTCTCTATAAACAAATGCATTTGCCTGAAAAAGAGCAGCCCTGATAATGGATCGTTGTTCTGAATGCACATTTTTAAGCACACACTCTCCGCAACATACAGCATTGCAGAGAGTTGGCAGGGTGGCGGTGAGTTTATGTGGGTATTAAAGCCTCTCTATGTTTCATATGACATGTAGCTTGACTAATTAACTGATCAAACGCTAGGTATAATCCCCATCAGAGCTAGTTAGGTTAATCAGTTTATTACACACCAAGCTTGAACAAAAGAGGAGAACATGTACTAGTTTAACCTTCCTTTGAGGAAAGTGGAATATTTTGATCTTTAGCCTTGAGTAAGTCCAGTTCCATTATATTTATATGTAAATATATATATTTATATACAAGCTTCTGGTAATGCTTTGATTTGTTTGGACTCTTTCTTTCCTGCTTCCGATGGCTGGCTGTTTTTGTTGCAAGAGAGAGTTTGGTACAGCCACTAACCTCTTTCTGTCAGCACCAGCCCGGAGAGATTAGCTGTATGAGTGTCTCTTGTTTCCCCATAGAGCCCAGCCCCAGTCCATCACAGTCCCAGCTCCGGTCCAAGCCTAGGGGGGGTCGAGGGGATGGGTGAGGAGCGGGGTGGGAGAAGATGTGAGGGTGGGAAAAGGGGGCTGAAGTCATAGAAAACTGTGGCCATGATTGCGGTAATCCTGTTATCTCTCTTGCTAAAGCTGGCCACTCCAGTGACCTGCAGACACAAATGTTAAGCTGCCTCTGTCTCTCTTCTCGCTGGCTCCTGCTCTTTTCACTCCTCCCTGCTCTATCTCACTCTCTTTAGCCAGCCTCATTGAATGTCAGGGGGTGGTCTTGGCTCCATCTGAGTCTAAATTCACAGTCTTCACACACACCACAGGCTATCTCGAATTCCGACAGAACAAAAGGGGTTTTTCTCCTGCAGTACTTGAACTCCTCGCCCGTCTCATGCATCTTAATGTTTCCACTCTTGTTCAGGGTCAGGGTGTCTTAAGAGAAACCACTTTTTTTATCATGACCAATATGCAAACACAATCTAGCTCGTGGTTGGTGATTAATATGTGATTTGACAAACTAATTCAAACCTTGCATTGTTTTCCCCCAGAAAGGGTAAATAATATGGTAAAATTTAGCTTCTCATCCATTAGCTCGCTCACACTGTCATTTGTTAACAGGATAATGGGGCGTAAAGAGGGCCATTATTCTCTCACTCCACAGCATATGCTGAAACCCTGCACAAAAACACACTCTGATACACACACTCACACACATAAACAATGCACAAGCGAGCGGTGTCATTTGAAAGCGAGGACGTGTGCACACTTTAAAGGAGCGAGTGTTTCCTCCTGTGTTGTGTGTTTTTCCTCAGTAACCTCAGCGTCCCTGTCAGGTAGCAGGAGTGCCATGTCCTAGACCCTGTTTGATCGTAATCCTGCCGTGTCAGCTTTAAACCTGACAAACTGGTACACAGGCCAGTTAGTATTCACTCTAGTAGCTATTTGTTGATAATAAGATAATTGACATTCTGCTCTCCTTCTCTAGCTTGCAGGCCTATAGATCTGCTGCTATAGGTCAAAGACTCGATCAAAGACCACCAGCCCCAATTTGCAATGCTAATCACCCCCAACAAATAATTGTGCTTAAGAACTGTGTTAAATGAACCTCTCTGGAAGCCCTCATAATGTGCCTTTTGCCTGCATACGAGACATAATAGCAGAGGGCTTTTAATTCAGCAGAGAATGCACTTCCCTCTGTTATTAACTCATTAGACCTCTACACTTTGATTCAGAGCCATTGTCTGCCCTTCCTGCCCTGAGTAAGAGGGCTGGGTAACATCACAAGGCTCCAGCACGGCAGTGCCCTGAGAACATTGTCCTGGTGGCATGATAAAGTCAGATCGTTCTACATCTTTAATGTTCTTTGGCATTTTGATGAAAGGAATAAACCAATGTAAATGCAGAAATGGAGATGGATAATCACAGGGGGAATGATTTTCATGTTAACAAGAAGATAAGCACTAAGTATACATGGAAATTAGCAATGCGCAGAGCAAACATGGAAATCCAATTCTCGGGCTGAACTGAAAAAGTGCTCGTTCAGTGAAGACGAGAGCGCATCAAATAATAAAAGCAGGTTGAGATTCCAAATGGATAATTAACAGCTTCCTTTCCATTATAATTGGAATCAGTGCGGCCCGTTCCTGGGAAAGAGGGCAGAAAATTAAATCAGAGTTGTGCAGATAGAAATTACTGCCATTCTCCACCTTAATTAGATGTCTTTGCTGAAATCATATCATGGACAACCAGGCTGGCATGCAGCGCTCAACATATGGCTGCTATCTACACACACATCACCCTCTCCGAGGATTTGTCTTTGAGAAATGCCTCCTCAACTCTGAGGCTTATTCCACCAGTTTTCCATCCGCTGCCATCTTGTTCCCTCCGCACACAGATTAAAAAAACATATCTTATTTTCTAGGTCTGTTTTCTTCTGCTTTAATAAGATCCTCTCATTAGAGTGTAAGGTGGCGCATGTGAAGACCATCCAAATAGTATCAGACTCTTGAAGAATCACTCGGCACAAAACCATCCATCTCAAAACAAATTGATAGATCAAAGGAAACAGCGGCAGATATTATCATCCCATTCCAGATGGTCATTTGGATGGCAACAAATGGTCCACTGAGCGAGTCCCACAGAGATTAAAATATTAAGCATGCATTTACAAATCTCTCCTGGCACAAAAACAAAAATGAAATTAAGGAGATTCGCCATGCGAGAACAATGAGCATTTGACTAATGGCTTGGTCACTTACTTCATCACAGCCCAGGTAGCTAGTAGGCCGACATGGCTGCAGTTTTTGCATGCTAATGCAGTCACACACACCGAGTCAGGGGAACAACCTTGTGCTGACATTAAAGCACTGTGGAGGCAAGAGGATCCAGCCTGCTGCGGCCACATGCAGGGATGATATAATTGTGTTTTTAGATAGATAGAGAGATAGACGTAGATATAGAGATATATATTTGTTTGAGGTTTGGGTTACATTTTTTGTAAGGTCCCACTTTTATCCTTGTCTCCTTTTGTTTTTCCTTGTATTTCTCCCTGTATTTGTTGACAAACTCTTGTTCCAGACTGTACAGTTTTGTGTGTGAGTGATGAAACCATAAAAAGTGCAAACAAGAAACATCCACAGTTATGGATTGTTTTGTGAAATCTCGCTTACCTCTGAGGCTGTGATGGTAAATGTGTTTCCTCGGAGTGCTGACGCCTCTCCTCTCCTCTCCCACTCCCTCTCTCTATCTCTCTCTCTCTCTCTCTTTCTCTTCCATCAGGAGGTGATGCAGATGGAGCGGCAGCTCGGGGGTCGGCTGATTGACGAGCCCCACGTCCTGCTTTTCAAAGACAGCTACCACAACCTGCGCCTGTCCATCCACGACATGCCCCAGGCACACTGGAGGAGCAAGCTGCTAGCCGGCTACCAGGTATGTTGGTCGGGCCTGCGGGGCTGCAGGGGCAGAGAGTCACTCCAGATCAGAGAGGAGGCACGGAGTGTAATACAAGTGCCTGGCTGAATCTGTCAAATGTGTGTAGCAGCAGTCACAGAGCTTCCTAATGTGTTTGTATGCTTAGTTTAACATCTATGTTGTCTGGAATAATTTTGAATTAGCCATCCAGAGAAATGAATAAAGAATGGAGTACGTGTTGGCAAAAGAGAGGATACTGAGTAGGCAAAAGTTTTACAGGAGAAACTTCTTAATGCTAATGAGGGCCATGTTCTAGTTTTTCTGTAGGAAGTTGATGGTTCAGAGTTTTAATTTATCATTTTTAGACTTTAGTTGATCAGTTGAAAAAGCAGGACCCTCTGTCCAATAGCCTGGCAGTTTGTGTGTGTGTGTGTGTGTGTGTGTGTGTGCACCTCTGTCCATACAGAGTGTGTACATTATTCTGTCCTGCGGTGTATATTTGTATGCACATCGGAGCTGGGTTGTATGCACCAACCCAGAGCTGCAAGCTGATTGATTATCCTAGCTGCTGCTCTCTCAAAGGGAGCTCAGATGAAATATAGAGCAGTATGTAAATATCTGGGACTTCTTGGAGCCTCTCCACCTCTGCTGCCCCCCCACACCTGCGTGGCCCACTGCACTGCAGCCCAGCAACACAGACACAAGAGCTGTTCAAAGAGGACCAGAAAATGTTCTGGCTGTAACTATGTAAGCACAGAGCACCGGGTCCCCAAAGACAACACAGAGGCTATGCCAAGCAAGCAGCGGTAACAACAATGCACCCAGAACAGAGGCTTATTCCTCTGGACTGTGCCTGTTCATTTGGAAGTGTTATTCCCCTCTCAGCAGTGCGGTCAAAAAAGGCCTTTAGTCTCCCCGGGGCCCCGTGAAGACTTTTGTGTGCTTTGCCTGGCTCTCTGTGTGTTCTATTTGCCTGGGTAACAGTGCCCCCGTTTGGTTAGCTTTGTGCACTGCAGCCCCACTTTCACTCTCTGAGCTGAGGTCCTGCAAGATGTTGAACTCAGGCTCAAGTGAGGGGTTAGTGCGCCTTGTTTTTTTCAGTGTTACCTCTCTGCTTCTCCTGGGAGTAAATGTAAATGAGGCATAAATATGGAGCAGCAGAGTGAGAGAGATGTAGAAATTCAACCAAACACCCCCTGGTCGCTGTTTGCTTCGCAGAAGCTGGCATTGCTTAGTGTTACTACTCAAATCTATAATGCATACATTTATATCCTCATGTCCCATGCTGTGTAGAAGATTAAAAGCAGAACTGTTAGGTTTCAGTATAGATGCTTCAGTAAATACCTGCAGAATAGACTGAATCAATTGAAAAGCACTGGATTCCTGAAAATATTTCTAATACCAGAGACATAAATATGGATGTTGTCTCCTAAATTATAAAGTTTGATTGTGTCTCTAATCAACTGTGACAGTCAGACAGCTATTTACTCCCTTTAAATGTTCTTTTTGTCAGTTACAGAACCTGAATGTTGTCAGTCTGCTGCCTCAGATATATTCGGGCTAATTAATGATGATCTCAGTGTTTTCCAAGCAGGCGGTCCTGTTCCGGCCTGTTTCAGACATGCGCTCCTGACTGTGCCACTGCGTTGTTGTTATTAAGTGCAGCATATTTTTTTTTCCTGCAGGAGATCCCGTTCTACCACATCTGGAATGGTTCCCAGCGGTACCTGCACTGCACGTTCACTCTGGAGCGGCTCAGCCTCAGCACCTGCGAGCTCACTTGCCAGCTTTGTGTGTGGCAGGTGGAGGGGGAGGGGCAGAGCTTTAGCCTCGACTTTAATATTGCTAAGGTAACATTTAGTATAACAGCTCATTTCTCAAAAAGGATTTTTTAAAAAATATATTTTGCTGAGGAAAAGTTTCTTTTTCTGAAGTCTGTGCTTCATTCGTTCCAGGACACTCGAGCTGTCGACTCAGAGTTTCTTTTAATGGACAGTAACGCCACAGCTCTGGCGGGGCCCAGCGCCTTTCAGATCCCATACCTCATCAGGCAGAAGATCTGCAGCAGCCTGGATGCCCCCTGTCCCAACGGAGCTGACTGGAGAATGCTAGCACAAAGACTTAAACTTGAGAGGTAAACACTGACTGAACAATCCCAATCATCACTATCTGATCACTGCACGTCTGAACAGAAGAGGCTCATTCATACCAGTCCCTCGAGACAAGAGGTTTTACAGCAGAATATGTAGCTTGTTTAAATCATAATTACAAAGAGTCATATGACTGTGAAGGTTAACATATATCTATGCAATAGTGATTAAATACAATCGGTGTAAAGTGAACCTCTACAGTCGAGTGTTTTTCCATAAGTTTGGGCAAACAAGGTTTTGCCTCAGCAAACTAATCCTCATTTGACACAGCTAACTTTAAAGGATTAATGTGGACTTGATAGATGCAGCTATCACTTCTGTAAAAAAAAAGAAAAAAAAAAGAAGAACATGACACTCTTCCCTGTTTTTTTCCTCAGGAACAGGTAAGAAGCTTAGAGTCTGCAGCTAAATTTGGACCTGTGACATGCTGCTTTACACTTTTAATTGCAAAGTTAGCAAACCAGTTGCCAATCAGCAGCAAAACAAGATTGAATCAGTTTGGATCCATGCCCACACTTTATCTGTACTTCATCATCAGAGTACCTGTAACAGAAAGTTGCCAGCCATTGATCCACTTTCCTCCAATTTAATTTCTAGCACGTAATGGAATCAAATAAGAACACTTAATTTGCTCAATCAACTTTATTTACTCCAATTAATCACAAAGTGAATTGATGCACTACAGGTTTAACTAGCAATGTTTTGCTCAACATAATCAATTCTCATTTAGGCCTCAGGAAGGAACAAGTGCTCCGTTGTTTGATCTGCCCTTAACATTGTGTTTTCCTGAAAAGGCTGCAGCTGCTTGGCATTCTGTCATGCTGTATTTCTCTGTTTGTTTCTGCGTGTGTAAAGTCTTCAGACCGAGCGGAACAGGACCAATCAATAAAACTTAAAATGCCAAGAACCTTTTACTTGATCTTTCTCTCCTAAGACTGTGCAAACGGCTGCGTCTGAGCCGTACAAGATAAGCTCGTGTTTCACACAGCGAGGTGAATAAGCAGGGCTGACACGTCCGAGGCTAAGCTCCTACTTTTTTATCTGAATAATGACACAGAGGTTGGTTCCCAGACATTTTTTTTTTTGACCAACGATTCTCTTTGTTGTGCTCTCTTCACACAGAGGAAAGGCTGTGAGTGCTAAAGAATCCAGCTGACTCAAAATAGCAGAGTGACTCTGTGTTCTCAGGGTTTGTGTACTGCCAAAGCAGCCACATGTTAATAACCACCACATAACGCTTCGGTTGGCAGGCAGCAGATACAAGGAAGTAATGGACCTTGTCTGACCTTTCCCAAGGTAAAAAGGACTTCCTGTTTCACCCACTCCCACCAGGAAAATAACAGTCACAGCACAATCCCCCTTTGTACCTGGACTTTCTTTTTTTAATGCCACGTGTGCTCTACATAACAGTTAAGGCCCCAGACATTTGGAGAACAGAAAAAGGCCGTTAAATCAAAGAAGCATCTTCTTCAGGTACTGCAGGGATCAGGTCCCACTCAACATCAAATATCCAGCTGGCTGGGGCCACTGCTTTGTTGTCATTGATTGGGTTTGATCGCAAAGGTTCTGCTACTAAAATGGAAAAGGTCACTTCCGACTTAGCTGTGAAAGTCCATATAGGATGAACCATACGGGATTTAGGACCCATTTTGACATCAAATGAAGAGGAATGAGGCTTATGCTGGTAAGCTCCAAATGAAAATTGCCTGAGATTCTGTATTTGATGGCATTTGTCCGAGCTGGAGTGTTTTCTTTTTACCTTTCATCATTTTTTTACTTAGTGCTCCAACATGGCATATCTGGATGTAACAATAAAGGCCACAATGAAACTTGACATTGACAGAGTTATGAGAAGCAGAAGCACAATGAAAGAGGGTCTGAAAAGCTTTTTCCTAAGACTCTATTGGTGTGAAGCCAAAGAGAGACTGTCTGTTATAAAATGTGCACACGACTTGCCTTTATCACAAATGTCTCCTCTTGCCCTACTGATCTTTTTCTGTTCTTCTCCTCTGCAGACACATGAGTTTCTTTGCGTCCAAAGCGAGCCCGACCTCTGTGATCCTGGACCTGTGGGAGGCGCAGCATTTCCACAGCGGCAACATCAACCAGCTGGCCACGGTCATGGCTGACATTGGCAAACAGGAAGCCATGATTTTCCTGGTCTCTGATGGCGAGTGCTAACCCAGAAAAAGAGGGGAGACTGTTGACGCAGAGGAAAAGTACAGAACACAACAAAACACACACACACACACAAACTGCAGCAGGAATGGAAGAGCAGAGCCGTCTCAATGTCCCTCTTCTTTACTTAAAAGATAGTGAAGGGTTTATGTAGGAGTGAGTCACTATATTCCATCAAACAGAGCAAAATCTTTTACCGACAGACCAAATGTGGGAAAAGAGTGTGTGGGAAATGTATCCATGCACTCAGTAAAGAAAATACCCTTTATTTTCCATAAAAGAAGTTAAATGAGTCCACACCCTGGTTCTACTATCAATATTTAATTTAACTTCATGCCTTTTCTATATAGCCCATTTATGGCTAATAAGGAGCAATATGCAAACGTAATGTTTTTACTTATTGCCAATATTGCAAATTCAGAGACTAATTTTTGAACCTAAAATATAATGTATAATATTATAAAAGGAACGTAACTAGAGGTGCCGGTCATTTCAGGTTGAAAAGAATGGATGACATATGCAATTGGCGGGTTTGTTTTATGATTTCATCTCAGACACTGAGCATATTAACAAGGTCATCAGGGTCAGTGAACCCCCCCCTTCAGTCCACTCCACTCCACATCTCATATCTGTTCTTCTATGTTTCCAGAAACACACACAGGCGGCTTGTAGCAGCACATCCTGGACCTGCAGGTTTTAAAATAGATTGTATGTCAGAGGCCCAAAAAACTCGTCTCATCTTGTTTGTGGTTTTAGGTCTGGTATCTGTACTGTGAATGTTACATCTTGACATCTTGATTCAGCGAGACGCTTCACAGCTTTTCCTGCTTCTAAATCGATAAATGCGGGGTTTTGGTTCTTTGAACTGTTTTTGAGGGAGGAGTGAGAAACATCTTCACTAAAGTCATATTTCAGAAAGCATTGCTATGTAAAGTCTGTGATTTTCTTCTGTCCAGTCTCACATTGGTTCATTGTGGTGTTTTTTTTTTTCTGTTGCTTATTTCACTGCACATGACGGAGCCATCGGTTCAAAAGGCGTTCCAGCTGCTTTTATGTGAACACTGAATGTTGGCAACACCCATTTTCTTAATTCCTTTTTTCCAGTGATTAATTTTGTAGCAGAGAGATGTTCAACAGAAAAGAAGGTCAACCTGGTTATTATCTGGTCATAAATAATGCAGAGCACTTTCCCGTTGAAAATCTGACAACAAATTCTTGGAAATCTTCACCGGATACGTCGTGTAGAAAGAGAAGCTGTGCAGCCTTGTTTTGTATTATTCATAAAGCAATGTTGGTGGGAATTCTATATTTGCTGTGTGGCAAACATAGCAGTATTTCCACACCAGAGAAACACCTGTCTCACTGAAAGTAAGTGTGGTGATTCAGTGTGTCATGCCTCTGCTCACAGAATATGCTTTGAGATGTTTTTTTCTTTTCTGTTTGCTGGCAGAAATGATCCACCATATTTGTGCAGCTAACCATAACTACACATCTGCTTATCATATTTTGTTTCTTTGCAGTTATGTACTTTTTTTTGTGTTAGTAATAGATCTGTTGGGTCAGGCAAACGTAAACAGAGTATCTTAAATGTCCACTGGTTCAGTAATTACTCTTTGAAAAGATGTGAGCAATCCCAAATTAGCCATAGTTCTCTCTCCGTCTGCCTCAGGGTTGCATGTGAAGTTGTCTTTTAAAGATGTAAAGAGAGCCCGTTTTATTAAATCCCTTCTTCAAACAGTTGGCCCATCCTCCTATCAGCTCCTGTGGCTTCGACCTTTAACATTTCCTGGGGCCTCTTTTATGATTGTCAGATATTAGAATGTACATTTATGTTTCCTGTAGTGAGGAGAAGTACGTCTTTATTTTGTTTTTTTAGAGGTAACGTTTCTTTTTGTGTGGCATCTGCACCTTTTCATCCTATAAACACGCCTCCTCTTGACCAACAAGTTTTTACTAAACTTTGCTATTTGATGTCGAGATGCCATATTTTACATTTTTTTAAACTAACTTTAAGAAGTCCTCTGATCAAGCCCCCTTTCTGACAAAAAAACGGTGATATCACCTTGAATAAATCTTTTCATGTTGAAATGCGTCATCGTCACATGTAATCTGTAAATACTTTTTCTAAACCAGCCGTGTGCTGTCACTTTGCATACTGTATATCAGCAGAATCGGTAACCAAAGTTTTCTGAGTATCATTTGAGGCCACTCATCCTCCTCTCGTATCCATTTAATGTTCTGTTGTTTTAGCGTTGATTTGAATGCAGCTAGAATAGAGGAAGTCATAGTTTGTCTTTTCAAAGTTCAAATCCTTTTTTCTTTACTTTTGTCTTTGAGGCAAAGTTAACACTGTTGGTTTACGCGGTAATATGTGTCTGTTTGTTTGATCACTTTGTAAAGAAATGTAAATTATATTTTAATATGAAGCCAAAAAAAAAAACACTTAACTGGCGCAGCATTTGTCAAGTCTAAACCGTGACGTGTTTGCCTATATACTGTTCTCTGGCGATCTGGCAGTGAAGACTTTTTGCAGTGTTAAGAGTTTAGAAAGTTTCTTTACATATTCTGTTTGTCCTTACTCTGCATATGAAGTCTACCTGATGATTCCTCTAACTGTAAGCATTTAAATACAAGGTGGAAGTAGTCACTAACACTTGGTGGATCACTACACTGGGACTGTGTGGAGGCTCATTGAAGAAAGAGGACATCAGTCCTTGGACACTGACGGGCCAGTGTTAACACAGCATGTTTCAGTCGTGTGTGGAACTCCATCACCCGTCATTGTCCTGGTTGTGTTGTCTAAGCACATTTCAGTAATGTAATTCACCAGCCGCCAGGATGTTCAGCATCTATCTTTACATCTAGCTTGTCTGACAAATCTATGAAATCTGCAATTACTGTGTCTGTGATGAATACAGTTTCAAATCTGGGCCTGATCGTTCTGTGGAAGAATCGTACATGCTTTGTTCAACGCTTTCCCCCAAAAGTTTGGGGTACAATTGTTACATTTCACTACTGTACTTTTTGTGTCACTCATTACTATTCAGTGTCAAGGATGTGTGTGTGTGTGTGTTAGTGTGTATGTACCTCCCCATCGCTCTGACTGAATGGTTTCCTTTTTGAACTAAGAACAATAGACTCGTGTACTTGTGGATGGTTTTTCTATTTAGTTCCTTGATTCAATGTCCCTTGCCTTTTCTGCAAGTCAAAAATGCTGTATTTATTACATGCCACAGCGCTTATGCAATTGTATAATCCTTCTGTTTGTTTCAGTTTTTCCTTTTTTTTTTTTTAACCTTTTGTGTTCCTTATCGTCAATGTAAATTGTTGTCAAAACTTTTGTGGCAATGAAAAACTTCTGCTGAGGGAGATTTTCTGTACTTTTTGGACAATGATATGGATTTGTGGGTAGAATTTTGGAAATTCGTTTCTAAGTGCTTTCAAGTATTTACTTGGCCTTATGTATATATATATCTATGACATTTCAGAAAGGTATGTAAAGTAATTCAACCTGAAATTGTTGTAAATAAATTATATATTGTTAAATCACGGACTGGATCTGTTTACTTGAAACATTGTGTGTTGCTTTTGAAGACTTTTAGTAATGATGATTATTCTAGTAGAATGAAAGGCAGCTGATCAGATGAACAGGAGCAGCTCTTAGAATTAAAATATTGTGTATTTTTTTTCCTGTAATAAATTTCAAAAGAAAACATTTGATATATTCTAGAAATAAAGTGAAATATTTTGAGCCTTTTTTTGTTTTAATCTAGATATTACAGTTCACAGCTCATGAAAATATTAGAACACTACATCAGACTCATTTACAAAAGAAAAGGATTTATAATACTGAAATATCGACTCTTCAGAGAAGTATGTTCATGTATGCACTCAATACTTGGTCGGGCTCATTTTGAATCATTTACAGCACCAGTGCAGTGTGGCACTGTTGGTGTTATGGAGTATTGTAACTCTCTACAGCTCGTTGAACAAAACTTAATAACGTTAGTGTTTTAATCTGTTCACAAACTGTCAAAATTAAAGTTTGTCATTCTTGAAGTAATTGGAGCAACGATTAACAGTTACAAACAAGACAATTTGTGATGGCAGCTGTCTGTCAGCTCACAATGTCGTTTAAAAACTTTACCATTGTGTTTTTACTGAACCATGGAGCTGCAACAATAAAGCAATCAATTATTTGCTAAATTAGAAAGTTACTTTGCACTCGTAATTTTTGAGGAGTTTCTCCCAACTCTGCAAGTTAAGAGCTACTTAAAGCCTTCCATTATTTGGTGATTACTGCTCCTGGTCTTATTTTGCTAAGTTTTTCTTCTTTTTTAAGATTGTGCGGGGGTCTCTGTGCCTTTTAATACAGACAGGACAATAGATAGAGTTAGAAATCAGGGAGAGAGAGAGTGGGGCATGGCATGCCGGAAAGTATCCACTAGACCCCTTATTTTACTAATTAACCAGGTATACAAATCAATTAAATAAAACTTCAGCTGGCTAAGACTATTTGCTCCACAGGGCTTACATGTATTATTTGGAATAAAAGACAGAATATTTAAATAACTGATGTAAAAAAAAACACAATAGTCCTGAAGCACAACTAATTTCACTAAAACCATTTTTTATAACTTGTTTTTGTAAAAGCAGTGTATCCTTTTAAATAAATTTAGATTTTTAAAGTGCACTTTTTTACTCACACTGACGAGTAAGAAACATTTGGAGGTCCATTGTCCTCTAGTTGAAGAGCAGCTGTTGGTGGAAACAAAAGCAGCCCAAACATCAGTCCACAGAGGTGGTACAGACGGATTCAGCCCAGTGATCTGACCCAGCATGTGGTATTACTACATTATTTTATTTGAAACATTCAGCAGCTATAAAAAACAACAACACTCACAGGCCCATTCTGAAGCAATATAAATATACATATTCAAAACAGCATGAAAGTAATCTAAGGAACCATCACAACATCAAAGTAACATGAAGGACAACATTAGTTCTTTTTTTTCTTTCCATTAAAATGTCTAATACATGATGGGAAGTTCAAAACTTTGATTAAAAGATTTATGTATGAAACATTTTACAGCTTCCTCCGTTACATGTGAGACTACTAATGAGATCTATTAAGGAGAATTCCATGAGTCAGAGCGATGGTTAACTGCAGTGCATGGGTAATACATGAGGCAGTCAGTGCTTCTGTGAAGAGGGGCAGGGGTCCAGTGAGGCAGGTATGAGACACCCTCCTTTCTGCTTGACTGGACCACCATTACGTTAATAGGCGATGCAGTGAGAGTGGGACGGGGTCCTGAATGGGGCCACCTCTTCTCTGCACTTAGCACAGGACTACATTACTGCAATGTGTGAAATTATTAGAGGCTAAACACCTCTTCCAGCTGGGAAGAAACTGACTTGATCTTATTTCAGACTGAACAAGGACGAGATTAGCAGAGTAGAGAGAGCTTGTGTGAACAACTTCAATTAAATGTGGGAGAGCTGCAGTGGAAAAATCCAATCTAAAAATGTTTTAAAAGTCCAAAAGTTAGTGATGCCATGGATTAATCCCTTGACTACTTCCAGTTATAAAACACAGCATTTGGTGTTACAGACAGCTACATTTGAACCGTCCTAACAGCACATGAAGCTAACATCAAGCCTCAAATATAAAAACAAAGTCTGCAGGATAAAAAAAGACTGAGTCTAACTATGTGTGTGTTTGGTAAAGAGGAGATGTAGAGTGTTTGAGAGCAGATGAGGGTAAAGATGAGGGAGAGAGTGTTGCTTCCTCTGAAGATGGACCTCGCTCTCTCACACTGGAGCGAAGGCATGGCCTTTGCACAGGGGCTTATCCTTCTTGGAGTAGAACGTCTTCCCCTCCAGGTTGATCTGGCAGAGCTTTAAAGATGAAAGGAGACAGACAGACAGACAGTCAGAAAGCAGGGCAGAGAAGACATCAGACCTTAACATAGGCAATATGACTTTACACTGTTTTCTTCTGGACAGAGCGGGCGCATGTTATTTACCTGACTGCATTTACTCTCAGTTTTCTTCACAATATAAACGAGAGATGGAAAGAGTGATAGACTGCATGTGACAGGGAAAGAGAGTGAGACGGAGGGGAAAGCTCAAGGTTCGGTGATGGAGGCAGATTTTTCAGGTGGCATTGTGCGAGGACAGCCAGAAGAGACGGGGCAAAGAGCCCCACAGGGAGCAATATCAATCAAAATGACTTACCGCACAGACGAAGCACGTATCGTGCCAGCTGTAGCCCAAGGCCTCCAGAAACCGATCGCCCGCATCAATCTTAAAGTCACAGCCGTGGCATTTGGTGCCGAACATCTTCTCATAGTCTGGAGAGGGAAAGGTGAAGAGAGGAGAGGTGGTGAGCAGCAGAGATTAGCATCAGAATGAAATCAAACTTATTCAAAAGAGCTTTTAGCATCATGGAGATCAGGTCAAGCATTCTGTGTGGCCTCCACAATCACCATACGTAAACACCACTTAACCTTTATAGGATGTTCAAGAGCACAGAGTGTGAAATAGGTTTCCGCCTCTTTCATCTTTTAAAGAACTGGAGGCTTTTCCTCTTGACGGGGAGTAATATCCCACTACACACACAAACACACACACACACATTAGAGGACTTGCAGAACGGCAATAAGGATGGATGAAGCTGTTTCGGAGTCATATTTTGGCTCATCTTCTCATTGAAACATTCGATACTTTGCTGTTTGCATTCTTTCGTCCACCCACTGTGCATTACTGTGTGTGTGTGTGTGTGTGTGTGTGTGTGTTTGTTTGTGTGCGTTTGGTGTGTTGGGGGGTGAGGGGGATTAGGATGAGGGGAAACTGCTCCAGATACTTAACTGGATTTGCCAGTCTCTTTCATCAGGCACTCTGGGGAAAGTGTCAGGTTATAATGCAGCTCCTCCAGAGTGAGTGGGTGAGAGCAGCACAATCCCTGAAAGACGCTGAGGCAGCACAATGTTTATCAGAGCTGAAGGTATTATTCAGAGTATGAGTACTTCGCCTCTGATAGAGCAGGCCTCCACGTCAGAGCCTCGGTAGTGACAGGGAGAAACACGCCGCCCGGCTAAATCATTTACAGCATAATAGAAGCGCACACACCATTCATAAAACTCAATAGAGAAATGTATGAAGTAAACTGGAGCTAAATAGATTACAGCAAATGAAAACATCACACTTTATGATTGATTGTGGTGTGTGCCAAGAGATTCATGATGCAGACTCGTGCCAACCCTCACAGCAATAATACAAATAAGGGATGTTTTACAAATGGCTTGATAAAAAATATGAATATGAGTCAAAGCGGAGCTGCAGAGGGGGCGCCCCTCAGTGAGCTACTTTTTCATAAATTAAACAACTTTATCGCAATAAGCACCCGACATGAGCTCTGAATCACACAGGCCTTGTCATGCACCCTCAGATGAACTGTACGGCGCCATGGCTTCCATTTCAAGTAAAGAAAATATGACATCTTTGATCAAATAAGCACGAACACTAATCTTAAAGCTGTGTGTGGGAATGTCAGTTCCCCCTCATGCATGTTCTCGGGGCCCGGTGCGGATATTCGATAAATGTGCAAAGGGTTTGATCCTTGTGTAAACTTACAGGGGGTCTTACATGGCGTGCTCTCAGTTGACACTGGAACTAATCAATGTGCACACTGAGGATTTTCAGCAAGCCGTTTCTTCTGCCAGTGTTTATTTCCTGCAAAAGCATTACAGTATCTTAAACTACAGCCTGGCTTTTATTTAGAGTCATACTTTGTCATTAAGACTTTGTAGTCCTGTGTGTTAAACCAGGGTGGCAACTGCTGCTGCTGTTTTTATGACATGCTCCTTTAAGACAAAGACAAATCTAGAAATGCTGTTTGTCTTTGTTTCCAGCTGAGGGTTTTTCACCATGGAGACACCTTCGTTTCTCAAGAAAGTGAGACAGGAGATGTTTTCTTAAGGATGAATGAGAGGAACGCACAGAGCACTGGTGAAAATGAACCAACATGCAAGCACTGAGATCATATTATTGTTCATTTAACAAGATGAAATAGTGCTTGAATGTTCGAATGTCTTTACATTTCTATCATGTGTAAACTTGATTTGTACGTGTTGAGTGTGAAGTAAAAGACAGTTTGAATGGACTGGACATAAACTTCAGATTTAAAACACGAAAGAGCAATCAGAGCATCTATTAACATATTCATCAGGTTTATTTAGAAGCACATCTTACTCTGTGTACTACTTCACAGATGGTCTCACTGGTATAAATATTACTGGCATTAAAGTAGCAGATAAGGTTGTTAATGCACTTTTTGTGTCCTTGCTACACTGTAACATTTAACTACTTTTATTGTCCCAACACGTTCCAACAGAGACATCTTCTGCAGCCAAGACTGTTTTTTTTTTTTTGGATAATGTTTTGTTTTTATAAAAAAAAGGAAAGGGGACTTAAAAAAGAAAGGTCAGGAAGGAAAGGAAATGATTCACTGATTTCATCACTTTGATTTCTCACCTTTCTCACAGTAGGGTTCGCCCTCCTCCATGTAGAAGGCTTGGTTCCTGATGGCCGTCTTGCAGGCTGCACACTTGAAACACTGAACATGGTAGGTCATCTTCAGGGCATGCATGATTTCCTGATTAAGAGAGACAAGGTTGTGAATTTGTATTTTCCGCTCAGCTGGTGTTGCTTAAGAAGAGTGAAGTCAACATCCATGTATTGCAGAAAGCAGCAGCTGTGTCCCAGTGTGAAATGTCCTTCCTAGTTGATCATTCATTGATCATTTTCTATTTTTATGATTTGTGTTTTGACTTCGGTTAAAAAATAAACAAGTACAGATCTTACCCCTGTGATCTTCTTTTTGCACTTGGCACAGTTAGGAGCGTATCGGTTATCATGGCACTTGGTGCAGTAGACAGACCCTCTCTCCTCAAAGAAGCCCCCCTCATCCAGGACCGCCTTACACTGTGAACACGTAAACTCCTCTGGGTGCCAAGAACGTCCCAGGGCCACCAGGTACCGACCCCTGGAAGGGGAAAAAAAACCACACACACCGCATGTTTAATTCTGCTAAATTGTTTTCAAATTTCTAGTTTTAATTCCCTTTGTGAAATAATAGTAGACATGTTTTTACTCATTTTAGAACTTAGTAGTTTGAAAAAAGCAGTTCTGCTGTTTGATTGAAATAGTGACCAGAATAAGAGCTATGGTCTGACTGTTATCTGTCAAATGTGTGAAATGAGATTTTAATTATTTCTAAGTCGGCTTAATGCTTGTCTCCAGTGATGACAAGACGTCTCCAAACTGTGTTAATTATGCTGACTGACTGAGTGTGCTGCAGTCTGTCATCGATCACATTAACTGTCTTTAACAATGTGTCATTTCTCTGACGGCACTCTGAAAGGAGCAAACATTCAGAGAATTTCACTCTGATGAAGTGAATCAAGCTGTCACCACAGATGTGGCGGTTCAGTCTCACCTTATGATTTTGTTGCAGGCACCACACAGCGGGGTCCTCCCGCTGTCTTCCGGACCCTGCTGCGCCGCCTGCAGGATCGAGCTGCGGTTCTGCATGGGCGTCGGCTGAACCGGCTGCTGGTGCTGGGTCAGCACAGTGCTGGTCTTGTCTGGGCGAAAGCGGTCGGCGAAACCTGGGTCAGTGACCCAGGGTGGTCGATTTGACGGACCAGAGCGGCCCACAGCTGCCACTGCCGTATTTGATCCTAGGACAGGAAAAAAAAAAAAAAAAAAAAAGACTTTTTTAGGAGTAACAGCACTGAGAAAAACTTGTCTGTGTCTTTTTGTATATTTTCACTACAGGAGGGGGACACTTTCATGGACACTCATACAACAGATGTATGTTGTGAACGTTTTGTGTGTCATGTTGTTGCTGCTGGTGTTCATGTATTGACACTTAAGAATCTATTAGCACAACCTCTGCTGGAGGCTTCTGGGGTTCTATTCACGCATCAGCGGGAGCAGAAACTCACCATCTGGTTTATGTGCTGCCTGGGCCTTGGCAGGTGAGGGAGTTGGCTCAAGGCTGTGGGGAGAAAATGACTAATTAGAAAAGGTACACACACACACAAACACACAGGCATACTTAAACACAGAGACCTCTGTAACCATGGTTACTCCTTAATGAACGTCATTAGATGACAGCAGTCTTAGCTTCTCCATTACATTGAGTCTCAGATTGCCCTCTGTGGGAATGATCGTAAGCATCATCATCAACAAACATTGTTTACTCACCTGTTGTGGCAATAAAAACTGATTTAGTGTCTGATTTAGAACTTGAATTGATTTGCAGACTATTATTCATGATTACATGAACCTTTGTGAAACAAAGTCAATACAGCAGTTCAATATCAGTGCACAATGGTTACTGTGTTGTTCTTCTGGTATAACGCTGCATTAAAATGATTCTAGAGCCACTTCACTAACAAGAACATGTCAGACTGAGTGATTGACATCACTCAGGAAAAGTTAGAGAAACTTAAGACACATTGTGCTGTCAGATTTGAATGCAGAAGAGTTTCGCTTCCAGCCTGCATGTGCAGCAGTGTTGAAATAAAAAGCCGTTTCTACATTTCAAAGTTCTGTTACCCGCAGCAAGCGTCACAATAGTCAGAAAATCTTCAAACCATGACAGAGACAGAAAAACAACTTGTGAGCCAAGACAGTGAGCTCTGGAGACGTCTCATCTTGGGAAAAATATATAACAGCGCCTTAGGCATCTATCATGTTTACATCATCAACTGTGCCATCTACAATACACTAATGAAAGATGATGAAATCATGTCTCATTTGCAAAGAAAAATAAGAGAATGTGAAATGAATTATCCAGCGACAGCCTTGTTGTGTAGCCTCGCCTGTATCAGGTTAAGTCTGCCTTTCAATTATAGTCCTTAAGAAGCCAAACAACTAAACAAAAGAAGTTTGAGAGGCAGGAGAAGCTACAGCTCGGAGCTATCCAACAAGAAGAAGGATAAAAACTGTCTGCTCCTTTTCAAGCAGCACACTCTGAATAATAAAGAATGTTAAATCCCCCTGCAATAGCAAGAGGATGGCTAGCAGGGATGTCAACGGGAGGAAGTTAAATCTTTCGAAATTAAGGAATGTGAGACCCCCACTACTGGGAGATTTTTTAGAAAGAAACTGCAGGAAAAGAAGAGAAGAGGCAGGCTGAGAAGAATCTCTGTTGTCAAGGGTCAAACAAAGGACAGGAAAAAAACTGTTTCTGCATGTTTGGCATACAGACCCTGGGTCAGCAGCTCTGCACTCTTGGGACCCCATCTAACAACTCATCAAATGTGCCCTGGTCAACACAGCAGCACTAGCTACGCTCCTCGCTGTTGTGCCCTACATGACAAGAAGGCGCTGACATCTTGCAGACCTCTGAGAGGTTTGTTTGGCTGCACTTTGCTGAAAGCTGCAGGTGCAAATTGGAGACATCCTGTACTGCGGCTGATCCCACCTGGAGCATCTGTGCCCCGGTTTTCTTGACATTTTTATTGTGTTCAACATCCTTCTCCTCGTCTGCTCAGTGAGTGGCTCAGGATGATGCAGGTGCACAATTCCAGCATCACATAAAAAGGAATACATGTTTGTTTCTTTGCCGGGATGCAGAGTTTTGGACATACAGCAGAGCGGTACCCCATGCTACGCTTCCTTGACATTCCCTGTTCACCTTTCACACCTCTGACTTCAGATTCTCCTGGTTTTGTGTGTTTTTCCATTTCTCTCCCTTGGGATGCATCAACAGAAGAAACAAGGGAAGTAGAGAAGTTTTTTTTGGCAGCTCAACATCCGGCAGAGAAAAAGGAGCAGATTGGGATTTCAGATGGAGAAATAAGCCCCTGACATGTGTCAGCCTCCACAGTGAGGAGGGGAAAGTGATGCAGCATGTGCATGTGACAAGTGACAAAATGTCAAACAATGGGGGCACGGGCCGTAGGGAGGCACCGCTTTTCTGCTCCAGTCTTCTAATTTATTCAACATGCTCTTAATGTGATGTCATTTCCATTGTTATCCACAAGGCAAACCAGATTGTTGTTGTACAATCAATTCAGAGGCTTTAAGGGTTGTTACCTGTGGCATCATAAAAGTAGCATTTCCCACTTAAAAAAAAAACCAACTATTTTAATCTGCTGAGGTTTCCCCACATGTCTCTGATTGGTGACTCATACCTTGACAGAAGTGTGATGATGATGCTGTCTTTATAAACTAGATCAAACAAGACAGAGTCCAATTAGCACTTTGCTCTCTTTGTAAACTCACTTGTTGATTAATAGTATGTTTGGTATCACAGTGATCGTTGGTGGTTTTACAAATGATACAATTAAAGCTCAAACTAAGTAAGTTTCAGTTTCTTCCCCTTTTTTAAAGTCCAGTTTATTAAGTTCATCATCATTTCTTTAAACGTAGTAAGTCAGAGCACTTTTCATTCACCTGTATACATCACATTCCATATTGGGCAATATACATTGTCTTGTTTTGCATTGGTATGTGCCTGTCTGTTCACATGTGGATTTGTTTTTCTATTGATTTTTATTGATGTGGGAAGCAGCTGATTTCTTTGCAGAATTTTGAGTCCAAGATAAATTTCCCCAAGCGGACAATAAAGTGTATCATACATCAGTTAATATTACCATGTGACAAGCATACATTCTGCTCCTGAAAAACCTGAAGGCTAAAGCACATTTTGTACCTCATCATCAGACAACATTTGGAGTTGTTGTCCAGTAGTCCTTTCACATTTTTACAAATCCAAATCAGTGTGATAATACGGCCCGACACCTCGGGTACAAATCATTCTGATTGATTTTAAGTCTAATTTTCTATTAGATCTTTTCTTTCAGAAAGAGGCCACTGAAGAGCAGCAAAAATACTCTGAACTCTAAATATGATCATCTTGCTTTTTTTATCAGGTTTAAATAGTCTTGGGAAAAAAGGTTGCAGTCCCTCACAGAGCACCTTGACACTTCAGTATTACTTGTTTGTGTTTATTTGCCCATTTGTATGTCTGACTGCACAACAGTTTCCCTCTGAGGCAATAAAAGCGAAGTTGATCCCTGATCTCTGAGAAGGCTCCACATTAATGTACACCATGTAAATACTGAGTAAAACCCTGCCCTGCTCCTCGATCATTTTTTTGTTCACAACACCAGGTAAGTAAATCAATTGTTGAAAGTCAGCCAAAGAAAAAGACGTAATTGAAGTGAGAGTTTGATATCAAGAGATGTATCATTTAAAACTGTAACAGTGAACACAGGAAGAAAGGAAACAGAAGAAAGGACAGAGCAGCTAGAGTTGCTTTTTTCAGACATTTTATATTTTTGATGACAGCAGAAAAAAACAAAAGTACAGATTTATCTTCCTTTTCTTTCTTAATGGTTGGAGAAGCCTACAAGATGAGGGGATCAGAAGTGAAAACTACAAGGATGAAGGACTCAGTAAATGAAAACCGGCAGCGTGAGAGAGAGAGAGAGAGAGAGAGAGAGAGAGAGAGAGAGAAGGGAAGAGAGAGAAACAGACAGAGATCAAAGGAGGGTCTGAACTCCACAATCAAAGAAAAAGAACTAACAGAAAGGCGCTTCCCACTGCTGAGGCCCCCCGTCCACCTTCTCACTAGTTTACTCCGAGTAACGCAGTGTGAAATGGAAAATAGGGCTACAGACACAGTGGTCCACAGTGTTGTCAACAATCATCAAGTCAGAAATTCAGAGGGAGATCTTACACTTAGGCTCAGTATGCAAGGTTCCGCTTTGGGCTTTATCATCTATGTTTCTTCTGTTTTTGGTTTCTTTTTCTTTTTTTTCCCCACCAAACTTCTTTTTTCACCCCATCTGTATCCGAAAGGTGAATTTGTTATCTGCTATTGGACGGTCAGCTATCTTCGTCGTCTTTATCACATACGTCGTTCAGTGTGGCTATCGCTAGCAGGCTCTGCATCCCATGGCGCCTAAGATGTCGCTCAGGATTTGATATTGAGGGCGCGAGCAGACCTGTCGTGGTGCCAATCCCTCAGACGGGCATAGCGGGGACTCTGAATCTCAGTCAGGAACTTTTCCCTGACGGCAAGCAAGAGAGATATGAGAGAAAGAGAGAAAGACAGGAAGGAAACAGATTGTAGGAGAGAATAAATAAGAAAAAGTGAAGCAAAAGTTAAGTTCCATAAAGGTGAAAGGTAGCACAGGAATGAAACAGGAAACAGCAAAGATAGATCAAGTAAAAGAAAGAAATATCAAAGTTAAAGGAATACTTTCATTTTGGAATATATGCTTATTCATCTTTTTTTGCAAAGGATTATGCTTATATATATATATATATATAAATAAATAAAAAACTAATAAATATGAAGCTACAGCTAGCAGCCACTTAGCTTAGTTTATAGTCTGTTAAAATCTTTGTATCATCACAGCTCAAGCTCAACAGAGAACATGTAACTTGTTCATGTAACCATACAAATCCCAAAGGGTAAATATATTTTGGTTTCAAGGGAGGTTCTGTTTACAGTTTGCCTCATAAGCACATTCCCCTGACAGAAAGGAAATCAACAGACTCAACAGTTGGTGTAGAGGTGCCGAAAGACTCATTTGTTCAAAGCATGCCTGTCCGTTTCCAGTCTTTATGCTAAGCTTAGTTAGCATGCAACTGGTTGTATAAACTGGAGTACAGAAATTGGAATGATATTAATCATCAACCAATCTAATGGAAGAAGGTGAAGAAGCATATTTCACAAAGTGGAAAGATTACGGCACAAAGCTGATACACAAAGCAGTTCCTTTTTAAATGACTCCACCCATGCTGATTTTTAAAATTCAAACAACATATCTAAAATCTAAAATCTAAAAGTTGAGATGATTCTTTTAAAAAAATTGCCAAATTGAAGCTTCCACACACAAACGCACAAACTCTGTGACCGAAGGAGGCGGGCATGTTCAAATCAATCACACTCCAGTTTTTACCTGGCCCTCTTCATCGTTTCATCATCTGGGTCCTGCACTGAGAGATCCAGAGAGACACACATCAGCATGCCGTACTGATAGAAGAAGGTAACACACACACACACCTACTGTGTGTTCTGTCACTGACAAATAGTGAAACAGCAGATCACAAACAAGATGTACGTTATAAAAAAAACCCGAGCTTAAACAAACAACATGTAGAGGTGCAGGTAATTCTTCAGACTGGTTACAGTCATGAATTAATAAGAGTAATAGAAGATAACGGCCTCGACAGCTCATCATCGCTCAACCTCTGAAAAGTGGATCCTCGTGTTATCCACCTTTCCTGTGTCACTCGCTCTGATCAGATCTCATAAAATCAATTGTTCAAATGCTCCCTTCTGCACAAGAGAGGCCCACCCCAGCCCATCACTCTCTGTTTCTCCCGAGTGCGTCAGGCCTGGTCCCCGACTTACTGAAGTCAGTGCCTGTGAGCTGGGCCAGGATGCGGAAGGAGCGGGACTGGGTGGTGCCGGTGCGGGGCTGCCAGTCCTCAGTGTCCTGGATCAGCCTCTTCTTGCTGCGGTCGTTGGGGATAAAGCAGGGCAGGGTGTCCACCCTGAGGCCGTGCCTGCACACACACTGCACGGTTAACAAAAGCCCATCTAGACAAAAACCACTCAACACAACCCAGTTAATCATGTGACCTTGAAAATAGAGGGCATCCGGAGCAGATCATGCAGTACTTTACGGCCAGCATCATGGTCAAGGCAATAAGCCAGCTAATGGATAGCCATTACTAAGATTTCTCATGGGCACACTGCAGACACTCATGAAAGGACTTTATTACATTAGAGATAGTATTTATAAGTGTCGTTATATTCAATGGGAGAGGGGCTGTCAGAATAAAGGGCCCGACCATGTTTGTAAAACACTTCCCTACAGCTTGGATATTATATGATGATTAACTTCTCCAGAAGCAGCAAAAAGGCTTTTCATGTCCAACATCATTCCAACACCTTCAACTGCAGCATGCATTTCTCAAACACAAGAAGAGGATGAAGATGAATGGTCTCATATGACCTCTCATCTCTGGCTTTGTGTGTCTCTTTCCTACTTTGTGATTTTCTTTAATCTATCCAGAAGCCTCAGCCACTCTCCCTTTTTCAATCCAGCCCATTCATATTAACCGACAAGCTGACAAACCCAGCCTGCATGCAGCTGGCTCTTACTTGGACTGTTGGTACATATCCTCATAGTAAGTGGCTTCACTCCTGTAGAACAGACCAAAGATCAAATTAAGAAAAATGGTATTTAGTAAACAGAGGAGAAGTAGAGCGATGTTTTAGTCTAAGCTTTGAGATATCTTTCTAGTTTAGTCCAAACTGTAACTTAAATTGTCTAATATCCACAGTGAGTTGGAAAAGGGTTCAGTTTAACGAAAGGAGCTCCATTTATTATAACAGAGCAGGAGTTACCAACGAGGGGATAGGACACCCCACAAGAGATTGTTGGGGTTTACAAAAGAATAAACAGAATCAAGAAGAAGAAAGAACAGTTCCACTACATCACATAATGTGTGTTTTTATCTACTTTTATGTAAATTATGTTTGAAGTACTATGAACGGTCAGAACTGGTAAGAATGAGCAGCCTGTGAGGGTTCACAAACACACTGCTTTTTCTTTAAGAAATAACAATACAAATGGTTGGCATGCACTTTTAATGATTGCAATAATTGTAAGTGTGAGGGAAATTAAAATGTAAACGTTTTGTGAACTGAAAAGTGAATGGAAAAATATATATACTAACTTTTCGACAGGTTCCATCTGTGGTGTTAAAAGAAAGAGGGAAACAGAAAAGGATAGAAAGAGATCAGAGTTCAGTTTTGTCAATATATCATGACAACGTCATACAAAACAGAAGAGCAAGGTACTGCAGGATGCAGAGAAGATGCAGGAGGTGACTCGAGACATGCAGTTATTGTCAACAGGCTCTGGAAGAGAAAGACAGCATTGTTTGTCTGTCAAATCAACCATTGTCAGCCTGACCCAAAATGACTCCGTCGATTTGGCACAAAACCTTTGCCTGACGCTCCCCTCACCCATGTGCACAAATGCTTGACAGAGTTATGTAAATGTCTGAGGAATCTGCCAAACAGAAAAAGTAGAAAACAAAAATCTCTGCCGAGTTTCTCTGCCCTCGGAGTTAGTCTGATTTTTCTCGTGCTCTGATACCCTGTCAACAACGATAAATGCCACAGCAGTGACGCATCATGATGTCAGAGTAAGCTATGCACAACAACATCACACAATGCTTGTCTCAATACGACAGGCCTGGATGCTTTAGACATAAGCCCTTTGCATCGGACTGCTCGCCGTCTCTAGAAATCCGACAATATCTTCATCTAAAGTGTGCTGACAGTTCTCATCAGGCTCTATTCTTCTCAAAGAGGGCAGCAGGAGTCTGTTCGGCCATCTGCAGAGAAACTTGTGAGCCCTCTTTTCAGTATCAAGTGAGGCTGCTTAAATAATCTAGCAAGCTGTGTGAGAACTCAGTACAATTTATGAGTGTGTCTAAATACAGCAAAAGACCACATCCCATCAAGCGCTGCTGCCAGGCCACTACCATGACCCAAATTACAGGAACAACTCTGACCCTTCTTAAAAGGACCATTTCTTAGAACCCTTCTTTCAGGATCACTTCAATTTGATCATACACTCCTGGAATTCGTGTTTCATCTGAAAACTGAGCAGTGAAATACAAACTGAAGAAGACTTTCATTAAGTTGATGTAATTATAGCAGCAAGAGTTTGGCCATGGGAGCTCGGCTTTCAGTTGATTTTATTACCCAGCAGGTGTGAAAGGAGCAGCTTCAAAATTAACTTTTGCCCCCCTCTCCTATTATTGACAAAAAGAAAAGAAGATCAGAAGCCAAGAGCTGAGTCCAATATTTTACTTTTAGGGGAACATATGAGAGGTATTCGTCTTGGAGATGGTAAGATGCCATCATATTTATTCAAGTCGTAAATTTTGTTACGCCTGTGGTTGCAGGGACTAAAAAGATGCAACGTAATCTAAACCTTCAGCCATTACTTTTCTAATGTGACACATTACTTGCTGTATGGCCCTTTAGGTTCCTCTGTGTGTCTCTGTAATATTCCAGCTTTAACACACCACGAGATGATGATAGGAACAAAAAGGAATAAGATAGAATAACACAGACTTAAAAAATGTATTTTCCATCCATCATCCATGTAAAACATTTTTTTGTCGTCAGATACATCCAGCTGGGGAGGAATTCACCCAGTAGGAGCCAGATTAGGTCTAGGCGATTATATATAATCGATATTTTTTTCTATAAAGATGACTAAAACAAAATCAGTTCAAAGTCAAATTCACAGGATCCAAATGACATGTCACACAGACGGTTGCTAAATATGAAATAAATGCTTCTTAGATAAAATGAAATAAATAAGAAATGTTCCCTCTCTGCATACCAAAACACACAGCTGTGCATTTTGTTAAAGCAGGTTGCTTTGTGAGTTTTGCTCAGAGAGAGAGATAGGTGGAGCAGAGAGACGGACTCGGCGAGGAGAAACAGGCTAATGAGCGGCTGAACAGAAGAAATGTATAACATTATTTTAATGCAATATCAACTTTATCGATATAAACGACATTGTCTTACCCTATATCTCGTTTGAAAATATACCAATATATCTTAATTACTGGATGGATGGACCAGTCAAGATCATTTCTGTTCAGAAAAAGGCAGACCACCTCTCTCTCTTCTTCCCTAAATTCTTCAATGTTCATCATGACACAGTCTCAGATCTTATTACTGCAGGTGTGTTTCGCAGTTATCTGAAGTTTTTTACAAAATCCATCATACGCTTGCAACCTTGTTAAATTATTGGCTTACAGTAAGAAATAAATCAGTCGGTACGTTTAGTCCGACTGAATTGGCACTAAATTGAATTTCTTGAAGTTGGACTAAAAGACCTAGATAAGTTGGTTTAATATATCAGTTTACTCTTGCACCTATACACCTCAACCAGAATCAAACTGGACTAGGCCTGCTGCGTATGCTCCATGGTTCAGGTGCCAGCTTTGAACCAGACACACTAGAGAGTGACATAGCAGAAGTGGCTTTGTTGTTTGCCTTCAGAGATCACCATGAGCTAGAGGGATAGGGTGGAACACATGAGAATCTTGAAAAAGTCAAGCGAAGAGCATGTACAAAATTCGCAGAGCTGTAAAGTTTTTACAGTTCTGCATACCAACACTTTTCTGCTTGATAACTTTTTATCAAGGTCAACTGGAAGAAGGTCCAATAGTAACTGAACTGGGGGCCTATCGCCACCTACCGTAGATCAATATCAATAAATCGATTCTCCCCTCGATGGATGTATACTGGGACAAGCACAGTATTCTTATTAAATGACGTAATCGCTCGACTTAAAGAGTGCATGTGTACATTTTTAGTTTTATGTTTTCTTGAAATCTGTGACACAGTGTAACATGAAGTAAATTGTTAAACTAGTGCTGTTTGGAAATCTTGAGGTAGTCGTTTTCCCTTTGGCATAAAACCAGAATAATAAGGACAAATAAAACCACTAAAACCACATCAGTCACATTGTGGTTCCAAAGGAAATAGTGTTGTTTATCCACCTACCCATTCTGAGGCTGCTGCATACTGGCGGGACCCTGTGAGCGGGAAGTGTTAAGTTTAGGTGAGTAGGCCACAGGTTTAATAACAGGTCCTGAGTTGGCACTACCGCCACCTGCTGTAAACGGCCTCGCCATCTTGTTAATGGTTGTGCTGGGGGCAAACGAGTACTTTGGAACAGAAGCGGCAGCGAGTGAGTCCTGTGAGGGTGTGGGAGAGGGACAAAATGCAGCACAGTGCACAACATGCAGTTAGACATTTCTGACACACAATAAAAATTCCTTCAGCTCTTACACAATCCCAAGCTTTGAGCAAAGAAAGCTTTAGTGCAGCCCAAAAGTTTTTTCTCATGGAAAATGATTACACCAGGCTGCAGGAGCTGCTCTGTCAAAGCCTGCAGGCTTTTCTCTGCATATGGAAGTACCGCATAAGATGTGTGAACACAACCATTTTATTTGTGTTGGCAGTCTGCCACAGCCTGGCCAAAGTAATCTGCTTCTGCTGCTAAAATGAAAATGCTCAAAGTGAGAAATTGTCATATTTGACAGACATGTCTCACTAATGAGATTTCTCACTGGGCATAATGCATGGACTGCAAAAGAACTCAAACTAAAGTGTAACACTGGCTTTGTTAAACATTATGCTCCTGCTGCTTTAGTAAAAACAGTCTGCGGCACAAAGCAGTCCATGACACCATTGTAGTTTTCAGTTGGGTAAGTAGAACGCTCTGAAGAGGTTCGACAGTGAAACTAAATGTACGTGTTACTCTAGAGTCAGGGATTGTGCAAGGCATCAACAAATAAACCACGAGAATTTCTAACAGCAGTATGCACAACACTCCATCCAGCAAACAACTCAATTAGTGACTCACTGATGCTTTGCTAATGCACAGTGCACAGACTCTGGGAGAGTTTGACAGGTGAAACAGGTGAAGCAGATGAATTTAAACACAAAGTGACACAACACACTGTTGAGGCAAATTGTGGGCAACGATCAAAGGAAGTTTCAAATTCAATCAATGTCACTGTGTCCAGCAGAAGACCATGGCAAAGCATTTGAGCATTCATACAGAGGTGAGCTCAAAGTGTTAGACAATCAAGTCTTACCTTCTGGTCTCCAACTGCTTTAAAAGCTCTGTGAAAGAAAAGACAGGGACAGATATTAGATAGTACTCATAATGAACTCACCATCACAGCTTTAGGTAACAATACTGAAGACTGCAAAGTACATATCATGAAGGTCTGAAAGGTTTGAGTCAAAGGAAAAGATGAAAATCCTTCAGAAGAACAACAATACATTCATTGAGCTGATTTTATGATTCAAAGTGAACACAATAGTTTACATTTAAACCTATGGAGAAAAAAAACATTTACAGCTCCTGTGAGGAGTTTTCACTAGTCATGATGAAACACTGATTACGTCTCTAAAGTTATTAATAAAGGCCTGTAACCGCTGTCGCAGGGTAGGTTACCGATGGAGGTTATTAATAGCACACTTCTGAGAGCCTTATTTTACATTTTACACTGTAAAGATTCTTGTTGAGTGACATATTTCACTAAGCATGTGGTTAAAGAAACCTCATACACATGCACACAGAGCAAAATCAGCAAAGAGATTTTGTCCACTGGAGGTCACTGAAGTCAACACAAACTGAAAGTTCATTACAGGAGCTTTAAAGAAGTGTTGTGCTATTTTCAGTCTGTTATTTATACTTGACACATTTTAAAAAATAAGTATGACTACACTGACACCCTGTAAACAAGTTGAGATAACTTCCCCATATCACACAAGACATTACAAGGAGAATCCTACAATACTTTCAATGAATGAGAAAAATGACATCAGAAATGAGTTACAGTAGAACTATTAACTTTCTAAAAGAGCTTATTGTAGTCGCTCCACCTTTGGTAAGAATTCATGATGTTATCTTTAACTCCTTAAACATGAATTGCTTAGAAAGGATTTTTTTTTTAAAGATTTATTTTTGGGTTTTTTGTGCCTTTAATGTACAGATAGGACAGTGGATAGAATCGGAAATCAGGGAGAGAGAGTGGGGTGCGGGAGGGGAGCAACAGGCGTGATTCGAACCTGGGCCGCCCGCTTGGAAGACTACAGCCTCCATACACGGGGCGCGCGCACTAACCACTGTGCCACCAGCGCCCCGCTTAGAAAGGATTTTAACATGACCAATTAACTATAATTATCTTACCAGCCAACAGACACACATTTAGAGAAAGCCCCAAAAGCTCCAGTATAAAATCCAATGCATCAAAAAAAAAAAAACCGCATGGGCTAACGTTGGACCCGGGATGTTAAATATTGAAGTTTGATCAAAACTTCAGCTCTGCTGTCATATGCAAGCATGTGTGGTTAGAGTCGTTTGCTCGTATTGCTAGCAAATTCTGATGCGCCCTGGACTCCATTGTCATGTTATGCTTTCTTAAAAAGAGTCCCATCACCCAAAACTCGACAATAGAGCTAATCAGTAAAGATGCTATCAGTCAATCGAAATATTAGGAGAAAAAAAATGGTAACAAACACTCAAGTTTTTCCTATAGAGGTTTTATTAACACTAAGTCCTTATTACTCTCCATAGAGTTTAACACTAACAGAGGTTCATCCACTCTGTTAGTAATATTAAGAGCACCACTGAGTTGTACGCGTCTTAACTCTAATCCCTGCAGTCACTGCAGTGCCGCTGCTGACTGCAGCAACTGACTGGTTCATTTAATTATATATTTAAATATTCAACTTGAACACACCCAGCTTTACATTGCTGGTGGCTTCACTAAAAAAAAAAAAAAAACACCTACCAGTGTTTGCATGCAACGCAAAGCTACAACAGGTTGGTGAGACGAACCCGGCTTGCAGTCATGCTCATTGTTTCACTTTACAATCAGGCACAAACAATGGAGAGGCTTCCTGTGAGAGATGAGTAGCTGTTCATGTCGTTGCCTGCTCAGCCTCTGATAGAGTAATGTGAAAGGCAGGATGACAACACGGCTGTATAGATACAGCGAGAAGAGCAAAGGGAAGGCACACTGACATGCCTGAGCGTGTCACACGTCTGAGAAGACGGATCAATGTGACATTCATCGCGCCTCAGCTCGCCTTAACCCTCAATCTGATGAGTCACACTTCAAATGTGAGATATACAATAGAAGGAATGTGTTACACAGCTGTATTTATTTTGTCAAAGCAGGCTTACGTGACCGAATGCAGAAATGGTTCAGTCAGTGTTTCGTGGAAAAAGTTGACACTGAATATGCACGCTCTGAGATCATTTCCTGCCTCATTTCATGGGTCACTTAGTTTAGCTGATGCATGCTTTGCTTTCAAGCTGATGTTAGATAAAGCCAGAAATTCACCGCAAAAAAACTCTCCCATGATAAAGTAATCAACTTTGCACACATAACCCACATACCCCAACCCTGAAGGCCAATCAGCGACAGTCAGCACTTTAGTATGGACCGAGTGTGTCCCTGTAGATGCAACATGATCCACATTCTGTGAAGCCACACATCTATAGCCCATATTTTTTTTAATTCCCCTCCCTGTAAAAAGGCTTTGGATAAAGCTTAAACCTGCTCTTAAAAAAAGGAGATGATCATTGGTGTTGAACAAAATGAGGCACTAAAGCAAACAACAGACCATAGCTCATCGGCATGCAGCTTTCTTCCTCTTTTGATGTAAAAGAAACTGGATGGGAGCCAGGAGACGAATAAATAAAAGTGACAGTAGTGCTTCTCTGAGAAGTGTTTCAGGAAAACAGTATTTGCCTGTCTCACAATATAATAACAATCAGGGACGGAGAGGAGGCGAGGGATTCATAGGAAGACAAGTAAAATATTTACCAAAGCTGGACTCCACAGGGAGATGAAACATTCAGCAGGCAAACCACAGAAAGAACATAAAGTATGTTAAGTAAGCATTACACAACTCCCTACGAGAGAGAAGAAAAGCATTCTTTTTCAACAAACTTATGACTAGGTTTCAACGTACATGTGTTTTTTTTTTGTCAAACACAAACACAGAGTTAGTTCTGGTATCTTCTTACACAAGAGTCCTCGCAGCATAAATATGTCTTTAAAGATGAAATACATTAAGACATAGACCTAAAGGGAAAGAACTACAGCTAACCTACAGACAGAGGGGTAGTACCCCTCATCTGTCCCTGTGCAGAGAGCATGACATCACTTTTCTTCATTCTGAACCCCTCCCCACAAAAACCAACAAGACTCTCGCTCGTTTACTTATTCTTGCTTCTTTTTTCTTCCCGTTCAGGATCTACAAACTAAAAGAACAGCTCTCGCTCCTTTTAAGGCTTTCAGAGGAAAGAAGTGTAGTGGGACCTTGGCCTGCTTTAAAGCAAAACAATATACATTTAACATCAGAGCTGTACTTCTTGTAGGCTTCATGAAAAAAAACTTTCAGAATATCTCAACCAGATACAGAAACGTCTGTTATCTTTATGTATTAAGGACTCTGCAACCTTTAGTTAAGTTTAACTACTTATAAGTCTGCAGTTGGAGTAGCCAGACACAAAGTCATGGCTTCGTACTTCTCTTTTCTAAAATCTGCCTTTGATCGTCTAAAGTCAGCTCCAAAAACACACCGACTTTTCCTTTTCTTTTAATACATCCTTCCACTTTTCTCACTCACTTTCTGCCATTCATCATTTTTAAGATATTCTATTCAAACAATTAAACTAGTGTCATCTTTGCTATATTACTTTTTTCTTAAAAAACTAAAATGTCGTTACATCATTGACCTGCAACATACGATTGTATTCTATATCATTAATTGTTTGTTTACAAAATGTCAGTAAAAAGGGAATGCTGGTCATAGTTTTTTTTAAACGTGTTGTCCTCAGAATGATCTGTTTTGTCCTATATGCAGTCACAACCTACAAACATTCTGGCTACTATCAAGAGTGAAAAGAGAAGACTTAATGATTGTTGGCTGTTCATTTTCTGTCAACTGTCTCCCAGTGACATCACTGTAAATGTATTTATTCCTTACAGAGTCACGTGAACTAAATATAACCCGCTGGACTTCATGTGTGCACAGGTATCTTTGCTGTGTGAATTTAAAGCAGGCAGTTTTGTGTTAAAGTCCCCAGATCTCCAAACCAAAAACTTTTAACTTTTGATCTGGCCGATCCGTCCTGAGAAGTCACAGATAAGTCCCATGACAGTGAGGATCATCTTTGTTACTCAACAGGGCAGTTGATTTCACTTTTTAGAGGACGTGGAGGTCTTTAATGATTACATGATTCAACATTTAGTGGGAGGGAAACCCTTTTCTCATAATTGAGCTCCAGATGAAACATTTTGGCTCGTACTCCACAGAGATACTTTATCCCTCAAAAATGTCTGGCAAGAGTTATGAGAGCAGGTATGAGTGCTGCCTCACTGAAGGTTATCCGGTGCTAATTAAAATAACTCCAGCTAAATTAAAAACATTGATTTTCCTGGCTCACACTTCAAGACAAAGTGCTTTAATTAAAGAGAGTTTCTCTAATTTCATTACAAAGCCAAAGTATAATGTAAGATCCCCGTGGCTCTCTGAAATCTGTTTTTTTAAATGAACTAAGACGGATGTATCCTCCTGACAGCATTTGACCTGCTGCTCATTGCAGACTGCTCACTCTTGATCTGAGCTTCTGGGTGAAAAACACTGAATATGACTTTAATGCTAACTATAAAGAAATCAGTACTTGTAGCTCCATTACAGCCAGATCTTTTACACACTTTAATCCAAATGCAGTTCAAACAAATGTATCCAATGCTCTATGAAAGTCAGTTTCAAAAAACTTTTTTTGATTGGTGTTGATTGGAGAACGTCGACACTCTTGTAATTTAGCTTTGTAGATCTAACTGTTCAAGTCGAAATGGGTTGAAGGAACGACCACAAAGTTTAGATTTAAATCCATCACGTTGCTTTGGAACCGAGTGTGATAAAAAGCAATCATTATAGGTAGTTTCACTCAGAGTTTATTTGTGCACCTGTCTTATGAATGTGGTCGCTATTGTACAGTGCATTCAATACTATGGCAGTTTGTGTTAACTAGGACATGCCTGCCTGCTAAACTTTGGCACACTTTTAATAGAAAACAGCCTGGGATAAAAAATAAATAAATAAATAAAATCAAAAAAAAAATAGACCACCTGGATATGACAGCAGCAGTCATGTGAGGGAATTTGCAGAATCCGTAATTAAACAGCATCTTGCCAAAATGTTGACATCTATGTAGGTTGAATTAGACAAATTATGAAGACATGGGTTGGACCAGAACGCCAGAAAAGATCCTTTTTCATCTTAGCCGAGAAGTCAGAATTGATGAGCCAAACATTAACTGCTTCAGAAACGACCATATGGTAATGCTATCTTACCAGATCTTAGTTTGTTTTTTGGCTCATTTTTCACCAGAATCCAAAGTCTGTTCATTAGCTTTTAAAAAACCCTGCCAGTTACTCCGATAGACAAAGAGACACAAACTGGTTGATAAAGTATCCTTGCTACCATTGAAAAAAAATTGTCTGACATTGAATAGTAAAATTCAATACAGATGTTCTGCTACTTTCATATTCCCCCAAATGTTAAGTAAAATACGAATTAAATATATTTTTAAAATAAAGGATGTGTTGCAATGTGCGAACAATAATCATGTGCTGCAGGATTTGATGGTGCCAGATGACTTACTTGCTGAGGGTGAGAGAGAGGGAGTCTGTTGCTGCTCTGATCTTGTTCTGTGCCTCCACGTGGGTCATGTCCTCTGCATTAGAGTCATCGATGGACACCACCCAGTCTCCAACCCCAACACCAGCCTGGGCTGCCTTCCCACCCGGGGTCAGCTAGAGAAAAGAAAACAAAAAAAAAAAAAGGGAGAAACCACAGGTACATGAGGACAGAGAATTTACAGTGGAGGCGGATTAAAACATGTTCCAAAGAGCACAAATAGAAACCAACACATGATCATATAGTTCATCATCGTTGAGTATTTTCAAAACCAGTGAAAGGGTACTTTTTTATGCAACTACATTTAATCACATGGTACATTTAAGCAGCTTTAACTAAAAGGCAGGAGGTCTAAACTCAGAGAGTCATGTACACTTGACTTTCCTGTCATTTCTGTTAACAACACATAATGATGGACTCAGGGAGTCTGTGTGTCTGAGGCTGACAGGCAAGCAGAGGTATTTCACTCAACAGTATCAGGAACAGACATTACAGGTCATCATGATGTCATCAGTCAGCAGCATATGATTAACTGCAGATGTGAGTGAAGACTATAAAAGGAACTCTTAAGGGCTGCAGACAGGGACCATATGTAACAAATAGTCACATCATTTACTGGAATAACCCATCTACCTTTCAATCCACACATGTAAGTCATGGGCCAGTTTCACTGAGAAACGAATGACATCATCCTCTGGGGGAGGCGTCACGCAGACTGTAGACATATTGAGTAAGAGCAAAGCGCTGGTGTTTTGTTACAAAAAGAACAACTTTCCAAAGTGTATATAGGATGTAATGGTTTAGTACATGTACACAGACTACACGGTCGGCTGTGTGTATTAGTAGTTGTAGAGGACATGGCAGAGATGCCAAATCGTGTTTAGTAAGGGCTTAGTCAGCTTGCCCATGCGGCTTAATGAAATTCAAGACTTGTGTCAAATTCTCAGATAACTGGAGTACAAAGTGTTCAGCATCAGATAAGCGAGTGGGTGCCAGGATTTCTGGCAAGGAAAAAAAAACCTATTAGGATTACTCTGATGTCATGGATCCCTGCAAATGTTAGCTCATCAAAAGCTCAGAGGACTCAGCGGTTCAATCAATAGTTTCTGCCATGTTCAGCTAAGCTATCACACTTGCCTCTTTGATTTTGCACATTAAACATAAACACTGTTGTGAGCAGGGGGGTAATATGCTCTGTAAACTGATGACAGCTCGGGATAAAAAATACTCCCAAACCCACAAAGACAGCAAAGTCAAAGCTTGCTTTACATCAATACACAGCAAAGCTAAAATTAAGAAGAAACGCATTCCTCCGGGGCAAACCAAGCTGCACTTATTCTACAGCCAAGTTCCAACATCACTTTAATTGCCTTGATTCCCACTCACTGGAAGCAATTAGAGGGGTTAAGAAAGATAAAATTTTTCACAGTTTAGAGAGAAGTTGAGCTCACACACCAGATAAATACAACTATGACATTGACTAAAGTGACATATTCAGGAGACGGCGCAGTCTGGCATAACGCCACTGAGGTAACGGCTGACAGCCGCGTCCACCTTTAAACACTTCACTGGATAGTAAAACTTGAGCACCTTGTAATTTTTCCAAAATAAAACAGGTTTTGTTGGAGTTTAACAACAAATCCCATGAGTCATGGCCACAGAAAGACTCAAAGAAGCTGTAGACGTTCATTTCAAAAGGACGGGTTTTAAATGTAACAAGCAGCACAGTTAAAGATCTCTATGGAACGTAGAGCATGAAAAGACAACCTAATCATTTTTAAAGAAAGAATGATAAAAGAGATCTTTATATGAGAGTTTTATGAAGCAATACAGGACACTAAAAGAGACATATTTATTCTGATTTGGATAATAAAACCTTTGTAACACAGAGGTGCAACTGGAGGAAAACTCTAAATGAAGGAGAAACAGAAAGGAATAAAAGTCTACAAGTGTCTCTTTACAGAGTACGAGGGGTCACCGAATGTTAAACAAATGTGAAAACCATGAAAACCATTTGGAATGCATCAGATCGATACTCAGCTAAACACGGTCCGTGTGGGAGATTTTGGAATAATATTGTACTCTACACAACCTTCAGGACACTAAATGAGTAAAGGAGCAGAGTTCAGAGACGAGGGGAATCTAAAGAAAGCTGCGCTGAAGTCGTTCTGGAGGCTTGTGGTGTCCAAGACTTGGACATCTGATGTTCATTTTTCCTTTAATTTCACCTTCAATGTGTACCTATGACAAAAAGTTGATCCATATGTGTGACCTGAAAGAAGGGAAAATATGAGGCCATACAGACTTGAGATTGTAAATGTATTTGCATGCGTGTCTGTGTGAGTGGAGTTAGTGACGGACACAGACACCTGTGCTCCTGGCTCAGGTTCAGAGTGCAGCTGCTCACTCACTTGAGAAGGCTGCAGTTAAAGTTGCTTCGCTCAGACCTTTGGTGTGTTGGGGGCAGATAGTAATCCAATACCCCCCCAGCAGTTTGTCAATAAGGGAAAAGGACAGTGGAAAACATGTTCCTGTATACAACACACTGTCGTGTACCTCCAAACAACCACAGATCCAACATGATGATGCCGTCATTGTGTAGAACACCGTGAGGCAAAAATAGCACAACGATGGATTTCTGATTCAGCTGGTTCCTCTGAAACATGCAACAAAGAAGAGGCAGAATCATCCTCTTATACACAATTTGATGCAAATACATTTGTAATTCACTTCCCATGACTGAAGTTAATCACAACTACAAGCTTTGCCTGTAAGCTAGCAGCCCGTTTCAAGGCTTTTTGGCAGAGGGCTGCAGCAAAGCTGTTTCGGTATGCTATTGAATTTCAAAGCATTAGCCAACCTTTCAAAATGCAATATCTTGAATTCACCTTTGAAGTGCTTCTCTTGACTGACCCTCCAGGTGAGCCATGGCCTCAAACTCCCCCAAGGCCTCCAACACTTGTTTTTGGTCAAACTTATAATGCACAAGAGGTTTATCTACAGCTGTTGATATACAGGCAAAGTAACTCTGCACCAGCTCGGTTTTATTCTTTCCACGGCTATTTGGAGGCCAAGAGACAGCCTGTCCTTACGTCACTCACACAGTGCAGCTGATGCAAAGCCATAAATATCCCTCTCAGAAATGGAAAACCAAACCTGCAAGTATGTAGACCCCCGTAATGACTTCAGTGGAACACCTAGCACTAACTCACCTTTAAACACTGCTGCACTGATCACAACACAAGACACTCAAATCTAACTAGTCACAAACCAAACGCCCCCTGCGGGCAATCTATCAGAAAGTCCTGAATTATTAATCCACCCCTCTGTCCTCGTTTCTTTCTGTGTGTGTGTGTGGGAGGAGGGGTGTTTTAAGCTACAAGTGATAAAGAAACAGACGGCGTACAAGGCGGACAGAGATACTCATAGAAACAGAAGTACAAGACTCGATGACACATCCAGCTGTGGAGGTAGAGAGACATTCACTAATCTCCAGCCTCACTTATTGACTAGACATCATCTGTAATTTCCTCTGAACATTTGATTTCAGCAGTGAGGCATGTGTTTGTCGATAGAAAGCAGATGGTGCTTGGAGGCCCGGTTATGGTATCATCATGTTTATATAATCACGATGGCACGAGATCTGGGGCAGATATATGGAGGAACAGCGCAGATTACTTTTCGTGGGCTAAAACAGACCAGGGTAGACTCGACTGAAGCAGCTATGAAAGTGTTGCTTCCGATATTTATATGCCTTTCCAGCTGAAACAGGATGTTGTGGCAGACATGTGTGGAGAGAGAGATATAATTTTACTAAAGTAAGCCTCTGTGTCCTCAAGGTCGGAGAAGTCTGGAGGAATTCAAGAAAAGAGTTGGTGCTAAAGGTTAGATTGAAAAGGGCAAAGACACACGACTAAAGCGTCTGAAAATGTTCAGTTGACAGCTTTCATGCTTGTGTGATGAGGTGGTGATGAGGGCCGACTGGACGTTTAACCCACATATGACCCGAGATGGCTGTTGGGCGACAATCCTTTGGCATTCAAAAGGGCTCAAGTCAAGAACTGTAGCTCCAGAGACACAACTGTAAAACCACAGATTCCCATTACATGACTACTACATAACAAAAGTTAACATTCGTTCCAGTTTTTCTGGTCTTGAAAAGCCGTTTACACAGACTTTACATCTTAAGATAGGTCTACAGCTCATTTTGTGAAGATAACTAAATGTCTCCCATGGTTAGGGGAAAATGTCACCATCACTCGTTTACTATTTGTTTTATCTCACAGGGCACTTTGATTGTGGAAGGCCAATATCTTATAACTGGTTTGCCAATTACATTTAAATTCCATTACTTAGAAAATGTGTTACCAGTACAAAGCCACATCCAGCCAATGCCTAGGTTTGGAGGGTTAAGGGGTTTACTGACACACATACAAGTGCTCAGTATCACAACAGTCTGTTTGAAAGGCCTACCATGACATTTCAGTTAAAGCTACTATGAGGAGTTTTAAGCTGTTTGTTAATCAGACTGAAATGAATACAGATGTTTCTTTATGACCGACAAAAAACAAGAGATCAATTATTTATATTAAGTCATTTTTAATGCCTCTTACTTCTGTCCAGGGGGTAGGTGTCAGACGAATGGCAAAAATTGTTGATGAGTGGTATATTAGACTGTAGAAAATAAAGTAGGATGAGGCTTTTGTTTTAAAAACAAACACTACCTACACATGTACAGGACAAAACATATCTTGCTTTGTGCACAGGGGACGCCAAAATCAACACAAAGCGAAAGTTTCTCACAGGAGAAAAGACGACTTCCTTTCCTTTATTCCTGACTAAAGAAGGTCAAGTGAACTGTGGGTCGATTTTACAGCTTAAAAGTTTTACATACTGATGCAAGGCAAAGAAAACTAAAAACATAGTTTCCCAGCTGATAAACGGGTGTTTGCATATTATGCTACGGTCAGAACGTTTTGTTTTTTTCTTCAATAGTGACCTTAAAGTTTGTCTTGGCACCGTCTCCCTTCCTCTGATTTCACTGGAAGGTATTCCAGTAGGATTGGGGGAGTTCATCATCACCAGGAAAGTGAGTGTGGAAGACATATGAGACACATGGAGGAGACAAGAGGATTTTCTGTTGACACTAACTGGGTGGATACGAGAAAAATGCCAGGAATTCTGAGAAAGCATAGCTTTCACAGCTCACAGACAGAAGAGGAAGGAAACAAGAGCATTCATAGAGAATGGAAACCTATAAATCAACTCACCCACACCAAGAATTTAAGTAGTCACAGAACTTTCCTCCTCAATGCAAAGTGTATCAGAATCCCCATTACAGAACAAAAAAGCAGAGTAAATGATTAAAATCTAAGTTATTGACGATGTTGCAATCTGCCACATTAAGACCAAACACAACTGAGCTAAATAAAAAATAAGCTGAAGAATAAATTTGTCTCAACCACACTAATTGTTAAATAATCTATAGCAAAAACACTTAGTCCAATGCTTCAAGGCAAAGAGATTTCAAGGGATAACTCCTGAAAGATCAATGCGTCTGAGCCTTTTGTCCTGTCACTCTGCATGTTCTTCATTGTGTAATCACTTGTCACTCACTGTCTGGGTTGAGATTCTTATCTCATCAGCTACAGGCCGGTAAAGAAAGACCACCCATTAAATTCCTCCAGCGTAAGCCCACTGAGTGCAGGCCTGACTTTTACTAAGGGATGCTGTATATCTTTGAGTTTTACATCCCCTCGCTGGGTTGTTTTCATCCTCTGCGCCTGTGTGATTCACTGTCCCAACCCTTATGATAAACGCAGGGAGAGCCAGAGAGAAAACCTGTCACATCTTTATAACTCCTAAAGCCTGGTGGACTGCAGGAACAAGCCACAAAGATATTAGCCTCTAACCGGTCGTTTAGCTCCAATCTTAGTGGCCATTATCAATTTTACCCCAAGCTGCCGAGATTAAACCACAGCAAGTCTAACAAAATGTTTAGAGACACTGGCACGGAAAGGTGTCGCAACACAGAAAGTGTAAGCAATACTCATGTCAGCGAGGGAAATAAATCCTTGTATCTAATGTACCTGGATTGCAGGAAAAACTGGCCTCCTGTGCTGCCTTGAGATAATTCAACTACAACTGCTGGCACACCCACTGACATTCACACTATGATACTGCATGCCAGTGCAGAGTGAAATCCCTCTTCCACTCCTTTAGGGCTCCAATAAAACAATGTTTGTTTTGGACCAGTTGTCAAATCAGGTATTTGCATCTGGTTGGTCTTTTATGGTTTGAAGAAAATGTTTCTTGTCATGAATCCAAGGGGAACATTGTGTTTCTGACTGTGATGCCTCCCAGAAAATAAAAACAAGACATGTACTGACAAGGCTGGTGATAACTGCTGCCCTCACAACAGGATTACGTCAGCTCGACACGGCCGTCAGTCGATGCTACTTAAAACACACTGGAGCCCCAGCACATATTGATCAAAGCAACAGAAAATACTCCGTCCATTACTTGCAGTTTTTTTTGTCTTGCTCTTCTGCCAACGCTCTTTGGCAACCTCAAAGTAACCGAAAATGGAAGTGTTTAAGTGATTCAGAGTATGCGGAGTAACCTTGGGAGGCTTGACCTATATCTAATTACCTATCAACTTCTAATTATCTCTGAAATGTGAAGCTGCAAATGTAGAGCACAGTGAAAAGATTCAAAAAATGGAAATCAGCCTCGCAGTAAGATGACCTCAGCCTCTAAGGTAACGATGTAACAGCGTCAAAAGGCACTGAGTGCATAACAGAACAAGAGATCTGTGTGCGCAATTGCTAGAAGCAACGTTGGAATGAATGCAAGTGTGCGCATGTGTGGGTGTGTGTGTGTGTGTGTGTGGGGGGCTGCGAGTGAGAGTCTGTGTGTTTGTCAGGCAAAGCAGCAGTGCACTTATAAGGCCTGGAAAGTGCTTGCTGCTCTCTTGAATAGCGACAGCAGTTTATAGACTATTTGACAATTTATTTAGTAGAGAGGTAGTGACCCAACATGGGGAGTACAACGCACTATGAGACACACAACAGCATGGCCTTGTGACCAATTCATTCCAATAATGCTAAGTCACTAGATGTTCAAACTGACTGGATGACGGTTGGTTGGTAATGCAAAAATGTGAGTGATATGAAAATGAACAGTCTGCAGAAGAAAACCCTGTACATGCAAGGCTACGAAACATGACATGTATAATGCTTAGGTACAGTCATTATGTAGTAACCATGGCTACTCAACACAACCTGTAAATATTTCTACGCTTTCATATAGAACCTTGGGAGAACATAAATATCTTTACAGGGATGTTCGTCCATGCAAGTGTTGGAGAAGAATGTAAATACGTCAGTGTGTGTTGAACGGATGCAGAGAAGTAGAAAACAGTTACTCACCCTTGACACGGTGAGGGGCATGCTGAAGTCCTTCCCTCCCTGCAGCCTGAAGCCCCAGGGCGCAGGGCCGCTCAGGGTTACAGTGTATGCGTTCATAGCCTTAGGGGAAACAAAGGAGGAAACAGTCAAGAAGGTCACAAGAGCCTATAACTGCTGGTTTTCTGCATACGTCTCCTCCACAAACAATCACGACTCATGTACACTCTGTGGTTTGTTTTTCCTACACAGAATGTATTGTTTAATCTTCAGAAAGTGCAGTCTCAATAATAACCACGTCACGATACCTCATTAAATTTGCATTTTGGTCAAGATAAGCAATTAAAATATAAGAATGAGGCTATTTGCAATATTTTAAAGATGACACAATACGAGAGCTGCTGCTGCTGCTGGGACACAACGCTCCAACATTTATCAAGACACAAATTAATAAGCTGCTATCCCCCGGATCATAATCTGAGAAGAACGTTTGTACAAAGACCATAACAAAGCAAATGCAAATGATTTACAGAGGAAAATATAAGCACAATAAATCTAGTGAACAATGAAAACAGCCAAGATATTCAACAGTTATCTGCTTTTTTTTTTCAAAGTGAGTACAGCCGAGTGAGTGTGTTCAATTAATTAACTGTTACTGCTAACTACAACAAAACAGGTTTATTTACGCATTATGAACACGCTTCCATACAAAATGTAATATTTTACATAACTAAAGAATGGATGGAAACCATTAATCAACAATCTTTATTTGTGAAGTGCCAATTCATAAATGTGTCTCGAAGAAACTTTACAAAAAGAAACAATACAATGAGTGTGAAACAACATCACTAGAGCTTTGAATTGACATCGATTGCCTCATTAAACATGTCATTTTGGGATCTAGAGGCAACCTGAGACTATGGGCTACGTCACTTGCTCTTATTTGTGATCTACGACTGTACCACTGACCTCTGCACCAAGCTCTTCCTCCTCCTCCTCGACCCTACCAGGTGCCATCACACTAACTACCCATGATGCCACCCGGCAAACCTACCTTGTCCTCAAGGGACGGCCAATAGCCAAAAAGCTGGGAGAAAGCTAGAGAGTCAGTAAGCTGGGGCAAGCAGATTCTCTCTCTGTTGGCAAACCCTACCCCCCGACACAGTGTGTGTGACACAGGCAAGCCCTAGCCTCTCCTCAGAGGCTATATAAGGAATGTAAAACTACACCAAACTATTTCAGCCCTACACCCACATGAGTCACAGCGAGACAGGGAGAGAGGGGGGGTAGAGAAGGACTGAGCGAGGTAACGTCAGCTACCCCTGTATTCTGGCAACAGTCCACTACATATATTCATTGGATTATTTTATTTTTTAGAGTACTTGAGAAGCAGCAGACGGCCACAACCGCTTACGTAGTTCTACATTCCAGCTTGAGGACGTGAAGCACAGTGCAACCAAACCAGTCATTTTGTCTTAACATCAATTTCTTGAAGGAGTGGAGGAGCTCACATATCATCAAATGGAAAAGGGTGTGTGGGCTAACTTGTCATATTTATAAAAGAGTAATGGGGTCTTTGTCTAAAAAACTACAGATACAACCATACAAGATTCCCTCATAAGAAGATTCTTATATGTACAGTTACGTTTTTTAAATCTACTGCAAGACTCTCTTATTAACAAACAGACAGGATCATTTAGGTAAACATGGGTTAGATTTCTGCCACTTTCATGCATCCCACAGAAAATCCCGGAGTGGAGAAAAAAAAAAAATCATGTATGAGAAAGAATCCATAAAAAAAAAAAAAAAAAGGAAAAAGACCCACAGCAGCAACAGGTTCGATTTTGCTTGAGAGGAAGGCACTGTGCACAATGATCATTTTGTTCAATTCAAACTTCATTTGAATAACATAAACAGCACAATATATTACTGCTCTTAAAGTCTTATTGCAGTCTGTAACAGAGTAAGAGAATATGAGTTCACATTTTTTTTGTATTTTAAATTCCACCATTTAATTAATAGACAGGCTAAACCAATGAATATGCCAGTAATGTCTGTGGTCCTCATTCACGTGACGTCCATGTTAATTGCAAATGCTATTTATAATCTTCCATGGTGTCACTTTAATGTTCCTATAGGGACAACTAACTAACTATAGGGTTGTATGCTGTCCTTCAATACACGGGATTGCAAGCTTATTTTCCTTTTTGTTAACGAGCCACGCAATTAAAGGCTTATATAGCTTACTGTTAATTCATTTAAAAGTGTCCAAGACAAGTTTTTGCAACAACTAATTACAAGCTCCACTGGAAACACTGTTAAATCAGTAACACCACTGCAGTTCAGACCTTTGGATAAAACTTACAATGTTAGTCACACAAAAGCAGGACAAACTTTCGCCTACAGTAAAGTAAAGAAGTTTCTACAACGACTGAATCCCACTGTGGTTCAGAGCAGCCAGCCAAAAACCATAAAGTGGACAACACAGCCCCGCACTTTAACTTCTACTGTGCAAAAAAAGAAGTTCGCTTCAAAGAGTTACAGCACACACGAAGGAACGCTTTCAGATGTTTTGAACAAATCAATAGGTTTACCTCTTGTACCTCCTGTTCGCCAGACATCACGACTCAGTCTTCAAGACACACAGAAAGAAAAAAAAGCCAGTCGGTAAATGGACTAACTTTCGGACTTCCTCAAAGCGGACGTCAGGAAGCCACCGTGGATCCCCTTGGTGAGCAGCAGGATCATTCCCTCGAATTCTTTTTAGCAGGACTCGGCTGAAACGTCAGAAGTCACATGGGCGGCTGCTTCTTTTCATTCTCCGGCTGTAAACCCAGTAAACCAGGAGAGGCCGTGCTTTACACACATCCCAGCTGTGAAACCGTCCACGACTAATCCACATCAATCAGACGGACTTTAATGCAGCTTTAATTACAATCATTGTTCTTGGAAAAGTGAAAAACACAACATTCTAGATGCAAAAGTTAACTAAAGATATTTTAAAACTTGATTGTTTTGTAGCAGAAAACCTTCCGGTTAGGTTAGAGCAGCTTTAATTCGTTAATGTTAAGTGGCCACAGGTGTAGGATGCAATTAACTTTTCATTAGACAAATCAGAAATTACAAACAGTGACCCCTTGATTTTTAAGGTAAAGCAAACATGCATCTCATATCTACATTATGAAAAAAGACAAACAATGATGACAATCCTATGACTAGACATTTGAAAGGCACAACAGCAACCCATCTCCTGAAAGCTTTACGCATAGAATCAATATGTAGGCTATGAAGGAGCTACGATCAAACAACGTAAACGACGTTTGGGGGAAGTTAAGAGCGACCCATGACCCTGGCCTTAGTATCTCTGACTCATTTCCTGTAAGATCAATGTGGCCTATTTTTGAAGGAGATATATGTTTATGTTTAGTGTACATTTGTATGTTTGTAGAATAGAAATACAACTCTTAAATAAGTTTTTGCCAGAGGGACTCTACAGCGCCCTCCTGAGCTCAGAGGCTCACACTGGCAGAAGAGAGGGAGTTATTCTGGTTAGTAGCCCATGTAGAAAAATGTTTACATTTCCTAAGCTACAATGACACTGTTATTTTTCACATTTTCTTTTTCTTTATTTGTATATAGCCACTTTATCCTGAGATGCCCCCTTCTGCTATTTCATTTCATTTGTTTAGAGCTTGCCCCTTGGTGACCTCATGAACTTAGTTGAAGGGGATCAAGGACTAAAGTGATCTCCAATTCAGACTGGTTGACTGTGATTACACCTGTTGATTCACTCACCCTTTTGTGTTTAAGTTTGTTTCACCACATGTAGCCTATCTGTGACTTCCTAAAGAAGGCAGGACGAAACGTGTCAAAGAAACTGATTTTAAAAGGCAATTTAATAATGGCATTTTTACCTTTCTTGTTATGACCAGTGACTAGTTTTTTCCTGTCTTTTAAAAAAAAAATAGCTCATGCCCTCCACTAAAGAGAACCGTCCTTCTTTGTATTATTAGGCTACTAGTTCCCAGGCTTTGCCCACACTGTGTATAGATTACCCTATTTTAATCGAATACATTTGTTTTCTATATCAACTATAGCCTATAGGTTTTTTTAGTAACAGGCCTAAAAAATATGGAATAATCCAGAAAGTAAATAATAAATCATATAAACCAGTTTTGTCTGACCAGCTATAAAACAAATTCTGGGTGCCTCGAAAAAAGCATAAAAACTTGCGATTTAAAAAAAAGAGAAATCGATTACTTTAATTATTCATATTAATACAAACAACTCTAAGGTTGCCATGTTGTAGCGAAACAATTATTAATTTCACATTTGTTGTAGTTTACATGGTGCCATTCTGTATGAGTGGGCCTATTTGTTTGTAATACTTTAGATTTATCTTAAGAGTAGCCTACATATTTTGATATTTATCAACTGACTTGTTGCTTGTTTTGCTTTATGTAAAGGATGTCAATGATTTGTCTCACTTGAAATTAAAACAATTTTTAAATAAAATTGAAAACCATAACTTCTCATGCAGGGAAGTTAATATTTCCTATCCAATTAATGGAGTCTGAATCCAATTATTTGCTAAGGCAAGTATCCCATATCAACGAGCAGGACTTCACTGTGATTTTTTAGTTGCTCTTAGTGTCCCTCCACACATTCCCAATAGAAATAGAGAAAGAAATAGGCCCAGCCATAGCCTACAGCTAAAAAAAACAAAACAAGTTCAACAAAGTTAAGATCAACATTGAACTATTAGTCCATAGACATATAGTAGATACAAGCATGTGGCCTATTAAATTAAATGCTAGTGAAATTCAGATATAATTAGAAATATACTATTTGATGAAAATGTACTACATTACTCTTTCATTTGAATACAACATTTTAAACACCACTTCGATGAGATTGTTACTGTATTGTGAAAGCTTTTGTCACATAGGCCTGCGGGCAGAAAAAGATGTAGCAGATGGCCAGCAGATGGAGACAAGCTGCAGAAACACATGGTACCCTCAGGGTGCTGCCCTGCTCTATCATCACAGTGAAGAAATCATGAATCATCAGTAAGGGCCTGAGTCGAAGCTAACATTGTTTTTTTTAATTACAGACGTCAAATTATTTGAGCTGTTGCGAACAGTAGTCCACTTGGGAAATCTGATATTCGACGGAAATATTTAACTTAGTTTTAACATTTCACAACCTGATTGTTAGTCTTTGACGTTAGCTCCAGCTAACCCACCCAGCTCACTTTGTAAACACTTTAGTAAAAGATGGCTGACAACGGAGCACACCCGAATGAAGAGGATCCGGCTGCGGCTTTCCTGGCTCAACAAGAGAGTGAGATAGCGGGGATAGAAAACGACGGAGAGGGATTTGGGGCGCTGGAAGAAGCGGACGGAGAACAACCGTCTGAGCCGCAGTCTTCATCAAACTATGGTAAGTTTAATACTCATGACAACCTCTGCTAGCAGGCTAACAGGCTAACTACAGCTAGCTTATGTTCTTACTTAGTCTAAGAAGATAACCTCACACACGCCTTCGCTTTCAAATCAGTGTCTGGCAGTGTATCTGTTAACATTGGCTTGCCTGCTCAGTTATAATGTAACTAATGTTAAAGTTAGCCTCTTAGCATGACTGGCTGAGCGTTTGTTTGCACAATGAAAACGTCCGCTGGTAAATGTTAAATATAGTGGAATATGTAGCACTTTATTAACACCAAGTACGACCAAGAACATGTCTTTGTAAACGTTGTATAGCATTAAAGACAACAGCTAAATGTTAACACTTGTGGAAAAAAAAACCCAATCCTGTTAAGTGACTAAACTGCTTTGACAACACAAGTGTCCAAACAGGTGCTGCTGCATACCTGAGGTGACTGCTACATAGTGACAGGTTCATTGTTATTGTCCTCTGTAACGAGGAAGAGGAACTTACTCACATTAATGTCAAACTTTGTTTTCTTCTGAAAATGTCAGACGACTTCGCAGAGGAGCCTGTCACTGTGAATGGGGACATGTTTCAGGTAAACCTATTACATCAATAGCATGTATGTTTCTGAGAGAAAATAAGTGTTTTATTGGTGTGTTTTTGTCATAACTGTACGTAATGAGAGGATGGTTTTACCGTCTACCCTGTGCTATTGCTGTTTATTATAAAGTAATAACCATGGGCGGTTCTAGGCAGGGGTCAACAGGGGCCAGTGTCCCTGTAACACTGAGCTTGGTCCCCCCCTGTGGCCACCCCTCAAAAAGGAAGAGCCCCCCCCCTCATAACACAGTATTTGACTCACCAACTGGACTCACAATCTAGTATTAAATACTATTACTGAAACAATCTAAAAATTATGTGTGCTATTATTGGCATAATATATATTTTAAAGCGACCATCTTTGTCTATTTTTCACCCGGGTTTAATGTTCCCCTCTGACAAAACAACTGGCCCCCGTTTGGCCCCCCTCAGTAAAAGTGGTCTAGAACCACCACTGGTAATAACACGTTTAATGTCCTCCAAAAGGAGTCAAACGGCCCCACAGACAACTATGCAGCCATCGCCCAGGTCGATATTCAGAGGCAAGAGCCAGAGAGTTTACGCAAGTGGAGGGAGGAACAGAAGACACGCCTTGAGGCATTAGGTGAGCACAAATGATCTCATTGTGGAATGAATCATACTGGTTAATGCACGACTAGGTATGTGTCTTTTTTTTTAATTTAACGTTAAGGCTAATGATGAAGTCTATCCAGTTCTGTCACATTTATCCTCAACCGTATGTCATTTGTCTCCTTCCTCCCTCCGGGGTCTCTAACTATGTTATTCTCTGCTGTGTCATCCAAACAAGACTCTGCATCCAAGACGGCAGAGGCAGAATGGAGAGAGAAAGCCAAGAAGGAGCTGGAGGACTGGCATGTACATCAGAATGAGCAGATGGAGAAGAACAAGGCCAACAACAGGTTAGTGTCGACATGCCCCCTTTTAACATGAAGAGACGCAACAGTTGGTTTATTATTAGGATGCGATGATGCTGCAATCACTTCACTGAACTCATTTTTGGTCAACTCATGTGTTAAATTGACAGACTGCTGTTGTTTCAGTAGAAATAACTTGAAATGTTTTTTGATGTGCAAGTTAGCAACAGTCAGGTGAGAAGCAATGTGTAAAAGAATGGAAATATAAATATGACTTAATCACGTAACGAGAACGTGCAAATATTTTGTAAACCTAAAGTTTAATAAGCATGATATGAAACTGAAGTATTTCTGTGAAACTCACTACATCAACCAAGCAAATGTTGGATTATTGAAAGGACTGTCTATCAATTTTTTCATAGCTTATCTAAAGACCGCCTGTCTACCACTAAGCTAGCTTTTTAAGTCTGGTTACAGTCAGTGCTCACGAAAAATTGATCTCTCTTCTCCTTGACCGAGCTAACTCTTATTCTCTCACACTCTCCAACAGACTCTGTCCAAGTCTGGCACGGTATCACTCTGCATCTGCATCTCTAGTTTTTTTTTTGCCAGTGTCCTCCTCTGTGCCTGTGAAAGCGCTGAGAGACTGTCCTCTGATGAGATATTTGTCTACAGCTGTGTGTCCTACTGGACTGCCTGTCGAACAAAACAGAAAATTAAACTAGCTAGAAGGAATGCAAACAGCAGGGAGCAAATGTCACATCCAGGCTGCAGCCTTGCACCAAAGCAGTATTTAATTGACTGAAATATGTAAACGCTATTCCAAGCATGTTTGTTGGCAACAGAAACATTGTGTTGAGCTCATTTCAAACCTTTAATTTCCAACTCATAAGAGCTGTTTCTCCGGCACTCCCTTTTAATGCAGACTAACTTTTCTGTGCTTGTTTTTTTGACACTGAAATTGTCCTTCTTTCTCCTTTTCCCTGCTTTCTTGGCCTTGCCTGCGTACTAGGATTGCTGACAAGGATTTCTACAAACAGCCAAACTCTGATGTTATAGGCCTTGTGTAGGTTTAGAAATCTTACACTAATTAATGTTGTATGCCCATAGTTGGTTTTCACCAGATGCATGCCCAAACACTAAACTTACAAATCTGTGTTTGAAGGCTGACTTTTTTATTACTTGCATTTTATTTGATTGCAACATTCTATGATAAGTATTAATTTACCAATACTTGAGTATATTTGTCTTATACAAAGTGTATTACTGGTATAAGGAAATGCATGAAGTTGTTGTCTAGGTTATAAACAAGTGGTATTTATGTGATTGAAGTTTGTAGCTAGCATCATGTTTGGCTCAGTTGGGTTTGCCATTAGCGCAGCTCTTCTGAAATCTCTTTAACATTGCACTTCTTCATGTGTCTCCCTCCCAACTGCAGAGCGTCAGAGGAGGCTTTCCTGGAAGAGAGCGATGGTGACAGTCCAGGATCTGAATGGGAGAGAGTAGCTCATCTCTGCGACTTTAATCCTAAAACCAACAAACAGGCAAAGGATGTTTCTCGAATGCGTTCAGTCCTCATCTCTCTCAAACAGACACCTCTAGTCCGCTAGAGGACGCTGCGCCGAGAGTTTTCTGTTCTAGTAAACATTGCCTTTTCATTTTTAACCTCACCTTGCTTCAGAAAAGTTTGTAGGCTCTTTTCCATAAAACTCCTGGTATGTTTATAACCTTTAAAAACGACCCATCTTTCTTGATGCCTATTCTATTGAAATCATTTACTTATCCCGCTCTCTTGTGAGAAGATGAAGGACTGCTCTATTGTTACGACACCCTTTAGCTGGTCAGTTTGATCACTGCTATACTTAAGGATATATTGTTACTGTAAGTTAAACATTTCCCTCCCTCTTTAACTTATAAATTGTTTTTAGGTCAACTTTGTTGCATGCCTTTTCCAATATTTTGGATGCACCCTTTTAATTTGTTTTATAAATAAGCATTTTTGGTAGATGTCAAACACTGACTTATGAAGCACTATTGCATATTAGATTGTAACCACTTATGCCTCTCATCATTGAAGAATAACGGTCTTTGTTCACATTTGCTGTATTATATCCCTAATGACCATATTTAACGTAGCTAGCATATGTTGCTCCTCATACTCACAAGCTTGTGGCCTTTTTGATGTAGCTCTTACTCTATTTTGAGTATTCATCTAGATGGATTTTCTCTTCAATTGGGCAAGATTTCAGCAAAATAAAATAATCACAACCAAAGATTTCTGCCATCATCTAAATTTTCAGAGATCACATGATTATCGATTTCTCGTTTAACTGAGTTTTTGCCATTTTTTTGTTACAATGTTTGTTTTTAAAGCAGCGTTCAATGAGGTGTCAAAAATCAACAGTAATGGATGCACATAGTTTCACGTGTTGCCTATTTGGACATCATGAATACTGAAATAAGTGAATGTTAAAAGGGAACTTGAAAATAAAGGCTAAGTATGATCACCTAAACAAATGTTAAATATTCCAGCTAAGATCTAAATGCCCTGCAGATAATCGTTTTTTTAGTTGATGTGAGGAGATAAAGTCAGATATGGCTTTGTGCCAAAATCCAAACTAAACATGCACTCAGGCATACATTAGAGGAAAAGTGTGCTACTCAGAAATTGGCAGACAACCCCCCCATATAGCATTCAAATGTTAAAGACACTGATGATATGGGATATCTGAGAAGCAGGAACAATCTTCCAGCACTACATTTGTTTTTGTTGTCTGTCACTTATCACACTTAGCTGGCCACTGAAATGCCTTTGCATGGATAAGATGATTTCACAAAGTGCTGTCCTTTCCAAAAAATACAACATTTTGTGCACTCCTAGGTCAGGCTTCATCTTTAATTGATGGTTTATTGAGTGTTAAGGTGGACTTCAGAGAAACCCCTCCTGGCATTTAGATCTACTCACCAAGGCCATTAATATAGAAACTGTTTTCACGTTGAATTTCCCCACTGTTTTTTTTAAATAAAGTGTCGAATAAAGGTTGTGTAAGGAGTAGATGTCACCTGAATACAGTCGTGAGTGTCGTTCTTTTCCTCACACACACAAGACGCCAGGTTTCAACTTTTAAGTTTGTGTTAAGATTTATAGACCAGAAGACACATTCAGGTGTAACGTAGATGTTAGTGACAATACATTGGAGCACCTGAAACACAAGCCTTCTGAAGAACAAGTGAGATACACTTCATATTTATTGGCATTCTTCTCCGTACTCTGTGAGCACACCTGAATCAAGCTTGTTTTCTTTTTGAGGTAAGAAACAAATTATACTCTGTTGCAATATATTTGACCACCATGACCATTCAAACAACAATAAATAGTGTTGGCCCTGACGTGTATCTGAACCACACTGAAAACAAAATACATTGTTCAGTTCTTTCAGATTGTTGGAACAGATGAAGTCCAGGTTGGATCTGGTGACTGGTGTGATTCCATTTTTAATCCAGCGTGATTAGGGATTGGTCAGTGTCCATTACTTAGATTTCAGAGCTGTGGTAAAGACTCCAAAAATGATGGCGACTACTGTGAAGCCCTGAGCAAAGATGCGCCCCCTCATCAGCAGCTGGGACTGTCTGGTTTTCCCTTGGTGGAAGGCACGAAGACCATAAATCAGCATCCCTGCTGTTCCCAAACAACCTGGACAACAAAGAGAATCACAAAATAGAAACACAATCTAAAAAAACAATGCAGGTCCATTGTTGACAAAAACAAGGTACAGGTGTTGACCAGGTTCTTTGTTCTGTCATAAACCAGGGAGGTGAAGGTCTAAAAGTGTACTCATATTTTTTTGTTCTTTGATACATGAATTATAGTTCTTTGGTACATTACATCAAATACTTGTTTGCTATTGGGATCACAATAAATTAAGAGACACCAGTACAAATGGGAAGTCTTTAAAAAAGGATGAATTCAACCTTATCACAAAGAGAAAATTCTGTCATCCTTACCGAAGTAGTGAGTTTTTAAAAATTGGAAAAACTAGACAATTTGTCTATTTAAAAACACACAATCAAAAGTTATTGAGGGACAGTATTGTTAATGTAACTCATTTCTTCTGCTGCCTCACGACTATGGAGTTGCTCTCCCTGACCACCTGAGGGCCCCAAAGACTGTGAAAACCTCTCTTTAAAAAGAGCTTTCTCTTAAAACCCTCTGCTCTTAGATGTTTATTCTAATGTTTTTAACTCTGCCTGACTTTATACTTTATAAACTTTTTCTTTTATTGGTATTTTATTATGACAATCAATTCACACAAGACAAGAAAGACAGTGTCATCATAGTACACACTAAACATCACATGACAGTATACATATTTATAGGATGAAGAAAAAAAATAGAAATAACATATATAGGTTACATAGGGGTGTAAGAGTTTGTGATTTGGTGAGTCCCAGTACCATAAAGTAAAAGGAACTCATCCATTAACAAGACTAATTAGTCATGACATTGGGTATAATAGTGACGTGATGTCGTTAGCTGACATCTAATCTACCAATCCACTGAGCTTCATCTGAACATGGTGGAGCTTTAAATACTAATGCAGAGAAAGATGTCTGATAAGACCACAGCAGAGTAACATACATAATAGACTGTCGAAAAGTCGTTCCTGCCCTCATACTTCACCCTGCACAAATGCCCTGCTTGTGTAACTCACCTATCGGGACGAACGGATTGTCCTTTGATTTCCTCATGAATTTCTCTTTAAAGGTCTCATCTTTAACTCTCGGTAGAGGGTTGAAGCCCTCGATGACCGGCGGCCGAGAGAAGTCAAACGGCACAGGTCCTGAAGGTGATGTTTTAGGTGTTTGCTCGGGGACCACTGTTGTTGCTGCAGCCGCCATGCTTAACTGCAAAGCCACGGAAACTACACTTCCGGATGCACTTTGACCACCGACTTCACAATAAAAGTCCTGATATTTTAAACGTCAAGAGTAAGGGAGCGTCAGAGGCTTCTTCGTCTGCTGTTTGCTACTTAGCCAAGTCGTAGTTTAAAAAATGTATCACGGTAAATGTTTATCTTTGTGGATATCTTTGTGGATATCTTTGTAAATTAGCATGGATCCACATGAATTAAAGACAACTGTGATATCACAATCTTCAGTAATGGATAATAATAACATTATAATTATTAATGGCCGGAGCCATCTGTTACTGCAGGAGCTCCGGAGGCTCATCCAGGAAGGATGGATACACTCCTATATTTCATACACATATTCAGGCTGGGTTCCGAGGCCCACATGCCTTCATTAATGGTCAGAGATTCATTCCATAAACCTGGGATATTACAGTAACCTATATCCTAACAAGTGAGTTTTTTAACGAGGTTAATATGTTCAAGTTCTGCTTCTATAAAACCTCGATATCTGTTAGATGCTACATCTACTTGTGTTCTTTACAATTCAGATTATTCTATTTAATGTTTTTATTTGATTCTTTTTCTATGCTTCAGCTAAAAACAACAACATCTCTCTCGTTTCTGTTAATGCAAAGGCAGAGAATAATCCCACTCAACTGATTATGTTATATTAGGAGGAGATCAGGATTAATTATTTGATAAATTTCCTCCTAGACACTCAACAAGATATCCCTAACACCATATTTACTAACTTTTGCAATGAACATACTCGAATTGATGAATGGAGTCACTTTAACCCAGGAACGATTAAATACTCGTGGTTTAGCCCAAATTATAAACCAAAATCTAGAATTGACCATTGGCTGATTTCAAGCCACTTACTATGTTATGAAATCAGTTCTGATATCTCAGCTGCTCCTCTGACTGATCACAGTATCATCTCTCTTTATAACAGACCAGGAAACAGAGGAAATCATTCAAACACATATTGGACATTTTATTCCAGTCTGCTAATGATAAGAGGATGATACTAAAATTTTTCTAAAATATAGAAACCAAATTCCACTAACTATTGAACAAAAAAATTCTCAATTGCTTCTGGGTTAACTTTAAATTTGAGAAAATGTGAAATATTTGCAACATGACACACCACATCAAGATATTAGTAATATTCCTATCAGGTCAGAAATCAAATACCTGGGAATTCACCTTAGAAAAGACCAAAAACTATATCAATCGTTGAATGCAGAAAACAAACTAAAAGAATGTAAAGCAAAGTAAAATGCATGGCTCGATTATATTCAGTTCAGACCTCATTAATTGCACTTTAAGTAATTGTCATTTCAGTATAGAATTTAAGATGTTAATGCTGCCATATTTTATATGTTTATATTTTTTACATTTTCAAGAAATGTAAAGTACAAAAAAAAAACATTGACGATTGAAGCGCCTCACATTAGAGTACACTGCCTGAACAAAACTCGTTTGAATGAGAAAGTTATTTTTCTGCCTCAAAAAAATAAATTAACTTCTTAAAACCAAAAAAAAAAGTGTATTTTACTTCCGGTGTTACTGGAGCCAGCCTCAAGCGGACACTCGACGAACTGCAGGAATTTGCACTTCCGCATTGGCTTAAATTTTTAAGGCCGGATGTTGCCGCTAAATATTTACAGGCTATGGTAATAACTCGTGTGGGGAAATGCTATTTCTGTTAGAATAGTTCATTTTGGACAATAAACCAGGCCATTCAGGGTCATTGTATTGAAATATGGAAAAGTACTTCCTGACATTTACCAATAAAGCAAAGCAATCTGTTTATGGACTAAATGTTCTTTGAACATCACGTTTGCAGATCAAAAAGAGTTTAAAGATAGTATTACAGTAGTATTACTGGTGAAAATCAATGCTTGCCACTTAAATGTATTACGTGATGCCAAAATTAAAAACTGAGTGGTTACTGTGGTTAGCTGTGATGTTGTTTGGACAATTAAAGAGCATGGTTTCACTGCCGAATAAGAAATGGCCCAGCAAGTTTTTTTTTTGTTTGTTTCATATAGATATACAGTAAAACAAATCAACTATATAATTTATAGTTAAAGAAAACATATTTTTCTACATGGAAATTTGCAACCATGAAGAAAAGTTTTTGACTGCACACAAACTGCAGCAGTGAAGGACAGTCAGCGACAGAACGTGAGGCCAAAGAACAAGGTGGAAACAAAAGCTTCTATAGATTTAATCATATTTTTAATGTTGAACTCAAAAAATGAAAATAAGGAATGATTCATAAAACGACAGACACATACTTTTCAATCTTTTTATTGAATATTAAGGTAAATATTTCACATTAATACAGGCTACATAAAGTAGAGCCACTATACGACATGAAATTTACTCTCATTTTAACCCTTTTTAGTATGTAAACAATTATACATGTATTTACCACTCTAAAAGGTTCTGATTTCTCTTTCTTTTTAGGTAATCATCATCTAGTTCTGGGCCAAGTTTAAATAGCTACTTCATGTTGAGCCCCCTGCAGCCCAAGAACGGTGTATGTGGGTTTAAGTCAAAATCGCTAAACTACGCAGAGAATGGATCCTGTTAAACAGGTGATCGCGCATGTTTGTTTGCATCATCGGGACACTGATAACAGCTCTCCCCCAAATTCCTCTTTCCTTGTTTGACATAGGCACATCAAAGAATGGCGTCAAGACAACTCCCAATTCTTCAACTTCTGCTCTGCACTCTCAGGTCACTACTTAGGTTAACATGTTGTACATTTTTCTTTTCTTTTTTTTGTTTGTCTTATTCGGTCATGTTCGTCAGTTGGTATTTCATGTTTGCGCTGTGGGTCATGCTGTGTGGGTTTGATTGCTGTGGACGCTTTCTAGTTGACGTGGTTCAGGTGCACATTGCCCACATGAGGCGCCCAGGTACCAGGCCACACCTAAAAAAAAAAAACAGAGGACAAAATAAGAGTTGTATGTCTGAACCAATGTAGTCAAATATGACATTAATTAAGTTTCAGAAATGAAAGACTGACATTTTTAACATTAAGCATATGACTGGATTTGACTCTGGCCTTACCTGCTGTTGTGGGTCAGAATTATCTGCATTGTTTGGGACCACTTTGATGATGGGGCTCCATGCGGGGTCACCAGCGTGCAAACCATTGTACATCGGTCCCCCCGGCCCCTCTGCCATGGGAGGATGAGGGGGCAGCATGGTTCCTCCATACATCGACATGGGCATTCCCTTTAAGGATATAAATAGGTAACTTAATACATTTTTATTTGTATAGCGCTAATTCATAAAAGTAATCTGAAGACACTTTACAAAGAAGCAGGAAAAAGACCTTACTCATTGTTATATTATCTACAAAACTGTTGCACACGTGTACATGAGAGGGACAGTGTTTTTGTTTTCCACAGAGCTAAGGCTTTGTGTTACCTTTGGGAAGTCCATGTAACTGTTGGGCAGATGCTGCGGCTGGTGGTAGTTGTTAGCTGGGTTTGAGATGCCTGTGTCGTCCTGCTCCATGGGCTGGTGCTGAGAGAAAGCAGACTGCTCTGCCTGCAGCTGAGGGTGCATCATGTGGCTGCTTATCAGAGGCTGGGACCAACCGGACATAGCCTCTGTACCAAGACACGCTGGGGGTTAGCATTAGTATTAATGGATATCAGGTATTAGTGCATTGGAACTGACATTGAAACATTGAGATGATTTTAATTCCCCTGTGGTTTTAATTCTAATAAACTGAAGCAGGACAGCTAAACATCAGTTGCTCTTACCTGAAGCACTGCCGACCCCAAAGGACCAGATGCCTCCTTGTCCAACAGATGCTGTGTAGCTGGTGGTTAGCAGAGGTGGGTTAACAGAACCAGTCTGCCTGATCCTGGCCAGCCGCTCCGTGCCGATGGGTGGAGGGACTTTACGGTCCTGTTGCGAGGAGTTTCCAGGCTTCTGCTGGGGAGGAGGAGCCACAGCTGAGGTGGAGAGGGCAGAGGTTGACACCGTAGAGGGAGGAGGGACAGGAGATTCACCTGGAGATGAAGGGACGGTACAGGAGGAAAGAGTTAACGACAGATGATATATCTGGTAGTAAAAAAAAATGAACAAAATAAAATTGGCAATTTCCTTATGTTCCTGAAACATTAACAAAAAGTACTTTATTAAAGAAAACAGTGCAGCAAAAAAGAACACTCAGCGGAAGCTCCCGTGGGAAACTTTCGGTTTGTGTTGTTTTGCGGGCCCCCTGTGGACAGAGTGCTGCTTCTCGTCTCTATGCTGATCTTGTCCAGAGCGTGCATAAATCGTTTTTCCAAGACAAATCTCATCCTGCTTTTATTTAACTGAGAATATATCAGCCACCAAGATGCTATTTCTGCAGTGTGCATCAGTATGAATTTCAGTCCGTTTCTTAAACAGTTTAAAACCGCTTTTTCTTATATCAGCATGAGTCTCATACCTGATGTGGATGCACTCCATGGGTGAGGGGAAAAGTGCTGTCTGCTGAATGATGGTGCGCCAACTGCTGTATGACCATGCAGATACACAGGGCTGCCAGAGATGCTGGTGGCATAGCTGGTCAAAGCTGTGGGTGCAGACGGTTCAAGATAGATATTACTTTTGTGCACATAAGAAAACTGCACCTCAAATACAGACCTAATGTTAGAAGAAACTTGTTCAACTGTGATGATTCTTTTTTACTTGTATAATGTTTAACTTTTTATACTGTCACTAACCCTATTTCAATGTTGTTACATTAGTTACGTTCCTCATAAAACAAGTTCTCAAAAAGGATGAACCAGGTAATACAAACAAACAAAATGATTATGTGTGAAGTGAATCAAACACAGTCATACCGATAGGACTGTTGACCATCCTCTGTGAGGCTGGGCGGTAGCCAGGGGCTTTGGAGCTGTCTGGAGGAGGTGGCGGCATCATATTCTCCATCTGGCCCATGCTCATGTAGGCTTGAGGGGCTGAGTATGGCTGCTCAGGAGGTGATCGAGCAGGCAGATGGCAGGCACCCCAGACCTGGTTGTTTCCAACCTGCTAAACAGCCAAAATGAATTAAATGTAAATTATTGGATTCATGACTGATTTGATGTAAGAGCAAATATATAAGCATTAAATTTGATTATCTGCAATTTTTCTCGACTGTCCTTTAAAGTCAAGAAAATGAAAAAAGACACTGGCTGAAGTTGAATTAAACTCACCTGGCTGTTGTTATCAAAGATGCTGCTGAAGTTGAAAAGGCCTGCATGTCCAAAGTTTGGTGGTATTTGCTGAGGCTTGCCTGCATTTGCCACATGCTGCATCTGGGAGCCGTTCATCATCCCCATGTTACCAGAGACCTGGAGGGGGCCTTGGGCCTGGCCTTGAGATTGGTTCTGGGCTTGTGGAGGCAAACTTGTGGGCTGGGAGGTCTGGTTTTGGGTCTGTTTTGGGGGTTCTTGCTGAGCGTTGAAGGGCACAAACACAGATTGTTGTTGTTGCTGCTGTTGTGCCTGTTGATGCTGCTGCTGCTGTTGTTGCTGCTGCTGCTGCTCAGGATGGGAATAATAAGGCCCTGGTGGCTGCATACGATGGGAGACTCTGGGCGCGGGGGCTGAGAAGTGAGGAACAGTGTTGTTGGGATGTGCAACATTGTGTGAAAGGGACTGAGGAGGAGGGGCTGAGGTGAGGTGGGAGCTGTGCTGGGGGTTGACGAGGGCTGGTGGGGCCTCTGACGATGGAACAGAGGAGGGAGGGGGCGGTAACTGCTGGCGAGGCTCTGGCTTGGTGGGTAAAGCCATGGCGGGAGCAGTGAAGCCAACAGAGTTGATGCTCTCGCTGGCAGATATAGGCTGGGCCTCTACAGGCAGAGAGGACTTGTCTTTTCCAGGGAGGGCGACGTTACTGGACTCCGTTTTAGAAGACTGGATCAGGGTCTGGGAGATAGGTCCAACCGACTGCTGAGGGGCGTTTGCCGTGGTTGTAGTGGAGCTGTGATGTGCAGGAGAACCTGTGCCTCGTACTGCATTGCTGCCGCTGGTAGAAGTAGCAATAGCTGACACAGGGGTAGCACCACCAGGCTTGGGGTCAGGTGCAAAGAGCTGTTTCCTGACGGAGGAAGGGGTGGGGATGCTGGGCTGAGGGTTGTATGGGGTGGGGTTGGGAGTATGAGGCGAGGATGCAGCTGTAGATGTGTTAGGAGCACTAGTGGTGGTGGTGTTGGTGGTGGTGACCTGTGCTCCTGAGCTGGCTGTGTTGCTGTGCTCACTGTGGTTGGAGTTGGGTCTGGCCTGGCCAAGCGTGCTGTTGGTGCCTCCGTTGTGTTTGGGGGAGCTATTGGCACTGCCAGGACTCACAGGGCGCACAGGGAAGGGTCCCCAGGTGCTGGCAGCAGGCGAGAACGTGCCTCCAAACTGTGCCATGGGCAGACGAGGGTGTCTGATCTGATGCATGGTCTGAGCAGCAAGAAGAGCCAGCTGAGGGTGTGCATAAGCAAGGGGCAGTGACACAGGGAAAGGCTGTCTGACGTTTGATGACAGCCCCTTCCCAATCTTTCCCCCGGCCTGAGAGATAGATGAAGATGAGGATGAAGACGGCTGGAATGAGACCCCTGTGGAGGCGACCAACGAACTCAACGCCTTTGGCCCAGTTGCTGAACCACTGGTGACCCCAGTGGTACTGGGGAAGGAGGCTGAGGTCGTTTTGGAGCCTGGGGCTCTGATGTGATTCCTTGGGATCAGATCTTCAAGCTCTTTGGCCGGGTCCTGGATGAGAGCATTTATCAACTGGACTGCATACCTTGTAGACTCTGTGCCTCCTCTGAAACAATAGAGCACACTTTGTTAAGACTAAATCTTTTGTGACAATGAATAATAAGTGGAAAAATAAAATTAGTAATGTTATAACGATGTAGCAAAAGTATGTCACATTTTCTGGTATTCAGGGCTTAAGGTTTTTATTTTGATTGGCTGCACTAGTGACTGTTTGTTTCATAAGACCTCCAAGGAACATTTCAAAGCTTCAGATCTTCCTGAATGCAGTCCTAGTGTATGATATTTATACATGTCAAAATAAGTGAAGAGGATAAACTCCCCTGAATTTAACTTGCACCAAACCCTGTGACACTGGAATGACTGACATCATCCATAAGGGGCTTACATGCTTAATGCATCCAACCAGCTGTTCTACCCCAGTGCAATGGGGTTAACAGTCCACTAGAGGGCCTTTATTTTTACCTGATGGTGATCATCCTCTCCCCATTCTTGTCCTTCTGTTTGTCAACGTCAATGTGAGCTCCTGTCACATCCTGGATGGCTGTGATGTTGCAGCCTCCTCTGCCCATGATCCGAGACACGACAGAGGCCGGCACCGACAGCTTCTTTGATCTTCAAAAGAAGCAGTCAAAGTATTTTACAAATATGTCGAATGGTAAGACAACTGATTGTACTTTATGTCCACTGATGCCAACTGAACAAGAAATTTAGCTTTTTGATATTCGAGTTTGAAGAACAATCTCTCCATTAAAAGTGCAGGAAAATTAGATAAAACTTGTCATGTCAATCCAAAGTGGACAAATTTGAAACAATTAAATCAACCACTGACCTTCTGACCACCTCCTTCCAACCTTCTTCTCTCTTCTGGCCTCTCTTGGGGCTTGTGAGACTGAGTTTACTGTTGGGTGAGGTGACGGGCAGAGCCATGGTCTTAAATGGAGAGGGCAAGGAGTTTGAGGTGGAGTCGCTTGTGTCCGAAGCTCTGCGACAAAACCAGGGAAGTTCAACTTAGATCACAGTAATAAATATATACTATCATAGGTCATGTTGGTGGACAATCAAAAATTAGTGAGAACAACCCCCCCAGCTGAGCAGCTACCCACAGAAACAGTATGTCATTTTGATGTGAAATGTGCTCTGCTCCAGCAGGGACTCACTTTTGCATTGGTTTGGAGATGGAGACGGTGACCTTGTTGTCTACTTTGCCGTCAGTTTGCGGCTGAGGACAGTGTCTCTTCTCTGGGCCGCGTAAAAGGGACTGGGCTGCTCCTGAGGAGGGGGCTGAGCAGGAGGAGGAGGATGAAGAAGAGGAGGAGGCGGAAGAGGTGAGGTCAGGGAGGTAGTTGAGCTCCTGACTCTTGCCCCCGCTGCTGCTGCTCTCACTGGCACAGTCGGTGCTATCCAAGGGGTCAGAATCGCTGTTGCCACCTGTCACTCCCCCACCTCCACCCCGTGGCTCACCGTGGATCTTGTTCTTGTCAGCCTTGTGCTGCGCTAGTGCAACCTAGAGGGGAGACACACACACACAGGTAATTTTATAACGGCTAATATAAATGACATAGCCCATTGTGACAAAACAAAGACAAAATCAGTAGCACTCACCTGCGGATCCTGTAATATGATGGGTTCATTGGGCGAGTCCTTGGTCTTATTCTTTTTGTTCTTGCGATTGGTGCTCGGGGTAGTGGCCACGCCTGCTCGCTTTTTACCAAAAGCTGTAGTGAAAGTGGTGGAGGTGGCAGATATACCGATGGTGGTGGTTGTGGTTGCACTGGGTGGCTCAATAGGAACCTCTGATTCTGAGGGGAACACATTGAAAATTTTTTATAAAAGAGTGTTCAACAAACTCTCAATTCTAATACTATGGATCTGTAATTATAAGAAAACTAGCACTCAGTGGTCTCATAAATTAAAGCAGAAGTTATTAAAAAAATAAGAACCATCTGCTGAATCCTCCTTCTGCTCAAGCATGTCAGAGGGGTCCTCCTTGGTTTTTTGTCCCTCCTCTTCTTCCTGCTTTCTCTTCTGCTCCTCCTTCTTCTTCTTGCGTTTCTCCTTACGCTTCTCACGTTTAGCAGCCAGAGCCTGCTTCTTGCTCTCCTCTCGAGACTGTTAAACACAAGACAGAAATGTCAAAATACTTCCATGTTCAACAAGTGTATTTAACACACAGCGATTGGGTCTGATGTTACCTTCTCCAAGTCTAGCTCCTTCAGAAGTATGCTAGCGTTCTTGTTAGCCTCGGCTGCCTGCTGGTCTTTGGCTTTGACGATGGTCTCCATGCACTGGTGGCACTTCTTCAATAGCTCCTGCAACAACAGCAAAACAATAACTGGAGTAAGAGCTCTGCTAAAAACTATCAGCACAGAAAAAAAGATCTAGCGGAGTAAGTAAAAGAATATCAACACCTACCTTGTCAGCGATGGTAGCAATATATCTCATGCACTCAATGTCTGATGGGAATTGGTTGACTTCCTTAACAAGATACTGCACCACCTTCACATGACCCTAGAATGGTACACAAAACTGTTAGTAACCAGAGGCTTGCCACAGTGTAGCATGACACACTTACAATTTTGGAAAACTCCGCACCTTGCGAAAAGCAGCCATGAGTGGGGTGATCTTGCGATTATCGGCTGCGTCCACATCAGCACTAGCGTGCACCAAGAGCTGGACCACGTCGAAATGGCCACCATTAGCCGCAAGCCAGAGAGGAGTGTTCCCTTTCTTGTTTCGTACATCGATATGGGCACCCCTGCAAAGACAGGAAGAAGTTCAACATTTAGGAGACAGACAAGGGCATCACAGCTAAAAGATGGGAGTGTTTATTGACCACAGGCTGAAGGTGTAAACCGTGATGTCAGAAAAGCAAAGTCAGCCCTTGAAAAATAATAAGGATCCTTACTCTGTGATAGTGATGGTCTGTGCAAGCTGAATGTCCAACAAAGCATCAAACTACTAAGCAGCAGTGATGACCGACCGTTCAACAATTACAGCTAATTTACTAAAGATATGAAGTCACTGAGGATTATCTCATTATTTTAGGAGACCACAGTTCTATACAGAAACACTCGTTTCCTCACCTGTTGATAAGCAGCTCACAGAACTTGTAGTGGCCCTTGTCTGCAGCAATGGTGAGGGCAGTGTCTCGGGATGAGGGAACAGGGGGAGCGTTGACGTCTGCGCCTTTGTCCAGCAGCACTCGGCCCACTTCTGCATAACCTCCTGAAGCTGCCTCCATCAGAGGAGTGAGTCCAGTCTGCAAAAGGTGAAAAGGTTACTAAGTAAGTTCATCAGAGGCACTCTGGACTCCACCAGTGTAACATTGTTTTTGACTGAGTGATTAAATAGGTTCCTGACTCCTCACCTTAGCCCGATGCTCAACGTTGGCCTTGCGATCCAGCAGCAGACTTACAACCTCAGCCCGCCCCTGGAAGCAGGCTAGGGTCAGAGCTGTGTTTCTGTTGGTCTCAATCTGAGCGTTGATGTCGGAGCCCATATCAAGCAATAGCTTCACTGCAGGTACGTGACCATTCATAGCTGCTAGCATCAGAGGAGAGATTCCTAGCTTGCTGCCAGTCCTGGTGACACAAACAAACAAGTAAATTGATAACTAAAAGGTTTAGAGAACAAAATAAATCTTTTGTTTTAGCACAGACAATTAACAGATTATTTTTCATGAATTCAGAATATGTATTATTTTGATTTCAAATTTGCAACTAAAACATTACAGTCACATTTGAAATGTAGAATTTATCGAGGTGGCAAATAATTGAATTATTGGTTTAAAAGTTATTGCCTAATCGTTTCCCCCATACATATTTAAAAAAAGGTTATTGCTCGGCAGTTACTTTTAATTACTTCTAAAACCAAAAGGAACAGTTCACAAGCATTTTCATGAACAAAATAATGTCATGAACAGAACATGGAGAAGATTATATCCCGATAACGAACCTTAAAAGGACATGTTTAATACATTTCAAAAGTCAAAACTGAATATTTTAGTTCTATTCCCCCACCTGGAATTAATTTCAGCTCCAGCATTGAGGAGTATCTTGATGATATTGACGTAACCCCCAGAAGCAGCCAGGCTAAGAGGCGTGTAGTCGGAAACATTACGATGTTCCTTGTTGGCTCCCCGAAGCAGCAGCAACTCAACCACCTGAAAAATGCAAGTGACAGTTATACAACAAAGTTAAAGCTCTGAAAAAGGTGAAAGAGGAATGTAACTTTAGTTAAGGTAGAGTCAAAGCCCTTCGCTGTCTCATTTCAGGGGACGCATCCACTGAAGGATCCAGCCTTCTCAAAGTCTGCATAGACTGCTCAGGCCAAACTGAAATGACACTGTCTGGTCTACAGAGGATTCTCCATTGGCATCACCAGCTCTAACATCTATTGGTTAATAAGCACCCTGATTATAAGGCCAAACTCCTAAACCCACAACTGTGGATAAATGAAGACCAGACCACTGTTCTTAATCATCATGAATATAATAACAGACTTCAAGAAATCCTTCAAATGTGCTAAAACTAAACTTTGTAATTAACTAAGTTATGCATATCTTGATTGTGGATTAGACTTCTGACTTTTTTCTCTCTATTTATTTTTTAAAAAGCAAAAAATGCACCCTCAATGAATCTTGGGATGTTGGGCCACAAAGAATGCAAAGGATGGATCTTTCATTGGACAGGGAAAAGAGGACGTATTTGTTAACTGCATTTAAATGCACACTCTGAAGGATGCAGACAGTTAGGTCAAACAGGAAATAGCCAATGTGTTTACCTCCTGGCGTCCCCCAGAGCAGGCCAGGGACAGGGGCGTGTCTTTGGTTCTCTCTGACTGAGCCTCAATGTCTCCCCCTTTGTCCAAGAGAACTTCTACCACTCCGACATGACCAGCGGTGGCAGCCAGGATCAGAGGTGTAAAACCTGCAAAGGAAGAAGGAGTACGAGTGGTTTTGAAGTTTTTCAATATATATTACATTTTCTAATAAGATAAAATTAAACCAATATTGTATATACCCATTCCTTACTTTTCTAAGCAAGCCAAATCCAGTGAATTCTGCTTATTAGATGATATATACAATGATTCATTTTTTTTTTTACCTTTTTTGTCCCGGTGCTCAATGTTAGCTCCCCGTGCAATAAGGACAGACACCAGCTCCTCGTGTCCTCCTGCACATGCCAGCGTTAGCGCTGTGTCATGGTTACTCTCCGTCTGTGGGGAAAACAACTTCATTAAACAGGGGCGAGGACATTCTGCATAAATCACAGAATGTTAAAATCCCTTGTATGTCAATTTTGAATTGTGTCTTACATGTGCGTCTATGTCGACCGAGGGGTAAAGGGGCAGAACCGAAGGGGGTGAGGCGATGTTTGCAGGCATCTGTGTGGGTGGCTGGGAGAGGGGTGTGGGTGAGGTTGTAGTGTTCAGCATGGGTACACGGCTGCTCACAGCTGCACCAGACAAAATAAAAAAAAGTTAAATTACCACGCTGATTAAGGAGTTAGGAGATAATTAAATCTAGAGAGTCTACAACAATCTCAAATATAACACTCGCCTGCCATGATGTCGTCCAGCGTGTCTGTGAGCGTCTGTGCGGGTGTAGCTACCATGAGCCCATCTGGAGCCTGCTGAGGTATCATTCCTGGGCCTAAACCAGCTAGCTGTTGACCCTGCTGCTGTTGGCCCAGCATCTGCTGCCCTACCAGTACCCTCTGCAGCTCCGGGCTGGTGCTTCCTGGGTAGTCTGCGGGGTTGTAGTCTGGAAGGGGCTGGATGGGGACGAAGGCAGCCTGAAGAGGTGGGGGAGGAGGCTGGGGTTGTGCCTGTGGTGAAGGAGGCAGAGGAGGCTGCTGTGGCGGCTGATCTCTGTAGAGGATTGTGCCAACCTGAGGAAGCTTGGGGTAACCGTCTTCCTCTTCATCCACCTCTTCCTCAGAACCTTCCTCTTCATCATCATCGTCCTCTTCCTAAAGATTGTAAAAAATAAAATAATAAAAGGGTTCTAAGTTAGTAAGTATAGTCAGAGAAATCAGAACAATAACACTGAAATACAGAACCGAAAAACTACTGACCTCATCCCCGTCCTCCCCCTGCTGCTCGTCCAGCTCGCCATCTTTATTTGCCTCCTCATCCGTGTCAGAGCCGGTGTGTACCAGGGCACCTGGTGCAGCAGGAAGGGGTCCTGGAGCACATGCTGTACTTCCAGGACCCGGACCAGGACCCTGGCTTTGTCCGGCCTCCTGCTCCTCCTTTAAACCCTTCGCCTCCATGTACTCTTTGGTGAACTGTTGCTGTGTTTTCAGCTGCAGCTGGCGCTCCACTTTCTGCAGCTCCTTCAAGATTTTCTTTTTCTTCTGCACCTAGGTGGACAACAGCCACATCCTTGTTGACTTACTACTGATACAGTGCAGCAAAAGCCGTAGAATGAATTTGCTTGTTGAGCTTATTTCATTTAAAATAAAAACATACAAAAAATATAAACACGATGTAAGTGGATTATGGATTGTACCTGCTCCTCTCGGCTCTTCTTTAGCTCCTCAATCTTGTCTTTGGTGAGCGGCTCCCCCTGAATGAGCTCTAACGACTGAAGCTGAGCCTTCTCGATAGCGCTAATTCTTTGTCCCAGCTCATTCAGCTTTCCCTCCGTCTCCTCCACAATGCACTCTAGAGGCTGGCACAAGTGGAAGGGCGGCAGAGGCTCTGCTTCCGGCCCCCGACCGACTGAGTTTGGGACACCGGGCTGAAGGGCTGCCTGTCTTTGTTTGGACACGCCTGGTTAACGAAAGAGAAAGTTGAGTTAAGTCTGCAACTTAATTTGGGGATTCATCTCACTAGTTGATAGAACTTGAAGCACTGGATACCTTTGCTGGAGATGGGTGGGGGTGTGGCGATGTTTGATGGGGCTCGGTCGGGCTCCTGAGGGGGCACTACCATGGCGAGGGCTTGGAATGGGACACGAGGAACCTGTGTCGGCAGGGAACATGTTAGCTTTAAGTAATCAAATACATTTATTAGACTCAAAAACAGATATGTTCTCGGGAGAACATTAAGAAAACATTAAGTTTATATATGTAGTGACCTGAGAGGCATCTTGCGAGGGGGGTGTGAGCTGGGAGAGGTCAGGGGCTGGGACAGACAGGATGTTGTTGGGATAGTCCAACAGGTAGGAAACCACATTGGTGTGGCCCCCCTTAGCAGCTTCTATCAACATGGTGGACCCATCCTACAAAGACAAAACAAACATGGTTTCAATCAAGTTGTATTAATTCACACAGATAGACATTCAAGTGGTCTTGTCTAAACAGAGTGTAAGTGTTAGTGAGTGTGTGTTTTACTTTGAGTCTGTGTGTGGGATCAGCCCCGTGTGCCAGCAGCAGCTCCACCACAGCAAGATGTCCCCCGGCACAGGCCAAAGACACCACTGTGTGATCATTGTTGGCAGTAGCTCTGTTCACATTAGCACCTAGACAAAAGAAGAAATGTAAAAATGAGGACTCGTTCAAATATAAAATTTGAACAGACAGACTTCTCAGGCCACCAACAAAAAATGATATGGGATAAACTGTAAATAATCCATCGAGAAAGTAAGTAAAGGAAAGTATTTTATTGATTAGTAAGAGTGGATACCCCTAAAGGATGAAGCATCTTCTAGTCAAATAGTTGAAATCCATAAAACCTCATTTTCAAATTATAATTTTTTCAGCTTTTGATTCCTATATAATTATTAGTATCTATTTACCTGTAATATATAAGTGATGCTTATGTATCAGTAAAATTTCAAACAATTTTTCAGTGGTTTTAGGCAAAGGAAATAGCATTTCTCTCTTACTTGATAACATGAACAAGTAAACAACCAACCTTTGCTGATTAGAAACTGTACAGTACAGAGATGTCCCGCCCTTGCTGCTTTCATTAAGGGCGTCCGCCCTCCTTCAGACTCGTGTTCCTGGAACACAAAGGTAAACATGTCTTAGTTCATACTAGTGCAATAAAAAAATAAAAAAAACTGACTCAACAAAAAATTGCTGCTTTGTTTCTCCAAGCTACTGCCAGAAATTGTGTGGCAATTATGTGTTCATAAAAATGATGAACATTTGACTTTTTCTTATACAACTGTTATAGGTTTGGTTTTATCTTTATCTTTATAAAACAACCAATCATAAATGGCAAAGAGGATTTCAAGTACCAAGTTGGCTCCAGCCTGCAGCAGCACATCCGCAACATCAGTGTGTCCATTTTCACATGCATACGTCAATGCAGTGTCTCCCGTTGCCGTGGTGGCATGAACATTTGCCCCTGAATAACAAAGCAAAGCGATTCGGCTTGTAAGCACAAAGGTAAAATTAAGACCTCTTAGACCTGCAGCTCCTGAGTGTCTTTCCCTCTGGCTCACCTGCAGCCAGTAGGTATTTGACCAACTCCAGATGGCCCTCCTGTGCAGCCTCCATTAGAGGTGTAGAGCATCCCAGCTCGATATCAGCGCCTGCCTTGATGAGAAAGTCTGCCACTTCCAGGAAGCCCCCGCAGCATGCTAGAGTCAGAGCCGTCTCCTGTGTCTCCTCTGTCTGGGCATTGATGTTAGCACCTTGAGAACAGAACAAGAAAGGTTTGTGATCAGTGACTGCTATGTTATTTCTGCAAAACAAAAAAAAGACAGAGGAATGATCTTGGCCAAACAAAGCAGCGCTAGTCACTGAAATGTCATTTCAAATCAAGTTTCAGTTCCCCAGATGAAGGAGCCAAGCTTTCTTACCTTGAGCAAGGAGTAGTGCTACCATCTCCTCATGGCCTTCTCTAGCTGCTTCCATCAGAGGGGTGTAGCCCTCATCATTGACCTGGACACAAACAGAAACATTAGCGAAAAGAAAACATAAGGGCTTTGACTCACTGTGTAAAGTTTGGCTTGTCTTATGTGTCTCTGTACTCTCACTGTGGATGGAAAATGAAACATCGACTGGTAGACACCATTGTCAATATCTTAAGATGAAATGTGCTGTATTAGAGCTAAACCACAAAAACACCATTTTGCCTGATAACCTATTATCAAGTCTGCTTCCTTACTGAAAGCTGAGTAGGTTTTTCTTTTTTAAGGCTTAAATAAAAGCCATGAAATTTGACCAAATCATTTTTATTGTTCTTGCTTGCTTTATGTTGCAATTTCAAAAATGAAGAGCTTGACAAGTTTGTTTCATAAACGTCAAATACACATCCAATAAAAAGTCATTATGAAAGCATGTTTTTATCCAAGTTAATACTTCTATCTCCTCTTCTATAGCCTACAAATATGTTTATTTGTAGGCTATAGTATTTAATTCAAAGTATGTGAACAGCAGCTCTATGACTGTTAAGGAGATGCAGGCTATCATGTACTGCAGTACTAAACTAAAAATTAATTTACAGCCACATAATTCATATTTATAGGCTCAACACTAGGAAGAAAACAGGGATCTGCATCCTCTCCTGAATTTTATGTTCTGTCTCATGTCTGTATTTAGCTGTCTTTTTTTTTTTTTTACACACCTCCTCCAAGTTGGCTCCTCTCTCTATGAGCAAGGCCGCCAGCTCCACGTGTCCTCCACAGGCCGCGAGGGTAAGGGGTGACTCGAAGGAATCAGCTGGCATGTTGACCTGCGCGCCGCTGTCCAACAGCAGCCGTGCCACCTCCACATGGCCGTCCTGGGACAGCGAGACACACAGAGAATGTAGAGATAAGCACCTGAATGAATATGTTGGTTCTTCACAAATAACTTTCCAAACAGGGTGCTAATAACTTCATTACTATAAAATTCCTCATAGCTTTTAATAACTCAACATATTATTTATGTAGTTAAATCTATGTTTTCTTTTAACTGATAATAGTGAATAGAGGGTACCAAATAAAAAAAGCAATAAAGACACTAAACTAAACAAAAAAAACAAAAGCCCGCTTTATTCTCTCTCAGGTAAATGAACACATGACTGTGGAAAGATTACAAGATGTTTTCTTAAACTTGTTTTTTTCAAACTATTGTATTAAAAAAATCAAGCTAATGAAAATGGCACTGAGAACTGATCCTGACAAGAAAATGTTTAGGTTTGGGTCAGATGCTCACCATGCAGGCCTCCATCAGCGCTGTGTGCATCTCATCTGTTTTATGTTCCTGGTCTGCTCCAGCTTCCAACAGAAATCGCACCATATCCAGGTGACCTGCAGGAGTCAAAGAAAGATCAATTCCCTGGGCCTTTAATCAATGTAAACAAAGAGAGGAGTATGTCTATAAAAGAGAATCTACATAAGGTAATCAACAAGGCAAGGACTTTTTTTGAATTCTGACCTTTGTAGCAGGCGAGAGTGAGAGCGCTCTCCTTAAACTCATTGGAGTGTGTGTTGATTCCTGCGCCATACTCCAAAAGTACCCTAGCCACCTCCACATGGCCTGCACTGGCTGCTTCCATTAGAGGTGTGTGTCCGTTCTCATTGTGGTCCTCAATGTTAGCACCCTCTTTTAGTAGCACTTTAACCACATCCACAAAGCCACCGGCACATGCGTACGTCAGAGCTGTGTTTCCTAGAAGACACAAGAAAGATTTATCTGACTGCAAAACACACAGCGTGAAGTGATAACTATGGATAAACCATGAGGGGCTTTACCTGTGGAGGATTGTGCGTTAACATCTGCTCCATGGACCAGAAGCAGTTTGACAATGTCCACATAACCTCCGCTGGCAGCAGCCATGAGTGGTGTTATGTCTCCCTTGATTCCCCGGTCCTCCACATTGGCATGCATAGCCAACAAAACCTGAACATTTTCAATAATTCAAAACAAACATTGAGTCTTTGCATAAATGATAAAAACCTCTCACAACACTCAGAATATTTGCATCAGTGTATAGATATTAAACACTTCTCATCAATATTTTTAAAAATTATAATCCATATTTCCTTTCACACCTGTGCAAGTTCATAGTAGCCAGCCGAGCAGGCGAGGCAAAGCAGGCTCTCCCCTTCCTCCGTGTGTTCGTTTACGCTCCGTCCCTCATCCAGCAGTTTGCGCACCGCGTTGACATCTCCATCTGAGCACGCCTCTGCTAAACTACGGCTGAAAATAACCAGACTGCTACAATTACTGCGACTGTGACAGGTCAACACAAATGCGCCTTACAATAATTTGCTAACATACTGTATGTATAACTAAGATTGATTGTATCAAGAGGCTAAGTTGATATATGACTGTCATAATGGACGAGATACATACTTGTCCGCTTGGCCAGCGTTGAGTGTGTTTTCAGCTCTCATGCGGGTCAGGGCTGCAGCGGCTTCGTCCAGGGCACAACTCACAGATGACGTCAGTCTTCGTAGCACCTCGGGGTCTGCAAAAGCTTTACCATCGGCAGTGGACAGTTTACCGATGCCTGCCGAACACCAAAAGGGCAGAGGTGCATAGTGCAAGGCAAACCACAGAGGAGCACAACCACACCAGACCAGTTGAAGAAGCAAGTCCAGTCCAGCCAATCCAATCCAGGGTTAGTAGCAGCATACACAAAGAGGGGGGAGGGAAACACACACACACACACACACACACACACACAACACACAACACACAACACACACACACAGAAAACACACACAAGCATTGGTTAATATGGCTTAATATAGTTTCCACTACTTTCAATACACCGTCTATGATTCTCAGTTCATCCTTGGTTTGCTGATGATTGGGCCACATATAACGATAATATGGCCATGTAAGAACAGATCTGTGACCAGCCTCACAGGAGATGCCGTGATGGGTGTATATTAGTTCTTATGCTAGTAGACCTAGTAGCTAGTAGATCAGCTCAGGTTGTTAATGGTAAAAGAGGAAAGGGTCTTATCCTGTGGGAATTATAGATGGGTAAGAGGCAGTGAATGTGAGAGAAACACAAACTTGAAACAGTGGTCAGCAAGAGAGAGAAGCACAGATAGGTGAAAAACAAAATGCCATTAGAGAAAAAAAAGTTTGTGTATATATTTTTTTATTTTCATGAAAGAGGAGATGCCAAAAAGGGGAAACAAAAGAAGAGCAAGCAGGAGGAAAAAAGCAGCTTTTGCTATTGACCTACACTGAAAGACCTCTTCAGAAGACAGAGAAAGGAGCATTTCTTGACTAATGAAACCATGAAAGTGTCGAGTGTGGTAGCATAGGGATATTTGTGAAAGAGCCAGAGACAGCCAGTCTTTTATTTGAACTCTTTGGCCTCAGCCTCACTGCAGCCATTAGCCAGACAGAAGTGAGCTTCAGTGTTTGTGGTCCTCCAGGGTTTTTTACCACTAGGCCTGTGACTTGAGCTAAACTTAGCAAGAATCTCAGACAAGGATTTCGCAATGGTTCCCAAGGTGGAGGGAAGCAAGAGGTCGAGGAAGTAGATCATTAATGTTTTACTGTATAATGTTTCTCTCAGAGAATAAAGAGCCTACAGAAACAAAACAGGCTGAACATACTTTGGATGTCTAAAAACTGTAAATACTTCAGATGAAAACAAAATTACCACCTGAGGGTGATGTTTTTTTCTAACCTACTTCTACAGGGCCTTAGCCAAACTGACCAAAAAATGAACCGTGACCACAGCTCTGAATCACACTGTGAAGAAATTAACTCGCCCATTTAGGTTAACTCTCTTGGACATTGAGCTCTCACTGAGGTCAAAGCTTTGACGTGAAGAACTACAAGATATTTTTGTTGTCTTTCAACTAAAACAAGTTACTGGCTAGCCATTCAGCCGCCCACACCCACAGTACCACCGGCACATGATTCAATCTGCATAAACATTTTTATCCAAGATGCCAATTTAAATTTCAGTCAGTGTCTTTTTGAGCACAGCCAACGCAAAACTGCAAGGGAGTCAACATTAAACCTCTTAGAATTTCAGAACAAAGGCAGCTGTTGTCTGTTATTTTCCATTGAGAAATGTTCATTTATTTAAGTTGTAAATCTATAAACTGACTTTCTGATGTAGCAATAAAGTAAAAATGCACATGTTTAATATGGCCCTGAATGGCATACTAACAACAGATTTTAATGGTGGCCTTTCTGCCCTCACAAATCTTCTTATCCCCTGAGTGAACACATCTTGCCTTATTACAGCACTGCCCAGAGGTCCAGTAGTATAGGGATGCATAGAGTGTTTACCCATAAGCACACTCTCCTACACTGCTCCCCCCAAAACTCTGACATGTTTACACAGACAACAAGAGCTTCTCAATTGTTGTGGTCAAATAAAGTGTGAGGTAAGTATAAATATATTCCCATTTATAACACTCAATGTTTATAAAGTGTACTATTGTTAATGTGTACAACTAGATGTAGGCAGTAGTTGTCTTTGCAGGGGGTCACATTCATTTGACATCTTTATTGACATTTCAGCTAATATTTAGGTTCATATTAAGAAAGCTGCAAGAGGAAAGGAATTAGATGCTTTTTTAAAACTTTTTTTCTATGGCAGTTTAATATTGTTCATACTAGCATCACTTTGCAGCCTGTTCACTCAGTGGCTCTTCTGACAAATGAGGAAAAATAAATAGAAAAATGAAATGTGACTATTTTGCAAAACAAAGTTATCTATGAATTAATCACTTCTGTTATTAGATTATCTACCTTAATTTTCAGCCTCAGTATTCTGAGCATTCCTCACATGGATGATCCTTGACATAAATGTTTTTTCCCCCTTATGAATGATTTACTTTGAAGAAAAGTATATTTAAGCTATGTGACGACCAGCACCACAGCTAGCCATGCTGGTGTTTTTCTTATATGTTTACAACCACTCTACTCTTTTAGAGAGAACTTGTTGCATTTTAGATAAGATGTAGCAATGTGGCCAGGCTGTAGTTAGAGTTTCTTTAACATAATCAGTGTAGTTACCATAAAATCTGGAATATAAGTCGCACCAGTATATAAGACGCAGTCTGTTTTTGAAGGTCTCAAAGAGAAAAAAAGTTTAAACTGTCTTCCTGCGTGACGATTTCCATCGTGTTCAGCGAAGTCTACAACGTGCCTTTTCTGTGCAGCTGTGTCGCTCTTTTAGTTCTGTTTTTTGTTTTGTTTGGGCAGTTTGCACTCCTACTAGCAACAGTATGGTAGTTGAGCTCTCAGCCTGCAGTGAAAGTTTGTGAGCTCCCTGCCCTACGCCAGTGATCACTCTTTAACTTTAATATTGGACTATTTCAATCAAAAAAAGACTCAACAAGTTGTATTCACGGAACAATATACCACTGTTTAACAAAATACAATATTATGACCTTGTGAGGGTGTAAAGATGTTAAAAAGCCACTAGACTGGTTGGTGTCGCTTTGTTTCCCATCACAGCTTGCAATCAGCTTTCAATACACAATATATGGGGATGAATTTTCAATTTGAGTCGGGTCGTGTGAAGTGTGTAATGACGGCCCGTGTGTCAGCATTTTATACTGGTATATTGGTCGCACCGGTGTATAAGACACAGCCAACTTAACGAGAAAAAAAAGGATTAGAAGTGCGTCTTATACACTATATTTTAAGGAACGTTAAACACTGATACAAATGGTTTACAGGAAATGGTTGAAAAGCCTGTTTACCTTCTGTTTTGATAGTGTGCAGAAAACACATCTCCTTAAAAACAAACAGTGACGCTCAAGTCATTTTACTAAGAAAACAGGTCAATGGCACAATGTTGACCACAAGATGACAAGCATTATCTGTAAGATGTACAGTTTTTAGATTTTAGAGCCAAATATCTTCTAACCCTATCTAACTCTAACCAGCAGTGAAAATTCAGGTGACCTGCATAATAATATGGTAAGGCTGGGCATAATATCAGCCTGAGATTCATGCAAGTTAAATTAGGGTGAAAAACTAGTTTGATAGAGGAGCAACTTTTGACAACAACTGACTAAATGCAGGGATTAAAACTTCACTTAATCTCATTATATATAGTGATTGAAAAAGATTTACCTTTCTAAAAGTAACATGCATCATGACAGCAAGCCAACATGAATCTCTTTTCACAACAGAACAACAGGGAATGCAAAAAAATAAAAGTCAGGGGTCTAACGCTGAAAGTACCCTTTGGGATAATTACTTTAAAAAGAGTTTTGTTTATATCCAATGATACTCTCCAAGGCTTTCTTTGTACCATTTAGGTGTTTAAATGACACAGAAAGTCAGTTACAATAATAATGGTTGTTTTTGTTTTGTGTTAAGGGGTCATTGGACTAAGAAGAGATTGTCAATCAGCATAAAACTCCCCTGGATGTGGGCCAAACCTTGATGCTGATGCTGCCAAACTTCTATTCATTTTCTGAAAATGCACAGCCTACTGACACTTGCAATGCAGAGGGAAATATGTGTGTGTGTGTGTGTGTGTGTGTGTGTGTGTGTGTGTGTGTGTGTGTGTGTGTGTGTGTGTGTGTGTGTGTGAAGGGGGGGGGGGCCTCACGCTGTAGCAGTTTACACATATGCACTCCTAAAAAAAATCCTGACGTTAAGAAAAATTCCCCCGTTTGCGTTCACACAAGCAACTCCTCCTTAAAGTATCGTGAATTTTTGAGGAGTGAAAACACTATGTGATAGAACAACGGCCCTGTTCACTACTTGTTAGGAAAAGTGCATTTTCTCGCACATTTCACCTGTTCTCTCAATAATAAGTTGTCCAGTTCAACACCTCATTGAATGATGACCTCAGGAATAAACACATTAATGATTTTACACATTTGACAAAACTATTACAAGCTTTTTTTTTTTTTTTTAAAGTTAATTTATCATCCAGATCTAAAATTTCTGAAATATATGTGACAGACCCAAAAGTGGGGCAAGCCACAATGAATTTGTTGTGTTACGGTTTGTTTGGCATTTACAGTTAAGCTTTAATGCTAGCGGTTAATACAAAAGACAAATTCTAACCAAACAGAGGTGAACATTTTTAGTGGCATCATTTACAGAATAAGGAATGTCACTGTCATAGTTTTAACCAGATCACAACCACTGCCAGTCTTTTATATGTAGTACCTCCAAATCTGATCTGATGTTTACTCTCTATTTTGTGACACTTACCCACCTAACACAGAAATACATCAACACTGGGGATAGATCAACTCTTCAAATTCCAATTCAAAGACTATATCTAGAAATGATTAAGTAAATATAGCAAACATTGAACCTGTCCTTAAATGTTTTTCTCTAATATTCTGTAATAAAAACATTTCAACATGGACAGCATGAAGAGTTGGATAGACTCGCTTCATCTCCTAGAGGAAAAAGACTAAACTGAAGTCCTAAGTAAACAGGAAGACAAAGTAAGGGTTTAGGTTTCTTTTTTTGTTAATTATTTTTATTGCCAGAAGGTTGGCAAAAACATTGAGTCTTTTTAGTGGACTATATAATCAACATAACATCAAGGAGAATTCATCATATGGTGCTTTCACACTTGCACAGAGCTTCTGAATCCTTCCTAAAGTGTTCGAGATGAGCTGCATGTTTGAACGCAAACTGCCAAATGATTCACTCTGACTTTGACAGGAGTTTTACCTTCAAGCCATCTGTAGTATAATTTTCTGCGTGAAGTTGGGTCCGAGATGAGCTATGTTTTCAGTGCAGCAGTATATCCTATCATCTTTTTTTGTCCGTTTTGAGAATTTGTCAAACTCAAATAGAATGTATATAAAGTTGAGAACTGTTATGACAGCATCTGACTCTGTTGCCTTTATGTCTTGCCTCCTACTCCTCCATATGCAAGCTGCAATAGATATTTTGCAAACAGATAATTTAAGTTGCCATCTTTTCTGTTTAGATTAAGCCAGGGAGAAAGGGGAATAGAATGAGATTAGCCATTAGCCGTTCAACACAGGCTCTGTGCATGCTGTGGAGGCTCAAGCAGGTTGCACCGTTAATCTGCCTGGTAATGTTCATAAGCCCAAACGAGGCCAGGACACACCGCCCTAATGAATTAATCTACACAGACCTTCTTACACCTCTGAGATTACCAGTTGTAATCAAACTAATTTACTGCAATCACTTTCAAAAAATGTGCTGATACAACACTTTCAGAACCAGCAGGTCCTCTTTTTTTCCAGCCTTAGTGTTAAAGAGCTCAACTTCTGTTAGGATTTAAAAGGAGGCGGGGGAAAGCTCAGGCAGATAAATGGTTTTACTTTTTCAGAGTTAATGTACGTTGAAACACAGACTATATCTGCTTGCATGATGGTAGGTGTGGCCCAATGAAGTACTGGTCAAAGACAAGTGAACTGTGTCAAGTTTTAAGCTAAATTAAGTACACAGATGAAGTAGTCGTACCTGCAGCTTCCAGTAGAGCTTCGAGTCGGGCCTGTGTCTCTGGATCAACAGTCCTCAAATCTACTCCATCTGTGGCACTGGATAAAAGCAACTCTGACGCTGTCTTCATGATGGGGTTATCCAGGTCCTCCTGGTCCAATATGAATGACTCCACCTGGAAGAGATAAGGGTAAAAATGAGGGTAAAGGAATTGTTATAGGTATCTTGACAGTCATACAATACAAATATGTAACTTACGAGACTAAGTGTAAAAATAATTGATAGATGTTGCTTTTTATTTAATCAGTCCTTGCATTATTATGCAACAAAGTGACCCTGAGCACAATATTGCACCCCCTATTAAAAGATCAGGCATGCTGCCCTTGTTTATTTTCATTTTCTTTCCAGAGCGAGAGCAAAAAGGAGTGCAGGGATAAGAGAGTCAAAGTACTGGAAGTGCTATGGCAGGGAATTAAAACCATGCACACATGGAGGGATTCAGCTGAGAGTCAGCTGCCCAAGTACAGCACCACACTTTCATACCTGAGCTCTGGCCCTGTTGGCTATCCTGCATTTCATTCTGATTTACAAACATGTTATCATTCCAAGAAAAACCCAAGTGAGTTAAAAAAAACAGAGGCTTTAATGAGAACAAACTAAGTATTATTTACTTCAAACTTCCAAGTCAGTGTAACTGTCAATTATCGGAAAAAGTTACTTGAGCAAATCAATACTTTCACCATGAAAGTATTCCATGTGAATATGTTACAGAAGAGACAATGTACTTGTTTTCCATGTAATCATTAAAGGACTGGTTTTCTCCTCTATATATTAAAACTAGCGGTGTAAGCAATGAATACACAAACCAAAAACTTTGATTAACATCAACTAACTCACTAGGCTTGGTTGCATTAAATTCATTTCAGAGAAACAACAGGATTAATTATAATGTTAAGCATTTTAATGGTGTGCTGGATTTAAGTTGTAGATGGTATATTTTTACATTAACTTCCTAGTTGTAAAATAGCACAGGTAGCAGCTGACATACTTTGGTACAGTGGTGAAATAAACATCAAAGCTCAGGTTGTGTAGTGGTCTGAAGAGAAGCTAATTTTAACTGTACTAAAGCTTAATGACACTAACCAGACCACTGACATCAGGTTAAACATTGTTTTGAAAAAAAGGGTGTTGATTTTCATACAGAGGGGCATCCTATAGACACCTAGGTAGATTGACCCTATATACACATTTTGATGCAAAAACAACATCATTACATGTAATGCACTGATAAGTGATTCACTCAGTAAAGGGATGTTTTTAAAATGTAATAAACCTCACATTGTCCTAAGAAAAATCAACTAATTTGAACTATCAGTCAATGAAAAGGTTTAGATTTTGAATAGTTTTAGATTCCAGTTACATTAATGTCGTTCAGTGGTTTGCAACAACCTAAAACAAAAACAGAGAAAATAATTATTTCTGTCTATGTCCATCCATAACCTGCAGCAGGCTGTCAGGGCCTGGTCAGGAGAGCAAATGCTGGGAGAGTCAGCAATGTGGAGGTATTCAGCTATACGATAGGAACAGAGCAAAACAACCTATGGGGAATGTAGTTCTACGGTGGCCTTTATTATCAACAATGGACATCAGTCTTCACTATTAATGAACTACAGTTCCCAGGGTGTTGGTATCCAGAGAGCTGTAAAGGCCTAGAATGGCATCTGCTTAATCCTGGGGCTCAGATTTTAGCTACTGCCCAGAGCAGCGAGTTGTGCATCGGAGTAAAACACCACAACAAACTCTCCATTTCAGCCTTGCATGGTAGGCTCAGTCAGTGAAAAAAAACACGACACATTGGCAATATGATTCAATAAACTGCCAGAGATGTAGTTGTCAAACATGAGATTTTCCTCCTCTGCTGCTACCCAGCTGATGCTCAGACGCAAATGGACAAACTATGTTGATATTTGAATCAGCTGACACATCCATACTTTTCTCGCTCTCACTGCTGTAGTGTGATTGAGACCATTAGCCCTTTGGTCAGTTATTAGTTTAGTTACATAGAGATAGATCAACAGGTATTACTCAGTAGTGCCAATTTTCTCCACACCCATGTATCCTTGCTCAGAGAGTTGCCTTACAGAAAATACTGCAACATCATTTTAAATAAAACTGTAAGAGATAACAGTACCATGGACATGCAAGCTACATTAAGCTCAGACCTTTGATATGTTTGTGCAAATAAGTTTCACACCAAACATGGCACAAAAAAGGTTTGGTCTGGTGTTTAGTCAAAATCTCGATTGAGGTGGATTTGTCACATCTTAAGAGGTAATGTGTACCCCCACACTATCGTGTTTACTCTATGCATCCATCCAATATAATACATGTCAAATGTATGCTTTAGGTGAGGAGTAAATGGTATCACACCAGTCCATGTATACGAATGCCAACACATGGAAAGTTGGACATCTCAACATGAACTATAGCTGCTCTCAGTAGTGACAAGGCAAATCAAGTTGACACAGTCGTGGTGTCTATCTAAAACGACCCTCAGAAGGATGAAAATAACCCCAAGTGGTGGATGTGTCAACACTGACTGTCGAAAATTCAAGTAATCCCGCGAGGAAAAGACTAATCTGACTGTTTCAAAAGTTAGCATCGGGTCAATCCGAGTTAATTTACATGATTTGTGAAAAGTGACGTAATTGCACCACAACTGCGAAATGGCAGATAGTAATCTGTCCGTGTGCGTCCGTGGGTCAGCGGGCATCTTCCATTTGCTGCGTGGAGAGCCGCTGGGAGAGCTGCAAACTTGTGATGGGTGTTTGCGAGACGACAGCACCGACTGAGGCCGTCTTCGCTTCCACCCGAGCTAGGCCTGAGTCAAAGCCTGCGCTGCATAAATAAAACATTTACACCCGCTTTAGCGTGAACAACTTGCTCGTGTCTCACCAAACCTTATCGACACCGCGACACCCCGTCACCACCTGAACACGCACGGTGTGTTATTGGTTTAAAGTGCTGGCTTTTTTTACGTAATTTGGGCGGCCTGGGAGGGGGTGGCTGCCAACTGCGAGCTAATTCTTCAGCTAACAGGTCGCGCTACAAGAGGAATGTTGCCTAGCTCTCTGGTTAGGCTTAGCTAACTAGCTTAGCTTAGCGTAGCTACCTCTGAAACCTCGTCCTCGTCGCTGCCGGATCCTGGACCCGATGAGAGGACGGCCGCAGCCGCTAGTTTGAAATCCAGTCTTTCTGCAGCAGGCCCGCCTGGTTCGCCGTACAAACGTACTTTCTTTCCACCTACACCAATCCCAATGCCCCCCAGTCCGACTCCTCCTGGTGTCGCTCCTACCCCCATCCCTGCCACTGGGGAGCGAGGAGTCACCGAGTCAATCTCGTCCTCGAAGCCGTCCGTCAGCATTGCCGTCCCGGCTACTGCATCCTGCATACTTATGTTCACGATGCGTGTGTTCACGAGCTAGTTGTTGACTTAATGTCCGTCCAGGCTCTTTCTTTCGGGATATTCGCGTTATTTTACTTCAGGGAATCCAGAAACTCTCCCGAAGCGAGGGTTGAGGAGGATCTCTTTCCCCCAGCCATTAACTTTCTAACAACCTAACCCGATACGCACTGTTTCTCAGAACGACCGCCCCTGTAGAATATCAGGATAATCCCATTGGCTGTGCGGGAAAGAGCTCTGTTTTCCATTGGTCAAAAATACTGCTAGTCAAACATGAGAACGCAACGTCATGTTTGGTTTACCAATATCACGAGGCTGTAGAACGAACGTCAAGACATGACATGGTAGGCCAACTTAACTGGTAGCTAGCTTTACTAGTTTATGTAAACTCTTATTGGAAAACCACATGAATAGGAAGACACTGAAGAGAGTATACTGGCACGTGTTGTAAATGATAATAAGTCATTTGATGTGATCTTGTACAAAAATGAATACCAGACTATAACTCAACCTGGAACAAATGTATGCACTGTAATTTATTGATTTTTGTGTAACTGGCATTAAAAACTGAATTTGAAGAAGGAAATGTTAAGGGTCAATGATAAAAGACAATTTAAACTTAAAAGGTAAGAACATAAAAAATAAAGTTCTTCTGCATGCACACAAATATAAAACTAAATCCCATTATAGAGGATAATTCAGTCTTATGTGTAGGCTTTACTTAAATGGCATAGGAGCAAATAATTGGCTTTACACAGTTCATTCATAGTAATACAAAACATAATTTCAAACCACTGGGGTTTAAGTGTGTTTTAATGCTAACTAATTTAACAATTTCTACCTGGACCTCAAACAATGTTTTATTTGAACTTTAAGGCTTGTCACAGCTTTAAGGTTTAAAAAACCTGCCTCATTTAACCAACTATCTAGACTACTGTATTCCTTATTCATGGTTTATAAATAAAGAATAATGATATTTTATCACTGTTTTCTGCGAAAGAATGTATTTGACAGTCACAAGTATTAGTTTAAAAACACACGCAAAAAAGATTGGCTGCTGCTTTTTTTTGCAGAGGGTTAAAAAGCATAGAGACACAAGTTTGATTACCTACATAATCATTAATGCTAATTTTTTATCATTGTGTACTTCAGGCCAACCAGTATAGGGTATTGACTACTAAGAAGCAATATCTTAAATACAAAATTACACATTTTAAATGTTGGATATTTGCTTGTGTGGAGGTGAAAATGTGTTAGATTATCATGTACCTCAGAATCGAAAGTTTGATTATTGTGAAAAGTGAAATTTAGTATTAACTGATAATGACTTAATATTATTTTATTGTTGTGACTGACCCTGGCATTGTCAAGCTTTAAATATACTTCTGTTGATTTTTAGAGTTAGTTCCATGTTGTTTGTACGCCTTCAGAAAATGTTGTACAGCAAAAATGCAATGTTTTCCACCACTATGATGTATATGCACAGTGGGCTATATAAAAAGTGCACATGATGAATAAGATTAAATTGAGAGTAATTTAAAATAAGTACATTACTTATGTTATTGTACTGTGTAACTTTCTATCTCTGTCAGATGTCACTCCTACAGCTGTACAGGGACGACTCTTCAGAAGGTTTTTTTTTTTTTCACAAAAGGAATATTTATTTTCACCAAATCTCTACAGTGAGTTCAGCATGTACAACAGGTGACCTAATGTAAGCTATAAATGTCTTTCTGTTATTGCTTTTCGGTCCCCTTGCAAGCATATGGATAAAGCCTGTCGTTAAACATGTGAGCAATGCTTGATCACTTCTCCTATCAAAATCTGAAAATGATCTCTTCCCCATGTCACCAATCCAGCTGCTGGTTTAGAGAACACCCAAGTAGGACCATGCTTTCTGGTTTATGGTTACACACTCAATTGAAAGTTATATTTCTGTTGTTGCCTAAGTTGACTTATTATGAGCATATACAATTGTTAAAATTATTGTTTCCCCTAATGCTTGGATTGGCATAACAAATATTGAACTTCGTATTCTAACGTGTCTTGTGATACATTTATCACACATTGACAAAAGCAGAAAAACACTACAATTACGTTACGACCACTGTAAACAGGGTTACATGGAGATGTAGGCCGGAAGATGCCGCCCGGGCCAGCCTGGGCCTTCGGCAGCAACGTCATCATTTTAGGGCGTGGACGCAGACAAGTCGGAGGCGATTGGTTATTCAGCCAGGGTTGCCAGGCTGATTCAAAACCTACACTTTCTTTGAATAATTAGATACTACACTACACTTGCCACACTTGAGAGTCTTGGTTTTTCGGTAAGATTCTGAGCTTCACTCTAATTTATGTAAAATCTATCCATCTGGAATGGTTGTTTGAATTGAATGTTCCGCAGTTTGAACAGATGCGTTTGATAAGTGTGTTTTCTTGCTCCTCCTTAAGGGGGACGTCGTAGACTAGGTCTGGCAACCTAGTGCAAGATTTCAGCTTCATCACGCACGCAAGTTTGGCCATACATTCTCCAGCGTGTTGCATCTTTTGCTTGAATCAGGTAAATTGAGAAATGCAGCTCCGGATCGCGAAACGCTAATTTAGTAACTTTATCAGCGCATTACAGATACCGGAATAAATACAACATTCCGTTTTTAAATACCGTTAGATATCGAGTGGTAGCGTTAGCTGATCGTTAACATGGCGCCGGGTGAGAGGCCTGCTTTGTTCTTGTGTCTGGGTGCGGTATTCTGCTATGCCAAGGCCACAAGCCTTGTCCAAAGTAAAGGATTTACTAATTTCCTCTGTCATATTTGGCACACAGGAACCCGTAAACACCTACCGCTACTCTTAAACATCAAAATACTGCAAATTAGTGTCACGGAACTAGCTACAATTCATTGCACAGCTAACATTAGCTACCAGCGAACGAGTCGTGGCGCACGCTGTTTATTGTCCTTTTAGCTAAATGAGCGATGAAGAGAAAAATCACCTCTATCTACTACTTCAGATTATCTCATGGAGAATAATATGATTATTATTCAAAACTAGAAAATGCATCACTGTGGAGATTGTTTCGCGGTATTTAATTTTGTGTTACAGCCTCTAGATGGTGCTAGGAAGTAATTCACATGAACCAGGGTACATGTAAGGTTACTGCTGCATTTAAAGCCATGGGGGGGGGGGGGGGGGGGGATGTGTAACCCTTTTACAATTACGCTTTGTGGCAGGTTAATACGGTCAACATTAAGTCTGAGCCGGTTATTTTTTACACTTGCATGTTTGCTGGAATTTATGTTTAAATTGATGTGAAACATGCGATGCTGATAATATTCTTATCAGACTTGTATTTGATCTTTCAGAAGGTCGTATCATTACTGCCAAAATTTGAATACAAAATGTACTCAGTTGTATGTTTGTTTTTCTACAGTGATCAAGAACAGTCATGGCTGATGAGGGATATGTGGTACGCATCAGGGGTCTACCTTGGTCCTGCTCAGTTGATGAAGTACAGAGATTTTTTTCAGGTATGTATCAATATATATATATTTTTTTACATGATTCAATATTTAGGCAAATTCATATGCAGTTAATAATATCAACTGACAAATCATTTTAAATGTAGATTGCAAAGTCATCACTAATGGAGGGGGCATCCACTTCACCTACACAAGAGAGGGCCGTCCAAGTGGAGAGGCGTTTGTTGAGTTGGAGACGGAGGAAGACTTGAAGATTGCAGTGAAGAAGGACAGAGAAACGATGGGTCACAGATATGTCGAGGGTGCGTACCACTGCTGTATACTAATGACTAAGTTCATCTGCCTCTTCTTGATGCTGTGACAGCTAACAGCTCTGTGTCCTTGTGATTTATAGTTTTTAAATCCAACAATGTCGAGATGGACTGGGTTATGAAGCACACTGGTCCAAATTGTCCAGAAACAGCAGGAGACGGGCTGGTCCGGCTTCGGGGGCTTCCTTTTGGTTGCAGCAAAGAGGAGATAGTACAATTTTTCTCAGGTAAGAACAAGCCAAGCTCGCTGGTAAATTTGTAAAGCGTCTCAAGTTAAATGTTGAGGATAGCCATTTTCCCTCATCTTCCTTTTCTTTCTTTTTTAGACTTTTAATAACTTCCATCTGGTTTTTTTTCAAAGAGGCCAATACGCAGAGAAATGTGACCATTACCTGCTGTGTATAAATACATGATCGAGTAGTAACCTTAACTACGTTTTTGCATGATAAGTGAGAAAATGGCACCAGAAAAGGGAGCAAGGTTTATTTAGAACTTAATGTTTAGTCGAAGAGCAGGAATCGGTTACTCAAACAATTGTTACCATCTTTGCAGTGTTTTCATCTTAAGCCCATTTCCTCCCTTTTTTCCTTAAAATGGCTTTACTAATAATGGAATTGGTCTCACTCATCACTGATTGGACCAGTATTACCAGTATCATTTTGTCTTTTTCTCATCTCCTTACGCACTTATCTTTCTAAAAACATTTTTTCCTATTCACACTGTACACAGATTAATGGGCAAACAGTAACATAACTCATGTCACCCACCAGGATCTTGTTCTCTCTTCATCAACACACCGATACTAGCCTGATGTCCCAAACAGTTCCCTTTTCCATATTCTTCTTCTATCCTCTCATTTCTATTGTACCCCGAAATACTGTAAATGTAAGCCGTATTTATGGCCAGTCACTGGTTAAAAATTGAACTGGTATGTGTGATGATGTATAGAGTTTTCCATAAGTTTTCTATCTCTCTCTCTTTAGAGAAAGTTCTCTCTGTGATTGGGCATGTGATTTAATATGTCCCCTGCTGGGGTTATCTGTCCTTGGGTTGAAGGGTTGGAAATCGTGCCAAATGGGATAACATTGCCGGTGGACATCCAGGGGAGGAGTACGGGGGAGGCCTTCGTGCAGTTTGCTTCACAGGATATAGCTGAAAAGGCTCTAAAGAAACACAAGGAAAGAATAGGGCACAGGTGGGGATGGTTGGTTGGTTGGCTGGATAAGTTGCTTTTCTAATGGTGTGCACCCTCAACATGTGATCCAAATGCAAATGGACACTACATTTTATCTTGGATTATTTAAGCACATTTATATTACTCACTACACACAAGGAAAATGTCATGTAAGATAAACGATAAAGTCACATGCATATATCAAATGGGAACATTAGTGCTTGGGCACCATTCTCAAGTGTCAGGGAAAAAAACCGAAATAGATACCATGTTTAACCATAAGAACAAATGGTGTCTGAGCACTAAACATCAGTTCAGGTTAATAAATGGTAAGAAGTTTCCCTGGTGGTAAAATCATAGGGCCACTGAACACATGGAACTGGAGCCCACTGTCACAGGTAACGCTTAGAGTGGGTTGCAGACGCGCTGGGGGCCCTCTCTGTCCCTCTAAAACCAGGACAATGGCAAGGACGCAGGACGCTCTATTGATCAGATATCATAACTCACTCCAGGTAACCATAAGAACAGTGTGAAAGTAAAATAAGCCCATGTCAATTTGGACAGCTTCATTTTTTTCAACTCGTTTTTAAACTATTTCTTTAAAACAGTCTTATCTACCTTAACGACTAGCAGTAAGTACCAAAATATCACTACCTATGGACTACACCATGACAGCATCTGCTAAGCCCAGTTTAATCAGTTTAGAGCAAGTGCAGCCTTGCCCGGTCCATTTTACCATGCCCTCACTGTGGTATCTCTATGCTCTCAGGTACATTGAGATCTTCAAGAGTAGCCGCGCTGAGGTGCGGACCCATTATGAACCCCAGAGAAAGCCAATGGGCATGCAGAGACCTGGCCCTTACGACAGGCCCTCTGGCGGTCGCGGCTACAACATGATGGGCCGAGGGGGATCCTATGACAGAATGCGCCGTGGAGGCTACGGAGGAGGTGGGTGTCCATGGATATTAAACAGTATCTATTTATGTTGACACTAGACAATAGAACATGTGCTAAGTCATGAAAAGAAATTGTGTTAACTTTGATTATATGTACATAGGTGTATCAGATGGGCGGTATGGCGATAGCGGCTCCTCCTTCCAGAGCACAACAGGCCACTGTGTCCACATGAGGGGCCTGCCGTACAGAGCCACAGAAACGGACATCTACAATGTATGTCGGGGGAATATTTGCAAACCATCATAACTGGAAATCCAACTCTTTCTTTGACTATGTAGATGTTAAGGTTCTTAAATTTCACTGTTTGCTTTTCTTAGTTCTTCTCGCCATTGAATCCAGTGCGGGTTCATATTGAGATTGGACCTGATGGCAGAGTAACCGGGGAGGCAGATGTGGAGTTTGCCACACACGAGGATGCTGTGGCAGCCATGTCAAAAGACAAAGCCAACATGCGTGAGTTATTTGGTTAGGATTTTGCCACCTCTTTTTATGCAAATAGATATTTGTATTAATGGCGTTTCTCACCCCTTCACAGAGCACCGCTATGTGGAGCTGTTCTTGAATTCAACCGCAGGTGGGAGTAATGGAGCCTACGGCAGCCAAATGATGGGTGGCATGGGTGAGTATCATTAACAGAGCTTGTGAGAGTACTGGCCTCTGAGATTTAGATGAAAATAAATTCACATAGACTCAGTATGTTTTTTCAAGAAGGTCAGGGTTTCACACAAAGCACAGCAGTGCACAACATGCTTTGATGCCCTCTTTAACTGGTTGTTTTCTCTGCACAGGGAGTCAATCGTCTTATAGCGGTGGTCAGCTGAGCTCGGGGTACTCGAGTGGATACAGCAGCCAGGGCAACATGGGGGGCTACAGTGACTACAGTGAGTGTCACCTGTGTTATACAATTCTTTTAAATGCTACGTGTTTCTGTGTACGGCTCTTTGATGAACTCCTCGGTCCTATGGTGTTTATTCTCTCTCTCTTGTTAGGTAACCAGGGCGGCATGGGAAGCAGTTACTATGGCGGCGGCGGTGGAGGAGGAAGCAGAGGCTCTATGAATGGACTGGGCGGGGGATGGGGAATGTAAATTTGTATCATTTTTTTCCCCCTTAATTTGATGTTTTTTTTAAACTCAGCATTTGGCTGGAAGGACTGGAACATAGTCTCGCCTCGTAAACGTAGCGTAGGGTCAGGTGAGGTTGTTTTGAAAATAATTCGGGGAGGGGTTTGTATTTTTTTTAAGTGGAAGATCTCCAGAGAGAAGTGAAATCGTATGGTGTCGGAGAGAAGCACTGTCTGTCTCGACCATTCCTCATAGATCTGACACACCATAGAAACCGTGCTTAAAATTTTCAGTACAAAGAGTGTTTTTGCTTTATGGTTCTCCAAGCACCTGGCTGTTCCTCAAAGTTACAAATCCTGTGCTTGTGTCTTTTACCATTTGTTTTAATATCTGAGTGCATGAACAAAAGAAATCAGAAAATGTCCATCTTACGTTCAGACCTTGTTTCATCTTAGTGTTTTTTTTTCTCTTTTTTCTTTTCTCGGTAAAAATCTGAATTTGAGACTTAAGATCCAAGCATGTTTTGTTTTGTTTTTGTACACTGACTGTTTGGCGGTTTCTCTGGAGAAGTGTTATTTCAATTCTCTTGACATGAAGGTTTCTACTGCTTCAATGCTATTTGTATTTCCTGTGCACAAAGTGAATAAACTAGTCTGGATTATCTAATTGAAAACATTGAGAGGGTTTGAGAAACAGGCGCTTTTATTCATTTATCAAATATCTAGATATAAAACTTTTGGTCACCATTCCCAAATTCAGAAAATGGCTTTGTTGCAAATACCACAACCCACAAAACAGTGTTAATAATAATACATTCTAAAATAGTTTGATTTGTTAACATTCTACAGTCATTTACATAGGTTTGCATGTATCCAGCAGTGGGGCCACAGCTGCTAAAATTACAGAGCAGATGCTTGACAAGTTGATCAATCAAGTGAAGTACATGTGTTACATCTAACCAGCTACACAAATGATCCACAACAAAAAGCTGAACACCAACATTGACCTTGGTGTGACCTTGACATAAGCTACACATGTTGTTTGAATTATGAAAATTAGTACCGGTAAGTGTCAAACTGATGAAATTCCAGCTCAAAGGAACAATGCTCGAGTAGAGATCCTACACTTAACAGTCTGCATTAAGTATGTTAGCACATCCCATCAGAGTTAAAGGTGGCCCCTGTTAAATAACAATACATGTTCCTGAATTTCAGGGAACACAAAAAAAAAAAAATGGAACACCAAATCACGTTTCTCTAGAGAAGATTTGATGTCATTCCTATATTTAACATGGTAGTTAGAAGTCATGGTGGATGGTTATGTGCCATGTTTAAAAAAAGCTCTTGTAGGTGTTGTGTCAGGAACTTGTGGGGGGGATTCTCTGCATCAGGAGGGTGTGGCACATATCGCACACCCGCACTGGCCGAGGGTAGGAGGGTAAGGCCATCTCATTACCGGAACAGTGGTTGCAGTAGATGTCTCCACAGTTCCTGCAGTGATGCTGCAAGACAAACATGCACCACTAATTCCCACGTATGTGACGATGAGTATTGGAGAGAAGTTTAAAAGTCATGAAAATGAGCCTACCTTTCTGCGTGCAATGGAAAATTCTTTCTGGCATTGCTTGCATTGAGTGGCCTCATCATCTTTCAGCCAGGCATGGCCCTGATAGGAGGAATCATTATACAAGATATCGTATTTTTTTCTTTTTCTTCAATAGATCAACATTGATATAGTTACACATATCTTTAAATTTACCTTCAGAGCTTTGTTGACCTCTTTAAAGTCCTCCATCTTGAGTTTGGACCTTTGACAAAGATGAACATAATGTAAAAAAGATCAGGACACCCACTAATGAACAAAAGAAAGGATGATTAAAGCTTCAATACTGACTGGCTGAGGTGAAGCCCCATCTCTTGCAGAGCCTGCTCCTGCTGCTCACATATCTGCTGCAGCTGCTGCTTTTCCTGCTTCAAATCCTGCAGCTCCTGCACCGCCAGTTCACAGGATACAAACACAAGAATGTCAAAGTATAGTACAGCAGTGGTCCTAAAGTGTGCTTAGTGAAACACTGGTGCTACTCAAGCCTCAAGGGTTTGTACCTAAATGTCTAGAGCCTGCACTTCAGGTAGCTCAAGTCCTTATCGTTAAACCAACAAGTTTCAAATAGTCTTATACAGGAAAATGCAATAATGTATAACTTATGAAATTAGAATTAAATACAATTTTATCTAATTAAAAACAATAAAAACAGGGACAATGCTGGTTTCTCCTAACTGCACTCCAGCTGACCCTAAAACACTTTCCAAATCAGGCTTGCCACTAAAATTATTGTTTTAGTTTTACTTTTAACATTGTACCAGTTTTTCCCACACAGATGATACCAGGGCAGGACGCCCAACTGTATGCGAACCTCACGGTTCCGTGCAACATAACAAAACTCCCATTGAAAAAAAAAAAATTCCCTCTCGAGGGATAAGACAGCAAAACCAAGGGAGCAGAATCACATCGCTTCGGAGAGAGAGAGAGAGGGTCCACTGTCCGTACATCCCTCACGATTGAGGTGCCTTGCTCATATCAAAATTGAAGCTTCTCATGGCTTTGCTTTAATAATGTTTGTGTACTGCTGCTGTTTCTGTATTCAACTTGTATAAATAACAGAATATCGAGTAGAACTTTTCAAAACACAAGGATTACTCGTGTTTTTGTCTGCGTGGATAAATTGAGAAGATTAAAGTTGTTTGTTGCAAAATCCTGATAGTCAAGTTAATTTGTTTTGGGGTTCTTGGAAACTTCTCATTCAACCTTTCTTGATAACGACATTCGGCTGTTCAATCCTTTTTTCACTCCTGTTTTTAAAGCGGAGTCAAACTTTAGTGGGTTACATTTCTCATCAAAAGCTATCCATTTTTATAATCCAAGTTCATTTCCCAATTTTAGCTATTTAACAGTGCCCAATGATTATTTATTTTATTATTAATGTCAAAGTGGCTCTTTTATTTAGAAACATTTACTGAACAGGATTACAGAGGATTTTCTACCTACACATGAAGAACTCAATAAGATACACAACAAGCTGCAATCAAATCCTTAAGAGCTACTTTACGCTTGTTAATAAACAAACAGGAGCCACAGAAAGGCTTTAACACTGAACTCAAAACTGAACTGGACAGTGACGCTAAAAACACACTTTAAAAAGTGTTCATTTGTAGTCTGGAAGTTATCCATCTGTTTCATTATATTTCTTAAATACACAAGACTTGAGGACTTCTGATAATGTAATTGAGAAACTGATTATGAACCCTTAAGTTACTACTGATTTCACATCATTTCAAACATAGAGGTGACTGACCCCAACCCGCATGTGTATGTGTGACACTGTGTGCATGTGTGTTTATGTGCAGCACTGACCGTGTGAAGGCCCTGGAGTTGTTGCAGCTGTGTGCGGAGCTCGATGCTGTTGTCCTGCTCCCGCTGCAGAGCTTTCTGCAGGCTTTGTCTCTGTTCCCTCTCTGAGCGCAGTTCATTCTCCAAACCCAGCCTAAAATAGATGTGACACTGATTGTTGCACGGTACATTGGCCAGTATGTATGCAGGACCACATGTTGAAAATGTTAATTGATTAAACAGTTCACTAAAGAACATAGATCTGGGGTTAGACATTTGGTAGTTTTAAGACTCTAAAGAGAATTATGCAGACCCGACTTCAAATGTAACAACATTAGTTTTAGAAACAGTTCAACTAATCTTTTTGAAACAGTCAGGTTTTAAATGTGTAGGATTGATGCAAGTTTTCAATTAAGTCAAAGTCCGTTTTTTAATTTACATCTGTAGAGAGAGTTACTGACTTTTAAAGTTCAAGTGTACTATTTTGTTTTGTATTCATTAATGGAATTCAACAAGTTAAATGCTGTACATGTCTAATGAGGCTCCAGAGTAAATTATTTTCCTCAACCGAAATCACAAAATCTGAGTATGTAAGTCAGTCATCATACATTATCAATCATTTGAAACAATATAGACAGTTCAAACTAAGTCAACAGTCCTGTATTAAGTAGTGACTAAACAGGAATGGGCAGAAGCAAACTGTTTATAAAAGCCTTTCCTACATTCTTATCTCATTAATCTACCAGCTTCCAGAAGTGAAAAGAAAGCAACAACAGATAAGTCATTCACTCTTAGCCGCCAAAAATACAGCTTTGCTAAGCATTTTTGAAAAGCAAAGCAGGAAAACATGTCCTGATGAGAGGTAGCAGATCACTACATGAAGGCTCCTCATTCAAGCATCAATGCATAACCAAATATAGCGCAATATTTACATGTTTGTATGCAGTATATTCTTTTATAACCCTTTTTATAGATTGTTATAAGTTTTCTATATATGTTTCCTAAATGTATTTCTCTACCCGTGTGTCCTTACCTCTGTGTATCCAGGTCAGTCAGCTGTTTCTGCAGACCATCCACTTTCTCTTCCAGCTCCACCTTCATGTCTTTGTCTGATTGATCACTTTCTTTACGCTGTCGCTCTGAGTTCTGTAGTCTAGGACATCCAAATGACCAAGAAGAATATAAATATATGGGAAGGTCATAATAACACACATCATGCCAAATACATACCTCAGCTCTAGTTCCTTCATGGCTTTCTCCATCTCATCCATCTTCTGCTCCAGCTGCACGGCCTCCGCCTGCTTCTTTTCTGCCTCCCGTTGCGAGTCCTTAAGAGCCAAATAGCCTGCATTTTAGTGTTTTTTTAAGTAGACACTTAAGAGGAGGCAAATATAAACTTGTGTGTCTACCTGAGCTTTGTGGAACATTTGCACATTAAGAGTCTTGACTTGGTCAAGTTGGAGGCGCAGGGCTGCCAGCGTGTCCTGTTTCTCATGGGAGTCCTTCTCCAGCAGCTTCATGGCCATCTCCATCTCCTTCTTCAGAACCACCTGGAGCTCCAACTCACGTTCTAGCTCCTGCAGTGCAAAAAGTGCCCAAAGAGATCTTCAACCTCTCCCTCATTGTCTCAGAAACACAGATCAGCTCAGACCCCTCTTCTATTGTATATTCTAGATCTATGTAGCCATCTGATTACTAACCTGGCGGATGCGCTTTTCCTCTTTATACTGCTTCCAGACAACGTTATACATCTCATCCAGGCCCTGTCGAGTCTGTTTGTATGTCTCTAGCTCCACCTGGCTGTCCTGAAGGGCGGCCTGGAACAAACAAACACATTGTACAGTCTTTGTTATTATTATAACATGAGAAGGTGGTTAACTAGTTATTTGCTGACACTTCTTCTGACCTCTTCCTTTTTCTGGCTGGACTGCAGGATCGTCTCATTCTTCTGTCTTAGGTCTTCCTGTTCCTCCCGCAGTGAGTTGATCCGGTCTGTTGCAGCTGTCAGCTGAGGAAAAGTAAACACACTGGTTGGTCAGGTGAAGCACCTTAATGACATAAAGAATGTGTTCTTTGTAGATAATTGTTTGGAGTATTCCCAAAATGTACAGAAACCCCCAAAGTACAGGCACCATCAGAGCTTTTTGACACACCTCCTCAACAAGTTTGCTGTTGGTCTTCTCCAGAGAGTCCATCTTAGCCTGAAGGTCAGTGACGGTGCCGCTTAGGTGTCGATTTAACTCCTCAATGTAGTGCTTCTGGTCTAATATGGCTGTCATCTTACCATCACTAAAGACAAGGATTTGAGGCATTGAATACACATAATGTCTGTTTGGAAGTCAATCGTGCCAGATAATATACTTGAAACAAAAACAGAGCAAGCAAGACATTTATTCTGTCTGCAGATGGCACTCACTCTTTTGGAGTCTCACTGTTGGCTGGATCTTTTAGATAGAGAGAAAAGTCGATGACTCCCACCTAAATTGGAAATAGAAAATGTTTACTGTGTGGACTGATTGTATCGGTTCTCATAAGTAAATGAGTAGCCGTTGAATTTGATGGCTCAACAAAACTTCCCAAACACTTACCTGAGAATCAAGATCCTCCCCTTTAATGCAGAGGTTAGCGTCAATTACGTTAAGACCCACCAGGAGTCCCCCCATCACCGCCCCTTCCTCCTCCACCATCAATGCTCCAGAGTCATAAAACTCACTAGGGGACAGACGTAGGGGGGATTGAAGGGGAGGTGACGAGAGCGATAAGGTATAGTGAAAGTGTTGATGATTAACTGAAAGCTGATCTATTACAGTGAGATATATGATCATGTTTACTAACCTCAGGAGATCTTTGCGGTCCAGCAAAGCTTTCATATAGTCTGCGACTGTCTTTTGCATTAGTGCTAAGTGCAGCCAAGCCCTTGCTCTCCCCAAACCAGTCCTGAAAGCAAAATGAAGAAATATTAAATGATCCGTTTTAAGCCTACTTTTCTTTGTAGCTTTACTTGGACAAAAGGCTTAGTGTAGCGTACTTAATGCCCGGCAGGTCTCTGGCACTTGTGGCAATGTTAGCAGAGTCTGGACACAACTTCTCCACCAGCTCCAGAGGTCCCCATACAGACTTGTTCTGACCGATGAAGGATTTCTTGGCTGAATATAACAAAATGTTGAAGTTATCTATACATGACATGTGGCTTCATCAATTTAAATGAAACTACACCTGATTAAAAAAGCACTTTTTACCTTTCAGACCATGTTTTAGGCAATGCTCTAGGACAATAAAGAACTGCTGCAGAGGAGGGTAATCGGAGTCCAGCGTCCTTCCCAGATTCAAGGAGGACTGAATTAATACTTTGATGCTCAACTTCAACATGCTGAGCAGGTTGGATCTCTCTATTGCCATGGGGTCGTTAGCAGGCAGAACTGGAAGTAAAAGCATGGAGTTAGATAAATACAGGCGTGGAGAAACTCTATGTAGTTCAGAATAATCCCTGCATGTTGTTGCAGCGTGACTTTGTGCACGGTCATCAATCATGACATGAAAGTTTTCCTGTGGAAGTCATGTGTTTACTGACAGCTGACATTAGTTCAAGGGGAAGTAGTAAACAGGACTCCTCTATTATTTTATTACGTAGCTCTTAAGAGTGTAAGGTAAAGTCTCCAAAGTTAGTTATTGTCACATAATACCTGGAAGCTTCTCTGAAGTGTTGTTGACATCATGTTCGGGCTCTCTTTCAGTGGGAGAGCTCGCAGCGGAGCCCTGTGAGGCATTTCTGTGGGCAGCAGCGTAGCTCACGCCGCTGCTAATCGTCTCCGTGGCCCTCCGAGCGAGCGACAGGATGGGAGCCGACCAGCTGTTCTCTGCGGCCGCCTGAGCCGACCTCTCCGGCGTGTCCTCGTCGTTACTGCCGACAGACTCTTCGTCCGTAGCCACGTCCGAAACTTTGGTTTCATCTTGCTGTTGTTTTGCTTCTTCATCCTCAACAGCTGTGTTTACTTCCCCCGACTCGTCGGCCATGTTTGTCCCCCTCCCCTCTCCTCTCCTCCCCACCAACACTCACGTGACAACATCAGAGCAATCACGCGCGCTGTAAGAACTTTATTCTTCTTCGTGGGGTTGTAAGCGGATATACTATGAACATAAAGGTGTATTACCGCCACCCTCTGGACTGTTGCGTGTTGTGCGGTGAACATACAAAAACAGTGATCATGTTTATTAATTATTAAAATGTACACAAAAGGGCTCAATATATATTTTTTATTTTTTAAATAAAAAGGACTCTCTTCAAAATTACATATATTTTTAAATTCACACGAACATTATGTACTTTTCTTGTATAAGTCTATTTTTAATTGCACAGTTTAAGTTTTGATTCGTCTAGAGGTATTCTTTAAATATTTTTTTCAGGTTAATATATATGTATGGGGGGGGGGGGGGGGGGCGTCGGTTTTGTGGTTTAATTTTTAACAAATGTTTCATGTCATGTACGTCTTTGTAACCTGCTACTGGATGCTTTGAATTTCCCTCGGGATCAATAAAGTATCTATCTATCTATCTATCTATCTATCTATCTATCTATGTGTCTGTCTGTCTGTCTGTCTGTCTATCCATCTAACATATCTGTCCTTCTTACAAATTAAAAAAAAATCCACATATTAAGAAATGTAGCAAATAAATGAGTTTCACAAATGTATTTCTGATGCACATTCAAAGTTTTTAAAATGTATATAAGATTACGATTTACTTTTATTGATCCTCGCAAGGGGACATTTCAGTTTTTACACTCTGTAAGTCATGAACACACACATGCAGAAACAGGATCCTATGGACATGCACTAATGGAGAGAGATGTCAGAGTGACGGAGCTGCCCGCAGCGGGCTCTCCTGAGCTGATGGTGGGGAGGGGGTTTGGTGCCTTGCTCAAGGGCACCTCGGCAGTGCTCAGGAGGTGATCTGGCACCTCTCCAGCTACCAGACCAACTTCTGTATTTGGTCTGCACCGGGACCGGCGACCCTCCGGTTCCCAACCCAAGTCCCTACAGACTGAGCTACTGCCGCCCCAATATATCATTTATATCCCTTAATATATGTTTATAAAGGAATTTGGAATGTCCTTAAAAAACGAAAATTAGGATGTGGGGACATACCATCATCCTTCTAACCTCCATCTTCAAAGTGTTTGTCGTTTGTGAACTTCACAGCAATTGTTTGTTAGTTTTTTGCGACTCTTCTGGTGTAGCTTGATCAGCAATTTTTCAACAGAAAACCTGTACAGTACAATTTGCTTTTACACAAACTGTTGAGAACATGAAATGAAAAACGTACATTAGTGATACTCTTTCAACAAGGATCTGAAGGAAAATACTAAAGAAATACCTGAAGAAGACTTCTTATTTGCTCTTACAGAACTTGGCACAGACAGTTCTTCTGTTGTACTCACGGCTCTTTGTTTCTGTGCTGGTGATGTTGACAACACGAAAGAACAGGGCTCGTACATTCTGCTTTTGTGTTGTCATTCATCTCCTCAAAATCCCCGAATTATCATCTTCTACTTAAACTTCTCCATTTACCTGGCTGACACCTTTTTCATTTATGTCAATTTACAACTCTGTTGCCTGCAAAAAACACAAGACAATGTAGTCCCAACCATTTTAATCTTGCAGTTACAGTTTTTTTAAATGAAATGTCTATCTCTCATGTATCTGCTTCAGTTTCACCACCTTTCTGATCTGGGTTTTGGTTTTCCCAACTGACATCACTTTTTCTCTCTTAATGGGAATAGGTAGAGCATTCTTACTGGATTTTTCTGTGGTCAAAAGTCACAGTTTCTTATCAGTTGCCTTGGACCCTTCACTATCAAACTAGAGCATGTGGTAGTGGATGTGTCAGTGCTCAAGATGGCTACTGCAGCAGCATCAAAGCTGGCTTAATATTTGTTCTCTTCTTTAAGTGAACAAGGCTGCGTTCTGTTTGTTGCTCACTCTAGGTCTTCCTCTTTTTCGCTTTAAAGGAACAGAATCCACAGATGTCTCCTTGAACTGCTGACAATGTGCAAGTGTTTCACACAGATAGGCAGTCTGCTGCATGCTGCACCTTGTCAAGGTTTTCAGGGTTCAGCTGCAGCTAACCAGTGGAGACAAAATTCAGAAGCATGCATCTCCAGGTTTATTCAGGCAGAACTCAACCCTCGGTGGCTGTGGCTCAGTTGGTAGAGTCGTTGCCTCTCAACCGGAAGGTCAAGGGTTCAATCCCCAGCTGGGCAACATGTCCGATGTGTCCTGGGCAAGACACTTAACCCCAAATTGCTCCCGCTGCTTCAGTGGCGGTGTATGAATGGCATTAGTTACTTCTGATGGATGATACTACATAGCGACCACTAGTATGAATGGGTGGGTGGCTGTGACATGTGGTGTATATAAGCTCAAGTCCATTTACCATTTAACTCTGTGCATGTTGGACTGCAGCTGGAAGAGTTCACTGAAAGAGACCAGGTAGACCACTCCATCTCCCAGATTTAACTCAGCATCACAGAACCTCCCTACTGCCCTCTAGTGGTCCATTCAAGACACACTGTTCGTGGCTGCTGTCTGGCTGCATATACAGTAACATATAACCTAACTCTATTTAAACAGGGTAATATATATCGTGCCTAAGGAGAAAAGTTACAAGCAGGGGAGGCCCAGTCGTGCTCTCACAGGCACCAACCTGCCCGTGTGCTGGCTTTGGTACGTATCCCACATGACCCTTTTATAAACGATGAAATAAGTATCTTCTTGATCCTCTAACTGTAGCTTTTTTATGATTTTCGTTAACTTATTCTTTGCAATGAGTCTAAAAAGACACTTCTGTATTTGTTCAAAAAGTATTTGGATAATTTATTGATGGATACAAATCATACATTTTTATTGACTGTCATTTACTGTTACATAGGCCATGTTTATACAGGTTAACTGTAAGTTAAATAATTGAACAATCTGGTCATGTGTAGCCTAAATGGCATTTCCATAATGAGTTGTTGATATGACTTTGCACAACTGTATGGTTTCTGTATTATGTTGTGTCCTGTCATCTATATATTTGACATCCAGTTTAGCAATCAAGTATATGCTTATTATTGAACAACACAAATTACATTTTTTGTGACTGCCCCGTTCTTTCACAAAAACAAGGACAACGAATGTCCTTAGAACTCATAGGCCTATTAGATAGGCCCTACTTCTATGCATGACAGACAAAAGATCAATAACTGAAACCAAGCCTTTAATCCATGTGAGTCCACCTGTTGTCCTTTACACGTGCACTCAGTAGAACAGGCTAACCTATGACGTAGTTCCCTTTCCTCCCGCGTGGTGGCGCTGACATACAGCGGATCAGGCCTATTTAGCGCATCTTTAGGCGTTTTGAGAAACAATTCATCAGCCCTTTCTAGACCGAGCTTTTATTATTTGTAATCTTTTATTAAGACTAGTAGTTATAGCCCAACATGTCAATATAACTTATAGTGCTAAAGCACCCTTACATGTGAGTGTAAGCCACTAAACTAAACTGGAATAAAAAACCTGAACGTGTAGGCCTATGTCAAATTACAAGAAGAGTTGTAATATTAAAATGTCAAACTCAAACCTGACCTGAAAAAGGACCTGTTGCTTATGGAAAGATAAACACACTAATATTGGGACAACGCTTTAATAATTGTTTATTATTATTTAATTTAATTTAATATTTACAGTCTATGGTTGGGAATTACAGCTGTTTATTATATCATAAAAGCCTAAAATCAAGTTGTATAATAGGCCTATATGTTTTTCACAAATCACGGTTTGTCTCAGGTTACAACCATAGCCACCCTCATAAATCTAATCTGGATGAAGCGCAGACAATAATAGTAGGCAACATAATTACTTAATAACACCTTAATAATGCTTCCTACTGTGACCATTAGAGCTGGCTCTACTGTTCCTCCAGACCAAAGTAGCTTAAGTGATAACAGAAAAAATGAATCCAGTAGCCCAATTAATGCTTGTAATGGAGCTACTAATAGTCCGTCCTTACATCAGCACACATTTTGATCTGTATTCGTCTGTATCTTGTCCTGGACCACACACACACACACACACACACACACACACACACACACACACACACACACACACACACACACACACACAGATGGAGAGAGAGAGAGAGAGAGAGAGAGAGAGAGAGAGAGCTGCAATCTAGTAGTAGTGCATTCGGCTATTGTGTAGGCGTGGTGAAGTAGGCTACATCAGGAGGAGGAGGAGGAGGAGGCGCAATAAATACCGCGGAGCCTCTGTGCGGACGCTCTCTCACTGCGCTCCTCTCAGGCACTAACATCCGAGACACACCAGCCTTCCGAAGTAGCCTAAGTCGAAGAGGTCAAAAACAAGCGGGATTAAACCATACAAAAATATCCTGAGAAAGAAAAGAAACGAAGGAATATTTAGACGCCGAACAACAGGAAGGAATACAACTTGTTGGTCGTCTTATTTTTGAAACCTTTCTTCTCAAAAAAAATCACTGGAAGTTCAGACATCATGAGGATTTTGGCTGTTGTGCTCCTTCTGGTTCACGCCTTGGGTAAGTTTCAAGCATTAGATGTTTCTCCTTCAGCTGAGATATTGTTACCATGTGCCAAGACGTTTTGCCTTCTGTGCGTCTTTTCTTGGCTTTTAAGTGCTGAACCTGCCAAGCATGGCCGAGCTAATAACGTGTGTTGTAAACTTCATAACCTTTAAGGTAAAGTTTTCATGATGCCAGGCTATTCATGAGCTAATGGGGTCATCTCTCTATTTTAGAGCATGCTTTATGTAACTGGATACACTTATTTTTAACTCATATTCTTGCCTGACATTAGCTAACTGTCTGTCCATGCATTTTGTGAGTGTGTATGAAACAGAGAGAGTTGTAAACACCAACCCCGCTGTATTTCATTTCAAATCTAAAGTGTCCCTGGGAGAGTTGAATGTGCCTTCTCCTCCCTGCCTCATTTTTGGCCAGTTTCCACTCAACCAGACAACCCACCAACCCTCTACAGACCAGATGCTTTGTATCTGAGCGTGTGCATTTCCTAACATGGATCAGTCTGATTCCCCTTAAAGCCAAAAAATCCAGTCTGGAGCTTCCTTGGGCACAACATGTTTCAACTTGCCCCCAGAAGTCCTGCCCACCTCGGTACACTAACCCAAAGCACACATAGCCCCCTAGAGGAAGTGTTTTTAAGTTCTTCTTTAGGTATAAGATTGTATCAAACCAAACTGTGATGTCATTTTTAACGATTCTGTCCATTCTCTCCTCCAGTGGTGTCCAGACTGGCCAGCGGTGCTGCAGTTGACAGGTATGAGAGCGACAGGCATCGGGACATAACTGTTATCAACTTTTTGGACACAACCAAAGACAGAAGGATAGAGGAGGAGAGCAGAAGCGCAGCAGCAACAACAATGGGGAAAAGTGAGGAAGAGGAGGACGAGGATTATGATGATGAATATGACTATGTAGAGGAGTATGAAGATGGCATGTCCGGAGACTACGATGTGGAACATCCACAAGGTAAGAGAGTCAATTTAGGGATCTTCTGTAATCTATTTTGTCTGCTCAAACAAAAAACTATAAAATCTAACTTTTCTTCTTTGTTTTCTGTTGTTGGTTTAGTTGCCATGTCGAGCAAACCCAAAGACCCGTCTGCCATCCTGGAGTCGGAGAGAACTGACGAAAAGAGAAGAAGGGGAAAGGGAAGAAAGAGAGGGAAAGGCAAGGGGAAGAAGAGGAATCCTTGCCTGAAGAAGTACAAAGATTTCTGCATCCACGGCACCTGCCAATACCTGAGGGACATCCGCGCCCCCTCCTGTGTGTAAGTATCACCTCTGCATCTTTCTGTACACCGTCTTAGCATCCCTTCTGTATCCACTGAATAATTTACTTAAACGTCTTCTTCTCTGTCCTGTGTGCAGCTGCCATCCGAGTTACTCCGGTGAGAGGTGTCAGTTCTTCACGCTGCCCTTAGAGAAGCCTCAAGAGGGCTACAACCGGACCACAGCCCTCGCCGTGGTGGCAGTGGTGCTGTCGTCTGTTTGCCTCACCATAATTGGCCTTTTATTATTGCTCAGGTCAGTAAAACACTCATAGTTTCAACCACAAACACACATTACCAATCACACACAGATAAAGGGCTTTGCTAGAGATTTAAGATTCAGACACAGATTGTAGCCTAAACAAGCTCCTTTTCTTGTGTTTATTACAGGTTTCACAAGCGGGGAGCGTATGATGTAGAGAGTGAAGAGAAGGTCAAACTAGGGTTAGCGTCCAACCACTGAGGAGACAAAGAGAGGTGAGTTATAAGAACCAGGGCTACAAACACAAACACGTACAAATATCCTTACTTTTAATTCTTTGTTTCTTTAATGAAAAGTGGTTTAACTTGTTTCCTATTTTGTCTATTTGTAGGCAAAGAAGCGGAGATTCTACCTCAAAATAAATATGAGAAGTGACCCTGAAGGGAGGTCCTAGAGGGTAAAAGGATTGTACATGAAGAAGGGAACAGAGGTTGCTGTGTGCCTGACCCTCTGCCAGATGTTCAGATGAAAAAAAGGACACCTGAACATTTTCCTGAAGGCCTCGGAAAAGAAGATGGCCCGCCCGATAACTGGAATACTTACGGCTCAGAGGATGGACCGGAGATGTGGCAAACGAGAGGTGAAAAGCACAAGAAGAAGAAGAAGAAGAAGAAGAAGGAACGTGTCTAGACTCTGTGCTGCTTCTTGACTGTGTGAAAAGAGGTCCTTTCAGACTGAACTGAAACAGAAAAAAAAGGTTTTTGAAAACCAGAGTTCAACCTGGATTTTTTTTCTCCACAGACAACGTTTTGTATTTTCCTGCAAAAGTCCATCTTTTATTTTCTTTGTGTACAGTAAACGGTATATTTATAATTTTAATTTATTTATTTAAGCTAACTGTATTTATAGAGATTTAACCACCTACCACACGTTTTAGAAATAAAGATGTTACAGTTGTTTTTATATTTCCTATCGGAAGACTTGATATTTATTTATGAAAAAGAAAAGTAAGAAATGCAGAAGCTCCTTGAGAAATGATGCGTAAATATCTGATTTCGTTCATTTTGGCACTCAGAAGATGATCAATAGCACTGTGATTAATAGATTGATCATTAAATTGACATGATTTTCTTTTATTTAGGGGGATTTCACATAGAGAAACACCCTGATCATGCTCACACAGTTACACACTTATAAACTTTAAAGCAACCAGTTGGAGCTGTGAGAAACTGAGCAGCTCCAATGTAAAAGTTGAATGGTTTAGGGCCTTGCTTAAAGGCACATCATCAGTGAAAATGAGGCACTATCCACTCCCAAAACTCGCCAGCTTTTGGGGATCCTTAGGCCACATGAGGCTTGGAGTTCGGCCTAACTGTCATAGTGAAAGATCAATATCATTAAGTTACATTGCACTGGCTGTGTTTGAATAAGAAGCAACATAAAAGCTGCACTCTTCATCTGTAATGTTAAAAGACTGTAAGAAGGGAGTCAAATAACCATTGAACTGTATGAATATGTCGTCTTATCATCATTATAAGAGAAACTCCCTCACTTCCATGTTCAGCTGTCAAGCAAAAGAAATGTGAATTCAAGTGTTCCACCCTTTCAAATCCTGTCCTGCAGTTTTGAAGTGACTGTTATTTATGTAACTTTTTCAGATCCAAAATAAAAAAAGAATTATCTGAATTTTTGTTCTTGTAGTTTTCACTTGTTTTCTTCTTACAAAAGCCCAAGGCAGACCTGACTCCATACAGTTTATATGACTCTGTTCTCCAATGATAAATCATATCCGTTTGTTTTCTTGACATATTCATAGTTATCACGGCATTACAACGCTGGATTTCCCGTGATAACACATTCATTTATCAAGATCTCAAAATAGTTATCCAGACATAATGAGATAAGTAAGTGGAGATCAACTGAAACATATTTGTTTTCAGAGGAAAATGGAGTAAAATAAGTTGTATGAATACATGTCTTCATGGGGTTTCTGTATTAGGATATCAAACAGTACAAATCAAAGCAATGTGTGCTTTCAGCATTTAGCATTAATAGAATCTCAGATCAGTTAAGTAAGGTCAAGTTTATTCTTGCCCTTTGGTGCACTTCCTGAGTCGAGCCTCACATTAATGTGGTATTTTCAAACAGCCGGTCAAGATAATGATATCACCAATGTGTTCTTTTGGCCCATTCAGGAACTGTAATTATAGTAAAGATAATATTTGTATTATTCCTGTGTCTGACGTCACGTGTGTGCAACAGCTTTTAACCAAGGCACCTGTATCCTGGCCATCAGAGCTATTATGTTCAGTACTCCAAAGGCAAATATTTTTAGTACTTGGAAGGTACATCGCCCACTTGGTATATTATGTTTTAACACCACAATACCGTTATATAACTACTGTTATGTGCAGTTTGAAAATGAGTTTTTTTTTTGTCTTAGAGGCCTGTCTCTTTCAACCACATTTGAAACTATGACATTATCAGTGTCATGTGTTGACAACAGCATCATCAGACTCACTGACAGATCAATCACTAAGAGTGCGGTCAGAACTCACTTACCACTGTATGTGCGGTGTGTGTGTGTGTGTGTGTGTGTGTGTGTGTGTGCGCGTACTTAGCCACGGGGCAACAGATGTGCAGTGTGTAGACTGAGAGAACACCTGATGTTCAGCCAGAGTACATCATGCCATAGCACCACACACCATTACTCACACAGCCAACAGATGTCTCGTTCAAAGACACACCACCACGTTTAACATCTGAGACCTGAACCAGCCCTGAATGCTGCAAAGTTCAGAGAGACCACATACGACAAATACTAGCAGGATGCAACAACACTGTCATGTATGCCGCACACAGGTTTAATGGGGGTAAGAAAAGTCAAAGACCCAGCTGGACTCAAAGGCAGGCAGAGATCCAGCCGAATGTTAGTCACCCCTTGAAGTTACCTCCTACACGGATGTTGTACACCGACACAGAGTGTGTGTGTGTTTGTGTGGGAATGTGGTACAGTTATGCCTTCAAGCTGGGTCTGCTGGTTAAAGGGGTTAACCGAACCATAACAAGCATATATCCACAGCAAAACACAAGCGTTTACATGTTTGCTATGGGATGTTTGTGGGTTGGATTCCCATACTTATATACTATATATACTTAATAAACAAGATACAGTTGGGTTTTCACACAGGGGGAAGGCTTTTCAAGACAGATGTTCAGCTGAAACATCAGGGTGTGGCACCTGATTCAGAACCTCTCATAACCATTTGTTGAGCAACTGACAAACATTCAGTTCAGCATTTAACTTTCTCAGCAACCCTTACTCATATTTGTATCTGCTTAGTTTGTTTTTTTAGTTGACAAACTAACTGCATGTAAAATATGTTTAATTAAACTCTGTATACGTAGTTTTTCCTCATACAAACAACAAAACCCCAACAATTTATACAGATGCCTAAAAACAATAAAATAATGATGTGAATATGACACACGATCACAGGCTTAATATTAAATGACAGTGTTGGATGTTTCAGGGGTTAACTTTTGGCCACAGTCCAAAAAACACTCCACAACCCAATATTTCTAGTCATTGTAATTGTTGATATCAGGATTTTGCTGAAAAGATTTTGCTCATATTTATTTTAATGCTTTAGAGAGCTAAGGTTTTAAGAGCCAGACACAATATGATGAATACTACACTTTCTCTGATCACAATAAATTAACTGATAAACATTCTGTACTTTTGTTAGGATTCTATATGAACTCCACACCCCCAAATGTTTTGTTTTGTCAAACATGTGGTCTTTATCCTCAGCAGGAGCCAACTCAATCAATGCATTTTAACAGACAAACCCTAACCCTAGCCCTGCTGAAAACAGACTACTTCTTGATAACATGAAATGTATCATTTGTGGGGAATACAACAATATGCTGATGACTATGATTGCTTTGTTCCAGATATATGAAGCTATTCTTCCATAGTGTATTTGTCACAGGACTTTACAGTACAGTATGAACGTGACTATGAGTATTTACACACATGTGTATGTGTGTTTGTGTGTGTGGCAGGGGCTGGTCATATACAGTAGTGGAGCCACCTAATCCTGGCCTCTCAATGTCAAGTAGCAGAGCACACAGAAATAGTGCTGTGCAGTCATGCTCACATAGCTGCTATTCAAGGGGTGATGGCCACCAAAGAGCCAGAATGCTTAAAGAGAAGAGAGTTCACTGTGTTCTGTTTCTCAGAGGTCTGATGGACCACAGCCAGGAAATAATGTCCGCTATGGTAGCACATCACCAGGCATCAACGCTGCAACACTGCTGAATTTCCCTTTTAGGGTCACAGTTACAGCTCCTCTAAATCTCTGCATGTCGTTTGTTCTCACCTTCAGAATACTTTTGAACGTTCCTAGAGAGACTCAAACAGGGTATTTCCACAGCTCAGGAGGCCTTTCCTTGCCGGTTGGCAAGCAAATGGCAAATTTCTTTGTGTGCCACACTTCTGTGTGAATTGTCGGCGAACGAACAACGCTATTGTTTACGCTTTTTTTTTTTGCTTTTTGCTAAACTAAAAATGTTGCTGAGTCATCATGGCCCTCTACTTTTCTCTAAAGCTTTTATGAAAAGATCTACATCCATTAGCAAAACCACTCTGATGTGGTTGATACATTGCCAAACAGAATTAAGTAATCAGATGCTATAGTGGTTGCATTGGATTGAGGAGGCTGAGTTTGTTGTGAAAGGTGCTTCCTGGCATGCTGAGGAGCAACAATGGGTAATTTCCACTCTCATATGGAAGTGCGCACGCCAACAGTTGGAAATATAATCATTCTCCAACCGGACATTATCAACAGGAACAAATTAATATCTTAAGAATGAGGGTTTGTGTGTGTCATAATCTTTTTTAGACATTCATTGAGACACTTCATTTGCTATTTCAGTTAAAACAAATGTGTTAGCATGTGTGTTTCTAGGATGCTAGCTCAAAGTGAAGTCCCCAACTGCTCCTTTAGCACCAACACAGACAGTGTGCCACTCACCCCTGATTAATGAGGTGATTACAGCGACACTGTCATTGACGCATGACCAAAAGAGACTGTGATGGATCAGTAACTGTTGTAGACAGTCTTACACACAGAGGACAGCCAAAGAGGAGGAGGAGGGGAATGAAGAGATAAGGTCAACACTGCAACATGAGAGGGGGAGCGAGGGATGAAGTGAGAGGGATGGAGAATGGGTCAAGGTGAAAACTTCTACTTAGGAAGGTGCTGACTTGTCTTCGCCTGCATGTGGATAAAAAAGATTTAAGGTGCTAGAAGAGCAGCATGACTGTTACTACCTGTCATAGTGCTCACTCTTCCTCCTCTTGTCCTTTAGTCTGATTTACCCTACAGTTCCTGTGAACCACTGGTTTTATTCTTTCTTCCTGTCCTCTTTAGATCCCCGTCCTCTCCTCCTTTTCCTCTTCCTTTTCCTGTCTCCTTTTTATTCTTCCTTTTTAGAACAGACACGTGCTCTGAGACAGTCTATTAGTGCAGAAGAAACCAAATTGGTCCCTACAGCATGCAAAGGCAGCGATGTTAAAAACATTTAGAATAAAAAATAAAATAATTTAGAAGATATTTACTTTCGGACCAACACCCTTCATTTGTTTGCTAAAAAGAGTAGTCATTCTTGAGTCATGCCTACTCCTTCCACTACTTCATACAGCTCAGCTACTCCTCTTAACCTCAAACATGTTTTATTTTAAGCACTACATCAAAGTCTTTAAGAAAAATCTGAAGCACAATTTGAGTGGTTGAATGTCTACACAGCAGTGTAAGGCTCTGTCTTGATGATCCCATTATTTTACTCCGTAAATGAAAACACATTGTTGTTTTAATGTTGTTCTAAAAGAATTGAACTTGATAGATATGTTCTCCTGTGTTCTACTGAACTATCTCGTATGGTAAATCATTTCTGTAAATGAAGAGGTAATGAGCACAGTTTGCTTCAAACATAAATAACATGATTTTTTTGATTGATCAGATCTTCATGTTTAACCTATTGTGATTTCAGAAATCATTTGTCAGTGTGTGTTCTCTCAGACTCATCTTATGTATGAACCTGATTGCTCTTTTCTGAAGGGTTTTCAAGGGTTTTAAACTAACACCATATGTTTTAACCCTTAGCTCAGTACAGTCATTTATAAACTGTATAATTAATAACGAATCTTGTGTTAGAAAAATATAACGTTTTTTGAGATATGAAGTTGAAAATGGGGGTTAATACATTAGATACATGTTACAATTGTTTTCAATATGACATATAAAAATAAAAATAAAAGAAACCAGTGAGTCAGATTTAATGTTGTCCAATGCATCATATCTTTTATATGCATGCTATTTCAATCCCCTGTGGTATGGGCACACTTGGCTACACAAATAGCTGTAATGCATTGGCTTTACAGAATGTAAATAAACTTAATTGCTGTGGCTGAGAATTGCTAGCCATACATTAAATGTTTTTTTTTATATCATTGCAATCTTTCAGTTAGAGATCAGATTTGGTTTCAAATTGCCAGGTTTATATGCTTAGGACCCCCAAATGATAAAGTCTGCCCCTGCTCCACACTGCTGCTTTCTATGTTGGTGGTTTTAAAAATGCAGCTCAGCTCAGATGTGTCCTGCTGCCAGCAGGAGTTGGGCAGGGATACCAGCAGATTCCCCTCTGCTTATGTCACCCTGCTGGACACACACTTGTTATGTACCATGGTCACACTATTAAATTCTCACAGGGGTCTATTTAGGCTCCGAGGAGGCTGATGGCAGCATCACATTACCTGCAGGGTAAGAGGAGAAGAGCGAGTTAGAGACAGGGAGAGAGAGAGGGACTGGGGTTGGCTTAAGAGGGGATCAAGGAAGGAGGCTTGGGATAGGACAGGAAGAAACTAGATGTAATTGACCATTCCCCTATCACCATTATCACTACCACACACACACACACAAAGCCACACACACATAAAAAAGTCAAACAAACAATGGCATGTCGGCAAACAGACAGGAAGACTGAATGACTGCACGCTTGACTCATCTGTTTTCTCTGCCCCATACAGTTCTCTGAACTAAAAAAAAAAACCCTCCTCCCATATCCCGGTGTGTGTATGTGTGTGCAGAAGCAGGCACATAATGGTGGTTTTAGAGGATCAGCCGAACGCGTGCTGCCCAGTTGAGCTGTCTGACACCACAGCTTATGACAAAGTAGAGGCGGACGGATGTCAGCGCAGACGGCAGCAGGCTCTGGTTACCGCAAGGAGTGGGCTCCAGGCATTCTTCTTCTCTGTGTTTCCTTTGTGGTCGCCTGCTGTTGAAATTGAAAAAAAACACCTCACCCCCACCATCCCTCATCCCCTAGGCAAACACTTTAAGCAATCTTCAGTTTTCCAAGTTTGATCTTGAAAGGGTTGTTAGGAAAGACTTGATGGATTTCCCTTAAGGAGAAATGCCTCTGTGTGCCTGAGATATTTGTATTTGAAACACAGGCAGAAGAGGAATCTCGCCCCTCCAAAGAATCACAGAAACAAGAATGGGCCTTTCTATTTCTCCTGCCAGGGGTCAGATGTAATCACGGAGCACTAATCTTACTGTCCAATAATACAACCCTAAACAATCAGTCTGGTAAATGTAGGAATGCTGCTATGCAGTGCAAAGACTCTGTGATGGTGACAGAGGTTTCGACAGCATCATGGCTGCTTGTGTCTGATTTCTGATCCTCGTCCTCTCTAAGTGGTGTGTACATGTTTGTCACCTTCTATTGGTTTGTTGTTTTATTTTTTACTTTTTGGCTGAAAGATGTCCTTGATATTAAGTGATTTTTGGGTGAAAATAATTTGGGTCCATCTGCAGTGAAAGGCTAAGAGCTCTAGGATAACCAATAATTAATCTTGATGGAACATAAAAGTATACAGTATGTACCAATTATCTAAACCCTCACTCAAAACTGAACATGTTAGTCTGTTAGTTATTAGAGGAAAAGTCAGGATACATCCTCTGAGAGCCATGGCTCTATGTACCAAAATGTATGAATCCATTCAATAGTTATGTTAGATTAGTTAGATATTTCAGAGTTGACCAAAGTGGTGGACCGACCAGGCCTTGCTGCAAGTTTTTAAGTGTTGATTTTTTGTACAAGCCTTTAATAAACTGACAAGCTGTCAAGGGAGTTTCCCTGCCTCCCAATGTAAGATGGGACAACCATGACCAAAAAACCCAAAAATTAAAAACAAATGGATGATTTTCCATCTTTTGAATTCTCATTCATCTGCCTTCATCACTCTGACTCCCATACAGATTTACATTCCCCCACATGAGGCCTCCTGAGCAGCCCACAAGCTATTAGTGGGGTCTGTGACCTCAGCAAGACTTTCCCTTCTGCTTCTCTCCGTCTGTCCGTCTTCCCACTGTCCCCACTGTGTGTTCCTTCTCTCCCGCAACAGCCTCGAGACAGTGTGGGAGCTGTTCAGAGAGCAGGAATGCAGAGGGAGCGCTCAGAAGCTCAGCCGCTGAAGGAGAGAAGAGGGAGGAGAGACAGGCAGGAGAGGGGGATTTTTCCTTGGATGAGGTCATGGATGATGGCTTCTCTCAGAGCAAAGGCTGAGCTCGTGGCAGACGCGCCCCTGACCTCCCTCTGCCAACATACACACACACGCACACACACACACACACACGCACACACACACACGCGCACACACACACACACGCGCACACACACACACACGCGCACACACACACGCGCGCACACACACACACACACACACACACACACACACACATGCGCACACACACACACACACACACACACATGCGCACACACACACACACACACACACACACACACACACACACACACGCGCACACACACACACACATGCAAACACACACACACACACACACACACACACACACACACACAGACACATGCACACACACTACTAGAGGGAGAAAGGGCTGAGTCCATGGAAGCACTCGGTCTGCAGACAGATGACATCTAGTTTTCATCTCTGCCTATTACACCACAACTAATATCCAGATTCATTTGTTCTGTCTTTAGCTACACAGCCAGTTTTGCACAAGTCAAACCTCAGCGGGCCACTTTAGCGTACTTAGCCATGTGATAAGCCCTGCTAAAATCTGTCCCATTACTAGCTGAGAGATGGAGGTGATTAGCAACACACTACAATTAGCGTACTCAGCGCACACACACGCGGCAACACAGCTGATTCAACATTATTGTCTCATCTTGACGAGTGATCTGATTCTGTATTACTGTACTGATTGGGTAAGGAGTCCCGGTTAGAAGCAACTGTCGAGACGGCAGGATGACGCTGCTTATTATTGTGATTACTCAGCCCCTTTTCCTCCCCATGTGTGAGTCACGCAGGCCGACGCTCTGTGGCTTTGTGTCTCAGTGTGAAAAATATCACTCCTTCCCCAAGCCCCCCGCTCCCCAGCGTGGATTTCGGGAATGTGACATAGCACCAAAGCTTTGTCGGGGGACAATAGGGCCCCCATCTGAATGTGACACATCCCTGTGGGAGCTGTTGCTTTTATACCTCCTCTGATCCTAGGCCTGTGAGCTGGATTAGTTGGAGTCACTCTCACAACCCAACCCAAACTGTCAAAGTCTCAGTGTGAGAGACTGTGAGAAGTTTGACTGCTGCAACACTGAGCACTACTTCACACTTGTGTCAAAAATGTAAGAGTCCCTGCACATCAAGCTAACAGTGGACTGTGAGAGGATGTTGGGCAAGGTTTTGCACTGTGACTGGCACCATTTTCTTGCTTGTAACTATCTGCTGTTTTGCCAAGTGAATATGACAAACTGCCAACACCAGCTGATCTCTAGAGGAAGATTTAGTTTTCTTTTTGTGTTGAAGTCAAATATTGCCCTTTTAACATTTCACAACAGCATCATAACGAAGATCCCAGTCTTTATACTTTTTCCTTTGTACTTTTGCATTAAATCTGCTGTGGCGTAATATTAATGTGTGATTTAACATTAACATGTGTGATGGGCATTACATACCAAGCGGGAGGCAACGGCTGTTACGTATTACAGAACAGTATATGCAGACAATAATCAACTATCAGTGAATTGCCCCATACACCTCAGAGAGACTTTTTCTGAGGATATTACTGTCCTTGATGGCATCAACCTGGCTGGCAACCTTCAGCTGGTCCAAATGGCTGCAGCTCGTCGAATGACTACAACTTGGACAAGAGATCACATTACTCCTGCTTCTCTGGCTTCTCTTCCCTGGCTCTCTATAAAATCGTGAATAGAATTGAAAGGGCTTCTTCTGACTTATACAGCTCTTAATGGTCAGGTACCATCATACATTGTTGCTAATGACACCAGTAAGCTTGTACCAAAGCTAACCCAACAAGGTTAGCCTAGCCATCGTAGCAAGTCAATATAACCGATGGCCGACGTGCGCATCATACAAACTCATCATATGTACGCACTATAGAAACCTCCAACACAACAACTTTTAATGGCTAATCTGTTGATATCGACACAGTATTAACCATTTTTATCAGCATTTACCGGAGGTTTCAATGATGCGAAAAAGCATGCAGCCAAAAGTGCATCACGAAAGAACAACAGACAAGAATTAGAACATACATCAAAAACTATAGTTAAAATTAAAAAAAAGAAAACAAAAAAGAAAATGTAACAAAATAAAATTCAAGAAAAGAACAAATAAATATTTAAAAAAAGGAACGTTAAAACAATAAAATATCGGAAATACATAAAATTAATTTGAATCAGTAAAAAGTCAATTAAGACAAAATAAACACCAGGGATGTAACTATCATAGAAACATCCATAAAAACATTGACCATGGCTAAAAAATCAATCCAAGTGAAAAGCTAGATTAAAAAGATTTTTTAGCTTTTTAGAGTTTCCCAATCTGACATCCATAGGCAGTAATGCCAGAGTAAAGGTGCTTAAAAAAGAAATGTCTCTTATTGGTGCTTGCACGGCACACACAAGGAACATCTAAAAGAGAAGCAGTACAACATTATGGCTGCATTTGAGCTCCCCACCTTGAGCACGAGGACATATGTTGAGCTGCATCAACAGGATTACCTGGTATCATGAAAACAGATCGGGACTTTTAGTTCGCCTTTTCAACTACACACAGTGGTTTTGAACAGTGAACTCTGGAACTCTCTGAGTCCACCCCACCTGTTTTGATTTTCCCTCTATCTCTCACACAGACACACAAACACTGACAGACACACACACAGGCTGCCTCCCTATACGGCCTCAGTGCTCTAGCCTAAGACAGTGATGTGATTGTTTCAGAGTGCAGGTGTGTATGCAACTCCGGGAGTTCCTGCCCACTAATTACAGACTCCTCTCTGACATATTTATTGTCACTGGATCCCCTCCCGCGTCAAACACTCCCTCTGTATCTATGTTTTGTTATTAGGTTTTGACCCAACATTCAGGTCAGGAGCTGCTGAGCATTCATGTCTCAGCGCTGCAGAATCCTGAGAAGGAAATGAGTCTGGTAAACCGAGTGGCCACACTACAACCAACCACAACATCCTCCTGCTTCTGTGCTTATTAGAAGCCCTCCTTCCGACCTACGTCCATCCCAGTGGGGTATCACCTCGCCCCCTCGTCCACCAGCAGAGACCCCACATCAAACAGAGTAATGGCCTGCCAGGATGTGACATCACCACACCGCAAGCCTTTGTTTGAGGGGCCTGGTTCATCGTGGACTTACTTCTTTCCCTGCTGGGTTTCAACGTGAGGTGTGGTTGATGCAGAGTGAGTCGGCACTGGCTACTGTCCAGGGCTGACATTCTTGTCACTCCTCTGTGTGTAGTCCTCTTTATACCACCTTATATAGAGAATACGGAGAAAGTATGCCACTGCTAGTGCATTCAGTGATTTTTGTAATGGTGGGAACTCTATTTCATCCTAATGTGACCAATGTATCAAACCATCCTCCAGAGTCTTTCTCGTCCATCTCTTTCGTTACTGACAGCAGTGCCAAGCAGGGAAAACAACATCATAAAAGTAAATTGCTTCTTCGCTTTACAGTCATTATTGGATTCTATAGCAGGGTGGGTGGGAGTAATTGATTGCAGATGTTTCCTTGTGAGACTGAAAGAAGCATTTTGTGTGTCACAGCAGACTTACAGTAGACACTTAGGATGAGGTTACACTGTTCCTGGTCAAGGTTAGTCAGTCAGCTTCACGAGCTCCCACACCCATATTTCCAATAGTGTCTGTCTGTTATCATTTAGTAATTGTGAAAGCAAGAGATAATATTCTCTTTGTTCTGCTTTTATTTCTTTGCATTCGTCATTTTCCAGTTGCATAACAGTATAGATGTGCGTCAATGTAGGAGTTTATGTCCTACGACAACATTTCTAAAAGATATGATACACAGCAGACTTAGAAAACTATTCATTTCTAAATCTTTTTTTTTTAGTCTTTACTTGACATATATTACATTTTTGGGGGATTTGGTCAATTTACAACATACCCAATCAACACCTTTATATTAACAAGGGATCAAATATACAGCAATTTCTTTTGTTTGCATCTTCTTGTACAGCCTGCAACTTTCTTTCCCAATGCTTTAATCAACCTTGTTTGTTTTTGACCAAAAAAACAACATCTGTGCAACAACAAAATAAACAACAAATGTTGATTTGGTTTATAACCAAATCTTTTTCACCAGCAGTGAGGGTAAAACAGGACTTTTGAGGTGTCCAAAAATAAAATAAAAACAATCCTTAATATATGCCAATATTTCTCATTGTCTGCTGATTGTCTAAATAGGCAGATGTTTGTTAGCATGTTAATCATTTCTCCTGGGATCTTAGGTGTCACAATGCAAACTGAAACAAAAGTTAATCTCGACAATTGATTGAACACAGCTTGAACACAGCAATAAGCACACAAACTGTTAAACTAAACTAAAGAAGGTTTCCAATGCTTTTCAATTATTATGAAAATCAGTCTTTTTTTTTAAATTTAAAACACTGACACTTGAAAAATTACAAATTTAGATTCTACATGTATGATTTTTAATTAGAAATGCTGGCCTACTTCACATGCAGTCAAAGAATGTGATTGAGCCTTTAAAGTTAACACCCTTGGAAAGACTGTCAACACAACCCCTGGTACAAACTGTGCATGGAATTTATTTTTGTTTTAGTGACATTTATCTCACCCCTCCCAGGCATCCACCCTACACGTTTCTCCATTTTGTCCTCTCCGACACAGTTTTCCATTCTCTTATCTCCATATCAGGTTTGTATCAGAGTTGGTAAAAATAACCCTTCTGTCAAGACCAATTGTGTCTATTCATACTGTAGTAAACACAGTGCAGCACTGTTGTCTCTCTTGTCTGTTCAGTTTGGTGAAATTTTTCATTTGCTTCTTCCTGGTAGTTTTGACTCTTTTGTAATCTAATCCCACACATTGTTTTCTTTAGGCGGGCAAGTGAGGCCTTGCATGCATGTGTGTGTTTATTGTGTGACAAAAAGGGCGGACCCTTAGGCTAAGGGGAGATACGCTGTCTGCACATGGACAGGCTCTTCCTCCTGGCTGATTACTGCACAGTCATAAGTGCCACAAACGGAAACACAGACAGGCGCACATAACACACACAAACACATACACTGACAACACACTGCTGATTACAAACCAAAAAATGGTTCTTTGTTTTCCTTTTTTTCCAGTACCCTGCACCTCACCAGGGTTTTATTCCATGTGTCTGTCAGTGTAGTGCTATTTCAAGAGGCTTTCTGTGACTGTGGGTGCTACAGGCCCAAAGAAACCGCAAACAAACTATAAATACTAAATTCTAAATGAACTAAAAATAAACAAACAAAAAAGGGAACAGGGGGAAGAAGAGGATGTGGAGGATACAAAATGTCTGAACATTATTGTGTGTTATGTTCAGAGTCACAGCTGTCATCTGTCTAAATAAGGACAGAAACACACAAACACAGACACACAGTGTATTCATGCAATACAACTTAATTAGAAAGGAGTTGTTTCATAGTTCTTAGGAGGGCTTGCTTGCTGGGTATTTTCAAGAGAACAAAAAAAAGGAAGACCATTTAGAAGTAACTTGTGATTCATAAAACATTGTCATTTTTCTAAGCAGTCAGTGTTGAAGAAGTCATTGGACAAATTACTAATATGATATAGATGTTTATTGCCATTTGCACAGGTACAGGACAGTACAGGCACATTGGAATTCTTGTGCGTTTCTCCCTGAGTCAGCTTCTACAAAAAAGTTAAAATTATATATAAAATAGTCTAGCATTGTAAGAAAAAAAGAAAGAGTACAAAAAAGTAAAAATAAATAAGTTGTATTAACAGCTAAGTAAATTAAAATAAACTGTACAGAAGTTATACACTATAATACAAAAAATAAAAATAACAAGGGGAACACTGTACAATGAAATGAAAATATAAATATGTTTTCTTATTGCACTTATTATCTCTTATTGCACCTGAGGTTATTGCACACATATTTTTCACACTATATAATTGCACTGTTTTTTGTTTTTAAGGTTAATATTGCACACTTGTATTGCACTGTGAGGTGGTCAGCTGTCCATTTAGTCTGTGAGGTGTGGGGTGAAGTACTTCCTTCCCATCTTAATGTCCTGTGCTACAAGTCTCACGGCAGCAGGGAAAAAGCTGTTGTGGTAGCGGGCCTTGTGGGTGGAGATGCTCTCTGGCCTGTGATGTCGCAGGTTATAGCCCGAGTTCTTCCACCTGAACAGAGCATGAGCTGGGTGCTGTTTGTCCTTGAGGATGCTCTGTGCTTTTCCTCTGCAGCGCTGTGTGTACAGTGTGTCCTTAGAGGGGAGGTTGGAGCCAGTGATTCTCTCTGCAGTCTTTATGACCCGTTGAAGCGATTTCCTCTCAGACAGTGAGGTGTTTCCGAACCACACAGTGATTCCACTGGTGAGGATGCTTTCAACAAGTCCTCTGTAGGCCTGGGTGAGGGGCTGACGTTTAAGTCCAGTCTTCTTCAGCAGCCTGATGAAGTAGAGCCGCTGCTGTGCTTTCTTCATTGTTTTAGCAGTGTTTTGGGCCCAGCTCAGGTTTTCCACGATGTGAAGACCAAGGTACTTGTAGCTGTCAGCCCGCTCCACCACAGTCCCCTTGATGGTGAGAGGCTGCAGAGGGGGGGCTTTCCTCCTGAAGTCCAGAATTAACTCCTTTTTCTTGTCTATGTTCAAAACTAAGTCGTTGTCCTCTCCATAGACAGTGACTTTGTGGACCAGCTCCCTGTAAGAGGACTCATCCCTCCCTCTGATGAGGCCAAGGATGGTCGTGTCGTCTGCATATTTAATGATGATGCTGTTATTGTCCTGGGGGGAGACGCAGTCATATGTGTACAGTGAGAAAAGTTTTGGGCTGAGGCAGCAGCCCATGGGGGGTTCCTGTGCTGACTGTGAGCTCAGCAGAGACCTTTGTTCCCATCCTCACCACCTGTGGTCTGTCTGTAAGGAAGTCCAGGATCCAGTTGCAGGAGGGTGTCGGTACTCCAAGGTCTGCCAGCTTCCCAGTCAGCTTCATTGGCCGAAATGGTGTTAAAGGCGGAGCTGTAATCCAAAAAGAGGAGGCGTGCGTACGTGTTGTTAGTGTCCAGATGTTCCAGTGTGGAGCGGAGTGCCAGGGCCACCGTGTCGTCCACCGATCTGTTGGTGCGGTAAGCAAACTGTAGGGGGTCTACAGTGTCTGGAATCACAGAGTTGATGGAGTGAAGGACCAGCTTCTCCAGACACTTCATGGCCACCGGCGCGAGTGCCACTGGCCTGAAGTCATTCATTGTGGTTGTGTGTGGTTTCTTAGGGACTGGAACTATGACAGATGATTTAAAGGTGCGTGGGACGGTTTCCTGCATGAGAGAGGTGTTGAAGATGTCTGTGTACACCTCTGCCAATTGTTCAGCACAGGCTTTTAGGACTCTTGGTGCCACCCCATCAGGGCCTGCAGCCTTGTGGGGGTTCACCTTCTTCAGAGCCCGAAGGACCTGTGTCTGTGTTACCTGTAGTCCATACTCCTCTGGGTTATGGGGGGACTTTGTAGGTGTGTCGCTGTGCTGTCTGTCGAATCTGCCATAGAAACTGTTCAGTGTGTCTGGTAGGGTGGAGTCACAAACTCTGACTCTGTTTGTGATACTTCTGTAGTTGGAGATGGACTGTATTCCCTGCCACATACTCCTCGTGTTGTTGTCCATGTAGCAGCTTTCAAGTTTTTGGGAGTATGTTCTTTTGGCAGCTCTGATGGACTTTTGTAGCTCGTACCGAGGTAGGTAAAATGGTCTGCACTTTACGCTAATAAACTCCACGTCTTCAGTACACAACTGCGATATTACCGTGTTGTTGGTGCTCCAGGACTTTTTGACAAGAATCGCTGTCCCTTCCCCGCGGGTCTTGCCGCAGTCCGCAGCCTTGCGGTCGGCTCTGAAGAGCGTGTAGCCTGCCGGTGTTATTGGCTTCATCGGGAGTCCTGTCTCCAAGCCACGTTTCACAGAAACACAGCACAGAGCAGTCCTGAATGTACCTCTGCGTAGCCATCCTACTGAGAAGGTCGTCCAATTTATTTCCAAGCGACTGGACGTTGGCGAGAAGTATAACCGGGAGGGTTAGCCTACCCTTGCTAACCAGGTGTCGGAGTCTTCGCTCAGCGCCTCCCCGCCTGCCTCGCCTCCGTGTCGGCCTCGGGGTGCCAAGCGAACCCCCGGCTGCGGCCTGGCCCTGCGTTGTTCCGGCATGAAGGTGTAGCTCCGGGAAGGAGTCGAGCAGTTTGGCGTTAAAATGTCCTTTGTGACTCATCTCACCAAGCTGTATCAGTGTCGCCCGATCATACTTGACACTGGCCCTAACGTACCGCACATTAAACGAAAGAAAAGAAAACAATAACACGAAAACCTTGACTCGGAGAGCTACGCTATGTCGCCCACAGGGGAGCACCATCTTAGCAGACACTTTTATCCAAAGTGATGTACATCAGAGAGTAAGCCATTCATACACCGCCACTGAAGCAGCAGGAGCAATGCGGGGTTAATTGTCTTGCCCAAGGACACATTGACATGTTGCTCAGCTGGGGATTGAACCCTTGACCTTTGGGTTGAGAGGCGACGACACTACCAATTGAGCCACAGCCGTCCCTATATTTCCCATATTGCTCTTAAGCTTTCGTTTTTCAGTCTCAGGATCAACTGTCTCTATGATGGATCATATGCAGTGAAAACAAGTGTGTTTCTTCATCATGGTTCAGCATACCACTCCCTTCTGCATCATAAGGATGGTTTTGAAAAGGTCTTGTGTAGAATTAGCGTACTATAACATAAGTGACTGTGACAAAAAATTAAGAATTTAGCTTACAGGGTAGATCTCCAAATCACTGTGATATTTGATTTGCTTTTCAAACAACTATAGAGTTAAAAACATTCATGTATTTCTTAAGTTCAAACATTGTGATCTCTAAGAATCACATCGAACACACTGCATACTTCCAGACTTCCAAATCAGGCATGCCCACATGTAAACATCAGCACTGGTGCGTTCTTCTCACAGAGTAAAAAAATGTGAGTCTTCGGCCATCAAAAATGTGCATAATCACCTGTTTTTTATGCCTTGCTCAATTTTGCAATGATCAACCTCTACCCAACCAAAACCTTCCAGCAACTACTGCAGATGAACCCTGTATTTATTTTAAGGTGAGTGGGCCCTACTATTAAAGTTTCAACACATGGCCTCTTTTTTTCTACAGGGCCTTTCCAACTTTCCGTCTGTCCACAGAGCCTTTATTGTCAGGGGCAACAGCCACAAACATTAGAGCACAACTTCTTACATGAAGTTTACATCTTTCTTTTTCTTTTCATATAAGGTTTTAGAGGAGATGACATGTTTCAAGGGAGTATCTCAAGAGTTTGAAGTGCAGATTCTGCATCTTTAAGAAAGGATGCATATCATGCAAGAAACACGGAAGAACCAGCAAAAGGCCTCATGTCAAAAGGGGTTGAAGAACTCTGTTACTTGTTCTGTTGTTCCTGTTGTTACCATTGTGTTTTGTTGTTGTTGTCACACCTTGCTAGGAAAATTCTTAATTGCTGCTTCCTCGTTAATCAATTACTACTTATAGACCCAAAGCCATTGTGTTTTTGAAGTGTGTTCCTGGCGACATGGTTCCCTGAAAGTGCCAAAGGTCCAGTGTCCTCCACACTTACTACTTTGTGTTTCCCCCTCAGAGTCATAAGATCACAATGTGACTTAAATCCAGTCTGTAAATATACACAAACTGCAGATATTATGCATCCTGGTGTGATAAGATGACAATGTGAGAGACTCGTGGTGGTCATACACTCTCACCACATGACACAGTGGTTACTTTATCACACATACATGAGATATATTCCCTATGACAACCAAACAAGAAAAGCAGGAGCAATATCAAAGCACTTTCAATTTGCGCAGGAAAAAATATCTAAAAAAAAAAAAACTCACAAAGAAAAAAAAAGGACTTCTCAGTTTGACCCTTGATCAGCCCTCAAACCAAAAGCAGGATCAGTGTGAAGAATCAGTGTGAAGATAGAAAACGGCGATACAAACACACACCTATAGATAAGATATGCATACCGTGAAAGCATGTGTGCACAAATGTGGCCTTAGCCAAAGTCTCCCAGCAGCTCATTGACACGTATCTTCCTCCCCAAGACCTTTTCCCTCAGTCTTTCCACCTCCTCTTCTGTTAATTCCTCTGTGTCCGAGTGGGTGCTCTGTCTGTGTCATACTGCTGTGACACCACATTCCTCTTTGACCAGTTCCTGTGCCACTTCAAAACTGTACCAACGAGGGAGAAGAAAAGAGCGGACAACAGAGCAAAGGCCAAAAGTAGCAACAATGACAAATGGAGAGACGTCAACAAGAGGGTGGCCCAGTGAGGTCACTCCTGCTGTGATGCCATGGAAATGCTGGTGGCCTTCACACAGGCGCTGCTTGGCCATTTTGAGCTGAAAACATTTAAACCTTTAACGACTTAGGATTTGTACAGACTGTTCGTGCTAGAGTAAAAGTTAAGAGCAAGTGGCCTCAGTAGCTCCCCATAAGACACAAGTTCTTAAGTTGAACCAAACACAAAAAGCTGAAATAACAAAGTGTTTGAAGTGAGGAAGTCTGATTGTTGAGAGGATAAAAGGGAAGAGGAAGGGAGCTTTCAACCTGCTTTCTGGCTTTAGGCCTCCTCCAAGAAATCTTTGTGAGTTTTACAGCAGAACTCTGGACCTTGACGGAATAAATGGAAGCACTGCCTGGCACGCTCATAAACATACACACAATGCCACAATGAACAGGGAGCCACTGGCATGGTAGTAACACTTTCCCATAATCCCCCTGGGTATGGGCACAACCAGTGGGAAGCTGCTATTTCAGTTATACATCAGTATTTTTACACATACTGTGGGAGTCAGAAACACACTTCCTGGTTGTTTTTTGGTTTTCTTAGTCTGGAAGAAAAAGGCGTGTCATTTCTAAATGTTGAAGAGCTTTTCTTCCCGTCACAGAGAGAGTGCTTTACGAGCTTTTGCTTTGTTTCTATGGTATGTGTGTAAAATCCTGTGAGGGCCTTACTATATTGTAAAATATGCTCCTCGCTCAGCCAATGCACTGCTGGCATGCCGAGCATTACTAAGAGGCATTACTATGTAACATTGTTATGTTCAGAGACGACCAGGCACCAAGGCTTTCAGACCTGGATGCATTAATGATACATTTACTGTGCAATTACACTCTAAGATAAACTCATTTAAAGACATACTAATGGAAAAAATGCAATGGACGCTAATACTGCCCTACAAAGGCAAAAGACCTTAACTCGCCAGAGTGTAGAACTGAGAACAATGACTTTAAAGTCTTTTTGTTGTCCAGCCAAATGAGTTGCAGGCAGAATGTTGGAAATGTGGCAATTCTTTGTCTTTTTAATGAGGTTATTAATGTACATAAAAATCTTGAGCTTAAACATGACCTTTGACCCTTATTTGGAAGTTAAGGTACTCTGCCGTTGCATTGCCTGTACAATAATAAAGGGTCATGCCAAGGCAAAAGGCATTAACTTCCATTTGTTAGCTCCCTTGGTTGCTGATCACTGTATTAAATCAGTATATGATAATAATGATAACATATACATGAAATCTAGTGATCATGGCACAATTAAGTGCTTGATGACAGATATTAAAACAAAGGCATATCACCTTAACTCCACTGCAGTGAAACAGTAACTTCACTTTGATCCACAGTCAAACAAAGACAGAAGACCTTAACTCAGTTTGAACATTCCTGAATGCTGTAATACAAAGACAAAGACCCTGATGAGTGAAGTTACTGGACTCTGTCTTGGTTTCTCCAGGGCTTTTGGAAGTTAAAGCAAATACGACCTACTATTTTCTCAAAAGAACAACACAATTGACTCAAGATATTTGTCCACATGATAAAGCACATCTGTAATGTTCCAAAAATGACAAAAACTAATTTTCGAAAAAATTGAAGTTACTGCCTTTTGCCTTTGTAGGGCAGAATAGGCATTGTCAATATCAAACTGATAGTCCTTTTTGATTCAAGACTGTAGTTGATGAGTTTTCTTGACAGCTCATAGTTTAACATCTATTGTAGGAGACATGTGTGTCAACATTGATGTATTTTGCAGAGCAAATTATATTTTTATTTACTTTTAAGTTCAACATCAAGTTATCTTGCTACAATTAAAGCTCCTGCGAGGAACTTTCAGTCAGGAGTTTGGTGTGGCAATAAATAAGAAAGCAGAACAGTAAGGAACAAAAAGTTGAAGTGTCATATTGAGCAGCCAAATGTGATTACACCGACAAAATGATATATTTATAGCCCTGATTTTTCTCTTTTTCATGAGTTTGAATATCAGGAGGTTTGTTCAAATTGTTTTACATTTCTTAGCCATCAGAGTAATTCATTATTTTGTTCTTTAAATCAATGTGGCCATGTTCTGAGACCTCAACAATAGACTTTTGGCATATAGTGCTTTAAATGGAACATGTTTTTCTGATTTCAAACAGAACTGGCAGGATTTATAGTATGCAGGATATTTGCTTTGAGAGGAAGGATAGCTCACCTCCATGACATACATTCAACACAGTAATGCACTGGGACATTTCCGTTCAAATACAGGTTGTGACAGGAACACACAGGAATGTGACAAATGAGGCGTGGAGGCAAAGAAAGGAGGGATAAAGGGGAAGTGTGCTAAGTGTAGCCTGAGGCCACCTTCTTTTACCTGTGTACAGGTATCACCTTAATTGATCATAATTTACACAAGGGCTGACTCACAGAGACGTTTTGTTTTACACAGCTGTTGGCCTGCCCCCCCCCCCCCCCCCTCTCTCTCTCTCTCTCTCTCTCTCTCTCTCTCTGTTTGGCTCTGTGTGTGCAGAGCAGATAGAGTAACCTGAGTACACGTATGACGAGGCAGCAGCACTCAGGTACCTTCAAAGCTCCTTTTCCAACAAACATATCGTGTTTCCCTCTCGGATTGTTCCACTGGCCACAGAAATGCTTTTAGCAGCTTTCAGGCCGTGTTTTAATTCTTTTTATCTGACATGAAAGAGAACCAGCGGTGAATCCTTTGATCGCTGTTAACACATATCTGTTTGTTCAGACTCTCCTGGGTGGCAGGTGAATGCCCTGTTGTGGTCATGTTGGGCTTCATTGAAGTTTGAGCTCTCACTGAAGCATCTGGCAAATGTAAAGGATAAACTTTATGGCCTAAACAAGATGTTCATAAGCATTTTCTATGACAAAGAGCAGAGCACTCATGAATGTCTTTTATGAGGATGAAATATTTGTGAAGCTTACAGCATTCCTCTAAATACTCAGCAGAACAATCCCTGGATTATCTGAATTGTTTCCATAACATGTGTTTTCTCAGGCCTTGTAAATGCATGTCAGGTATGGTTAACATTTGAAAACCCTCATCACTGAAACTGTGACCTGATAAGCTTGAACCAGACTTCCTGATGATGCTGGCAAACAGCGAGTGAATCACTGTCATTGCATCACAACAGAAACAAAATTATGATGCAATGTGGGGACAATTGAGAAAGTGACATGTCACAATCCAATAAATAAATAGCATTGGTGAGATACAGAGACAGAGAAACAGAAAAATGAGAAGTGGGGAAAACACTATTTCATTTCCATCTGTTTTTCATCCATTTCTTAGTTGCACGTTTAGAATAAAATCAAAGACTGCTTTACGGCTTGTAGGTGTGGTAAAGTGTAAAGAGATAAACAGTAAAGGACACTTTCTTTTCAACTATAAACATAAGTCCTACATATTTCAACTTTATTTCTTAGATACAGTGTTTGTTAGTTCTACATAAAAAGGTGACATTTGTCATCAAAGTAAGCAATTTATTTATTTGGAGAAGAATGCAGTTAAGTTAGAAGCAAAGTGAGAAGGCCAAAGTCCCGGTGTACTTGTAGCATTTATCAAAAAATAAGCAAAAAAAATCTAAATCCACCCATCCTAATCAGTAGCTTCCATCTTTTTTTTTGTAAAAATGTTGTTTACTGGATGTCTTTTTTTTCTCCGCAAACTTTTTATAAACACAAAAACATTTTGTAGTGCATTACCTCATCCATTGTACTCATGATTCAACCAGGGGAGTTTTCATGCCCATCAAAGTTTTGGAAATCTTCCAACTACCCAGTCACCTCACATATTTTAGCTGGGAAAAAAAGCCATACTTAAGCTAAGAAACCCAGCTCAATGTAAATTCATATAGCATTTTGTATCAGTGAGTGGAGGCCAAATGAAAGCAAACCCACAGTAAAGTCTGCTCCAGGTGCAGCTATATGTCACACCCTTAAAGGCCTGTGGATAGTGAATATTCATACAGATGCTACACAACAGGTCTGGGCTCTAACTGTTGTTAGCTGTAGAGAAAAACCAACCTGTCAGTTTACAGTTGAGGGATGGGTTAGGAGAAACAGGACGACCCAGTGATTCAGGTAGTTTTAGTGGATTCAGGCACGCCTACAGGAAACATTACTGGGCATACCTGTGCCACAAACAGCAATCTCAGCTTTCTAAATAGAACTATCTATAGAACAGCCCAGAAATGTATTTGGCCCTGTGTCCATTTACAGTGTCTATTACCCTGGCAGTGCCCATAACCTCAATTACTGAGCGCTTCTCCCGTGCATTTACTGTTGCTAGGTTACGGAAGCTGTCTCTCTGGGCACTTGTGCTTCCCTTGGTAGTGACCTTTAAGTCTGTTGAAAAAATGCTCTTTATGGATAATACATTCTTTTAATTAATTGAATGTAACAAAATAAATAAATAAATAAAAACAAGTAGTAGGTTAGTTTCTTCTACGTCTGTTTTGTCGACAAACTTGATATCAACGCTATGTGTAGTTCAACAGAATCACACTATCAACAAAAGAGCGGAGAGCAACATACTGACGACCAGAAAAGGTGCACACTGTTTGCGTGCACACATACAGTTCCTCCGGCAAATATCATGAGTTTTTCAGATGTTTTCTGCAAGTGTGAAGGCCATATACTGTAATTGATGAGGCCTTCCTTGGAAAATATTTACAGTCAACCTGCTGCCAACGTTGAAATGTAAAGGTGGGAATTTGAAAAAATCAAACACTGTAATGATAAACTTGATGGATGGGTGGAAAGGAGTAGTGGATCAAAAAAGAGGAAGATACTGTCCTCCACCCATCCATCCAATTTCTACAGTATATCCGGGGCTAAGCAAAACAGGAAGATGCTGAGGAAATAAAAGTGAAAAGTTGCCCTCCACCCATCCATCCAATTTCTACAGTGTATCCGGGGCTAAGCAAAACAGGAAGATGCTGAGGAAATAAAAGTGAAAGGTTGCTGGTTATGGTTACTTTGGTATTGCCTTGTATCTTATTTTAAAACTCTGCCCAACATGTGGTTTCATTTCTTGAAAAAGAAACCTTTTCAAAAGGTTACAACCACTTCCTTATTCTTAGCTTTTTTAGCCATGGAACTTTGATTTGTTTTAAGACTTTTCTTTTTTGTTCTTTAAATCCACTTGTTATCAAATAAGCCCAGTAACCACAAACATATCTGAAACCTGACCTATGTAACACTGTTTCGTGGCAGCCTTCTTGGGCACATACTGGACCTTGCACCATTGGGGTGTTGTGTTGTATAAATTCACTGATGACATCAGCAGGATTAGCTCATACCACAGTTTCTGTATTGGAAAGTCACGTTACATTCCTGTGACACAAAAACCTATCCCACTATAGTTGATATTTAAAAGAGGCTGTATCAAGAAGTCAATTTTTATGGAGTCTGTGTGGTCCATTAAAGAAAGACATCACCGATACCTCTCTGTCTTACTCACTTATCTCAGATCTGTGTGAGAGGAAAAAAGTCATAATAAGATCAGAACCTAAGTAGTCACCGTCTCTCAAATGCTCTCTGTTCTTAGTTCACACACACACACACACACACACACACACACACACACACACACACACACAAATGCACGCACGCACGCACGCACGCACACGCACACACACACACACGCGCACACACACACACACACTCACATGCAGAGACATTTTTGACTTTGAAAAGAAGCATTGTGTGAAGGTCAGGAGAGTCTGATCTATCGTTGTGACATTCTCTGTTCTTTGTGAAAGGCTGGACAGTCAGCTCCAGTTACACAGGCACAGGAGGAGAGCTGGATAAAATGCATAGAGTGTAAGTGTGTGTGTAGTGTGAGAGGGGGAATCCCTGAGACAAAAAGTGTTTTTCACAAGCCCAGCAATTTAATGGTGCATTTTGCCAACATAAGCATACTCTAGACTTTGCAGACTTTTTTGGACAGTGTGGTTTCCTTTATTTTATTTTACAAGACACAATAAAATAAATGTATGGAGCACAATTGTGTAGAAATAGAAGGGGAAACATTTTTTATTTTTTTATACCAAGACAAGTCTGTCTGCCTGTGGTTCCTTGACTGAGTGGTGCCTCCCATGATGAAAAGCAACGTTTATTTTCTATCATAGACCACACTCTCGTCCTGCAGGGAGGGAATATGCCGGAGGTCTAAGCTGCACCTGAATGAATTATGTGAAAAATGTGGAGGATGTGTGGAAGACAGTCATAGTCTGTTTGAGGTGAACGATACTGGAAAAAACAACAACAATCCCAGCAGACATTCTGATGAATAGCTGACACACAGGAGCCAACCACAGGGATGAAGCAAGTATGGCTACCGCATTCAGATAATATCAGTGTTTATATTTGACACACAGGACATTTTACGAGTTTAACATTTTTGATGTTATTGGCCCCCTGTAGTGACCCTTTAGATGAGCAGCTTTACAACAAGACCAGTTTTGACCAGATCTTAACAGCCATGCTGGTGACTCTATTGGGCAGCTCTCCATCTGTACACCAAGTTAAATGTTAATGTCAGCATGCTAACCTGTTCATCATATGGACTGTACAAAAAGATGGACGACACAGCAGCTAACCTAAACTGAAGCCAAAACATTTGGAGTGGCCAATTAGGACCACCAATTTGCAAAGAGTCTCCCACCTATGCTGGTCACTTGTTGTCTTGAATTTTAGACAAACCAGCACTCCACAAACTTTGTATTTCTAAGACAGTATATCACTGTTTTCTTTGTGAGGATTATTTTGACATAATGAGGGATAGAGAAGATGTTAAAAAGTGGCACATGCAGCACACTTCCTATAGCTACCATCCCAGCATGCTTGAGCCGCAAATCGGAAAGTTGCAATTCACAATGAATGAGCAGGTATTGACAATTTTAACAATCTTACTTTACTTACTTCTTAAATCTCATCTAAGCAGTTTCCAGAAGGCTTTTAATGCTAAGTATTTAATTTAGCATAGCAATGGAAATTTGCTAGCAAGACTCTCTAGAGTGACAGTGTAGAGCAGTGGTTCCCAACCTTTTTTTCCTTAAGCCCCCCCCCCCCCCCCCCCCCACTTGAATCTAAGAAAAGCTGACCGCCCCAACACCCAAATGAAAAATGATACATTGCTTTCAAAAATTAACATAAATTTCAAGTTTACATTGATAAAATCATGTCAGAATGTGTCTACACATTTTTTCTTACTAAAATAACTTAAATATGTATAAATATATAATAATATTAGCAAAACGTGATCATGAATATTAGTAAAACAATATATGAATTCATTTGGATCTTACAGTTCTTAAGATATTCTACACACACAACAATAAGAAACTTGTTATGGAGTAAACGCAGGACATCCTCAAAGTCAATTAAAAAACTTCTCCAGAAAACAAAAGTTTCTAGCAAATATTCATGCTCATCGATGTTAACAGCTGTCAAGAAAATTGTAGAACATAGGGCCTTTTAGCCTCACGTGTAAAATCATTAAGTAAGACAGTGTCATAAATGGTTACCCTGCTGTTCAAATACAACTTCATCAATCATATCCGTTTCTTTCATGTATCTTGAGTAACAATGCTGTTATCAAACTAAACCTTCATTGTGGAAGAAATAAAACCTTCCTGTCTAGGTTAATGTGTGTGGTGAGGTGTTCTGCCTGGACATGTACATGAGCAAAACCTATGAACCTGTCATGACATCACACTGAATGATTGCCCCTCTCACAACTCAGGAATGCAGCGAAGGCTTTCCCGTCTTCAAGGAACCACAATCTGGTACTTTTCCAAAGCACAGCTGGAGTAGCTTTACAAAGAAATGCAATGGGGAAAATAACAGCTTGAATAAAAACAGTAAAGAATAAACTTCATACACTTTTTATTTATATCTTTTCTGTATTTTTTCCCCCTCTTGCTTTTGCTTCCTGAGACGGCGAGAAACACCTCACAGATTACAGCTATCAACACATGCACGATTTATAGCACCTATGTATCTGAGCCGCTGTCTCTGTTCATAGCCCTGAGGTCATAAAACACAGTGCTCACCGGGTGGAGCAGCTGTGGCTCAAGTTTATTGCCAAGACTATCCATGGTCTTTATATGTTACATTCACATTTTTTTTTGCCACAGAGCATCTAAAAATAGGCAACCTGCTCTGCAGTTTAGCAACGAAAAAGCTAAAGAACTATGCACTCACAGACAGTATTAAAGGTAGGTGTACTTAATAAAAAGATACCTGTGAAGGGAAAAACCATAGTAGATAGTATAGTGTGCATGCAAAGCCAAAACTCCCCCCCCCCCATACTCTGTTTTTAGCAGCTATACCCCAATGACAAGCCAAGAATCCACAGAGCGTCGTGACCTCACCATCAAGCAGGCTCGTTCACATGGTCAGGAACGACGGGGTAGCAGAGGTGTTCATTTACATGATGTCATTACACTGAACACACAGACATACCCTCATCACAGCCCAGACTTGACCCCAGCATGAACGTGAACCCCATGCACCGTGTGCAAAGAGTGTTTTCATCTTGAAGCACAGTATGCATGCAGCATCAATGTGCCTTTCAGACTATCATGACCCAAGTATTTGGCATGCAATGACACCTTTTATTAGCACTCATCAGAATAAAAATTAGCTTGAGGTCATTGTTTATCAGAAGTTGGACAGGAGTGAGCGTATGGGTGTGTTATTAATACCCCAGAGGCAGTCAGTTGGGAGGATTTGAGAGGCTCCTTGGGTTTCAGTGTTTCTAAACTCACAGACAAATGTCCCTACATGGCAGGTTTCTTCTCACCTTCTAATGTGCTAACGACTTGGCCCCACACGGAAAATGCCGAGCCATCAGAGCCCCACGCTGCGAATGCATTGATGCAACAAATACAATCTGCAGCCTTTGCCAGCAAACATGCGCGTCCACACGTAGTACCACAGCCATGCAACAATTTGTATGCAAACTTGGTGCTGGATTAGAAGCTAACTTGTGACTGCGATGTCTGGGGTTGATGAGACCACTGTCATCTAAGCTGACAATAGTTATTGTGGTAAACAAGGTACTTAAGCCCCCAACTGCCCCATTGGGACTGTTTGTGGTCAGCAGCAGAAGACTGTGGTTGTACGGAGCAGCTCCCAGACATGGACTTGTATGCGCAGCAAAATTTTCTTTGACAATCACCCAAGAAATCAAAATATATGCACAAAAATGACAATGAAATTGGATATGTGGTCGCATATGGACACATTTTATTGTTTGAAGATGTTTTCTGCTCCATGTCTACCCTTTCCAATTATAAAAATACTACAATGCACTATTTTACTTTCACTGTCCGGGTAATAAAAACGTCCTTAATATTTGCTTTATTGATTTACCAAGACATATACCATTGTATGGATCAATCATGCATCCATTGCAGTCTACCACATAGCACCACACGTTGTGACAAACACATAATGCAGGTTAACAGTCTCATTGCCCCTCTGTTTCGAGCTGTGACACAGCATGTCAGGATGTCTGTCGGTCATTCTCTGACCTTGTGCCTGTCTGTCTGTGTACTTTAACACTATCTGTCATTGCAGGCTGCCTATCTGTCTAGCCATCTATTTGGAGCATCAGACTGTCTATCCCTTCTGTATTTGACAGTTGATGTGTTATTTTGTCTGTGTGTCTGAGTGATGTCATTCAGGTGCAGTGTGCCAGGGCAGAAAGCCCAGGTTTTATCATCAGCTCCCCCCCCCCCCCCCCACACACACACACACTTCAGACACGGTCAATTCTGGGTTTCCGGGAATGCACGCACATGTGCATGCTAAAAAAATACAATTAGATGCAATTAGAGCACAGGTATGAATTTATGATTATTAACGAATGCTGTAAGTAATCAGCTGTTTAATGCTACCCTGTAGGTCCTGTTGCAGAGAGTGACCTGTGGCACTGTTGTGGTCAAACTGCGAGGTGATTTAAATAGGCAAGCCCTGGGATTGGACAGTGGTGACTGATGGGCCACACTTTCCCTTCCTTGCTCTCTGTCTGTATGTGCTTTTGCACTGCGATGATGGATGCCCAGGCCTCTTTAAATATAGGTCTGCCCCAGCTAGTTAGCATGGTTGGCATGATCCGGGCCGGTGTTCATGAGCTAAATATACATCCAAAATAAATACTTCCAGATTCAATTCACAACAGACAGGGTGTAGAATATATCTTACATAGAAAATGAGTTAGAAAACATTTTGTAATGAGAGGTGGTCTAAACTTACAAGTCAGAAGGCTTTAAAACTGTAGAGAAAAAAGTTTTTGAAAAGACCAGTGGAGAAAAACACTGTGGTTCTGCAGCCGTCTACAGAAGCTTTGCCCAGCACTGTGGTGACGAGTCACTGCTGTTGTAACAAGTCATTGCCATGGTTTCCGTCCTAACTCTAAATTCTGTGTCTAAATGCACTGATACTGGAATGGATGTTGTGGAAGGAGAAATGGAGATGGCTGCCAGTTGTGGCTGCAGTATGTGACGCAAGCAGAGAGGCTATGATGTTAGTAGTGCAATGGAGAGTTTACTCAGGTATTTAACTGAACCACCACACCTGCCTCATGTGGTGCAGACAGGAGAACAATGGCAGTTCCCTTTAAAGTTTAAAGAGTACGGGACATTGTGCCACCATCAAATCTGAGAGCCGTTGTCTGAAAATAGACCACAGAGGTATTCAAAGGGGAGAAATCATTTTGATCTGGCAGAACAGGACAAGAGACTCTTTGAGAAAAGTTCAGAAGAAGCCTATCATGCTGCTGCCGTGCTGGTAGGATGGAATCTGACTGTGTGAGAGTTTCTATTCACTCCATAACAAAAGGAAGCCTTCTCTGACTCGCAGCACAACAATCACCCAAACACTCCAATGCTGCTGTTCGGATTTTACCGCACATTTTCACCTACAAAGACAAGTGCATTGCAAAGTGAAGACAAGTTAGACAATTTGACAAAAGTCATATCTAGGGTTCCTTCAGTATTGATTGTATGGTTACCTTGCTGCAATTACCCACTGACACATTGCTAAGTATTAATGATATAAATGCTTAGTTCATGATATGCTAATGTGGCATCTTAAAGGGCATATTGTAGTTTTTCATGTCTGTATAAAAAGTGTTTTCATTCAAAAATCATCCTTGAAGTCTACAAAACATACAATTATGAAATAATAAAACATTACAAAGCATTTTTATAACACTAATGCTATAAGGTTCAAATCAATGTGTTCTTTTATATCATTCCTTTGTCGACACCTTTTGTTTCTGTGAATGTTTCAGATGCCAGCTTGTCAATCAGTGGTATGCCATGAAGGCATCAGGAATGTTAATCATGCAGCCTGCAAGCTCCCATGCATGCATATACTTCCTTGTATGCATGACTGGTACAAACAAACTGCAGCCTGCTCACAAAAACATTGCTCTTTAGCAAAATTAGTGGTCAACAACTTCACAAGGTACCTTTAAACATTTGAAATAAGACAACATTTGCTTTCCCCCCACATTATACATTTTAACTTATTAGTGTAGGAAATTGGAAATATGTGCAGTCAACTGCAATCTGTGAAGATAAATTGTATGCATCCTCGATTTTGTTTTGACTGTTGTTTGCCACCCAGCAACCATGCTTCAAGTAAGTCACCAAGATCCCAAACATTTTCCACAAACAGACTTGTTTGACTTCTAATGTTGTTGATTTTCCTAAGTTGGATGACCTGTCTCTTCATATCTTCTACTTGCCTTGGCTTAGTACTGAAGGGAAGGTATGACCGAGAGCTCATTAATCTGTTATCACAACGTACCTCCGCCCATTAACATAATAATAACATACTTGAAGACTTGTTAGAGCTGACTTTTAACCTTGAGAGGTTTTCCATTCTAACTTGTATGTTAACTGTGGAACTCCTCTGTTTATCTCAAATTGGAGATTATGGATGACTTCTTAAGAATCAAAAACAACAACACACCTTGTGTTTGGTTCACTGCCTGGAAAAAAGGCATCAGCCTAGCTCAGGGTGGAAAAGACTACTTGAAAATCACACTAAACAACTATCTGATACCTACCACAACAATCCATGGGCAACCACCTGCATGACAAATTGTCCAGACAACAAAACTATTAAGTTGATGTTCCTCCTTATAACAATGTTTGTTACTGTTCCTGCTTGTCTAGTCTTGTTAATACTATGGTTACTAAGACCACCAGGATCACACTGGCTATTAGATACAGTCCAAAGGGATCACACCTGCAATTAAGGTGCAGAAATTTGGAATTCAGAAGAATGAGCCACCATTGAGTGTTGTGAGATAATAGTATTGTATAGGAATTTCTACTATGAACCCAAATGGAGTTTACAACCACAATTCTTACAACAACAAATCTATGTATCTGTAAGATTGATAGGAAACTACATATGTTAAAAATAAATGTAAAAAACCTCAATATGTCTACTTATTTGAATCAATTTAAAAGAGTATATTTCTATTGAAATGGATGAAATTACAGTATTACAGTATGTGAATTTTAAAGCGTGTGCATTGAGAATGTCTTGAATGTCTGACAGTTCTTCAGTTCCCCCCAGTAGTTTGGACATGTCCACGGCAAGATGATTATTTTATGCCTGATTACCTAAGTTGCATGATAATTTTCTTGGAGGAAAATAAAGCAAGAAGAAGAATGACACAACTCTCCCTACGATCTGGAAAGAAAGCTGGATAACTGTATCTTCAAATAAATGTCCTATTTGTAAAAAAATAAAAAATAAATTACTGTTTCACAAACGATCCATTTTTCAGAAAAAACGAAGTTTTTCAAAACGCTTCACCAAATAACTTTGGGATTAGAATCCAAAATTGTTTTTTATTTATATAAAGATAGAACATGGACATTCCACATTGTGGGATTCACAAAATGTTCTACCTGTAAACTTTGATCCACTTAATCAATCAATACTAAACATGATGAATGGAGCTAACAAGTATTACATCAGCCTTTGTACCGTCCCCTTACTGGAAATTTGTCACTTTCTATCCCTGTTTCTTGAAGCATCTCTGTCACCTGTTTGGTACTGCCCTTGCATTGACCTGTTGTGACGCTGCATAGTTTCCTGTACTGTACTGTAGGATCTCAAGTCCTCTAAGCATACCATAGATTTTCCAGACCATGTTTGAGATTCCACAAACTCCACTTGATGCTAAAGCAGCTATACAGTTAAATGAGCAAAGGGAAACATAACTATTACTGCTCCCCCTAAAACAAAGAGACTAATGCATTAAAGTGATTGCTTTCCCTTCTTATGTCTAATAGCTGTTTTATTAACGTCTGCAGTCTGTGAGGCCTAGGCCACCCTGCTGTGACTCATTACTTTCACGTCATGCTTGAAGAATCCAGTGACCCACACACACCAACTCATAACGGACCTAAGCACAGAACGAGACCAAAGGTTGATTCCCAGGAGATTCCCTCACTTTAATATCTGCCAGACCTCTCTGCAGTTGGCGGCAGCCTGTGTGTGTAATATCTCTTTCCAAGTTGAGCCAAGAAGCAGTATAGCAAATAGCTGACATGGCTGGTATCAATAAGAGTTGAGACATGTCATCAGCTCTGAGTGATTCAGGATGAAAGCAGTAAAGAGCCTGTCCCTCTCGATAACTCATTTTTCTCTCACACGCTCGCACTCTCTTCTTCATTCCTTCCATTCCTCATTGATCTGCTACCCAGGTCCTGCGAGGAAGAGGACGACGGCTAAAGTGATCATGCTATGACATCATTCTCTGGCTACCTCATCCTAGCTCTGGATAATGCGAGTGTGTTTTTGTGTATGGTGTATGTGCACCCTGGTCTTTAAGAGGAGCAAAGACTCATATTCTAAGTAATAATTTCCTCCCTAGACATGAGGGGTCTGGGACACTAAAGGGACTAGACTAGTCTAGACTGATGATTTCCACTATGAATGAAAACATCTCTTTCTGAGCTTCTTTCAGTCAGTTTATACATATGTTGGTTATAATCTAGAGCTTCTCACTGTGATTAAGCCCTATGCCAATATCAGTAATTAGAAACACATGTAGTACAGGTGAGTCAACTCGATTATTAATGTCTGATGAATATCATTTACAAGTGTTGTGGCTGAAGCAATCTCAGGACATGACGTGAAATCTACTCATACAGACAGGTAGGCACACCACCTGGTGGAGACAGGGAGGTCTATATGACACACAGAGTCAGAACACGCAGTAACAGTACTTGCAACACAGAGTCATTATTATGGCTTGGTTGCTAGGCAACAAGGTAATGCCAAAGGTTTCAGGTGTACAGCGCCATCTCACATAGCCCTCCTTTCTCTTATCACCACTCCCATTGCTTCACTCTTGGGCTGTCACAATCAGCACGCCCATGTAACCTGTGATCCCCCTCATTTCCTGCTGGAGGAAACCCTTTTATGGGCATCAACCTGGGCGTGCAGGTGAGGCATCGCTTGAGATAAACAGGAGTGAATCTTTGCTTACTCGCTCTTGTTAAATGGCCTCTCTTTTAATGAGTCTTCTTCCTTTTTATTGAGTGTTATGGTCATAAAGCCACCGTCTGTATTGGGTGGTAGTCAGGCAACAAATGTTCGGTATACAACTGAAGGAAAAAGGTGTGTTGGTAGACATCAAACAAGAAAGGAAGGCTGAACACTCATTAACCTGTTCAGTTTTTTTTTCAAAATGCCAATTTTTCAGACTGACAATTTGCTACCCCTTTGCTTCTTCCAACTGCAAGTCTTTAATCATTTCGATGCAAATAAGATATATAGTGAAATGTTTTCAATGTTTGGCAGATAATAAATCTGAGGGTTGTAAAATGCTAAATGTTTCAGAAAAAAAAGCATGATTTTATTAAATAATTTACTTTGTCAATTGTGTGAACTTTCTTTTCTTTAATCCTATTTTGTTCCTGTGAAATAAATACAGTGGCCAACAACTTATTTCACAGGAAGGAACTACTTAGTTTCAAGAATACAAACCCAAGAGTGAAGAGCAGAGTTTTAAATAAGGTAGTTGTTAACATGTGGCCCATATTGCTGATTGACCTCTCTCAGGACACAATGGGACCATAAAAGTTTCCACCCAGACAGAAATGACTAATATCAATGTCTGACAGGTACCCGACATCCACCTCATGCTCAGTTTGATTGATACATCACACACATACATAGACAGACACAATGACCTGCAAAACACTCTTTTAATTCTCACTGAGTCATTGTTAGAATTTCACCTTTACAAACTTCTGTCCTCTAATCTGTGCCCACACACTCACAGGGTACTCACTGGAAAGCATCAGGAAGCACATTGCACATATTATTCCAAACATACTTATCATCACCTAAAACTCTGTTATCTGTTATCTGGCTGCCAGGCCCAAGCAACCCACTTTATCCACAATCTCAATACCGAAAGACAATGAAGAGAGGACTTTTCCGTTGACCAATCAGCCGCCCCCCCCCCCCCCCCCCCCCACACACACTAGTGGGTAGACATCAAACGTGGCATTGGAATCAAACTCACCCACTCATCCCAGGATGCGGCATGGATGAAGGACTCTTACAGAGAGTGTGGGTGTGTATGTGTGTGTGTGTGTGTGTGTGTGTGTGTGTGTGTGTGTGTGTGTGTGTGTGTGTGTGTTTGCATTGGGGGGGGGGGGTTAGAAAAGTGGTAATTTCATAGAATTATAACAATAACAGAAACACTGGAAAGAGCCAGGAGCCCTCCTAATGATGTCATGCTGTCTGTTTTGTGTGCATATTCGACTGGAATTCAACATAGTCACACACAAGAGGTGGAGGATGTGTCTGGAAAATGTGCATCAATCTTAAATTATTATTATTACGAAGAAGCTCCACTGATATTCTTATTGAATGTTCGCTCGTTAGACCTCAAAAACATTTGAGAGTGCAATCAGATTGGAACGATCCAATTGGGAATGTCATTGAAACACACTGATTTTAGACATGGGCTCTTTGGCAGTATGGTCTCACATTGTTCAGAATTTGAGTGAGATCAAGCATTCTGAACAGTAGAGCCAAACTCTGCTGAGACCTATTTGAAGTAGCAGGTTTGCTTTGTTATATATATATATATATATATATAAACGGACAGGTCTTTATACATCACATCTGTGTGGATTTTGGAACAGGCCCAAGGTGTGTGGAAGGGATGTGTGTTTTGTCTGGAAGTGATTTAGGTGTGCCAGGGGGGTTAAACAGATTAGTGTGGAATTTGTCGATTGTTTGAAACTGTAGGCTAACATTGGAGTCATTTTGAATTTGAATTAATTGGTATTCCTGTTTGATATTACTAGTGTTTAACTGTTACATGTGGTTGCTTTGAGTTCTTTTGGCAGCACCCTTTTCCCTCACTTGTGTAACTTGGGATACTGACAAAGGTTCAGTTTCCTTATCAGTAACTTGTTGGCTCTTGTTGGGATTAAATCAGCCTCCTTTTAATCCATAGGACATCACATCCTTCCTTTTTGTATCGAGTGCTGTCGAAGCAGGTCTCCAATGCACAATATCTACCACATTTATTGCCTTCACACAGCACTTGCCATGTGCTGTCAGTTTTCCCCTCCAGATGTGAATGTACAAACTCTTATGTTTCCTCTTCCAGATGTTTTGTTTAATCATGCACGTGCGCATACATAGCCACTCTCAAAGACGCTGAGGCCCCTCACAGCTACTGGTCAGACCTCTCATTAGTTTTACTGTCATCAACATCAAAGAAAAAGAGAGATTTGGTCCTTCTGGACCTAACACATTAGGTCCTGGTTTCAGTTTAAAGGGTGAGGTTTTGATTAGGTAGTCATTAAGTGTTTTTTACTGTGACTGGGTCTTCTCACGAGAGGTAAGCATTCAGACATACCGTCATGATGGGACTTCCTGTGCTGCTTTAGTGGTCTGTGGCACCCTCCAGTGGTCACAGTACAACATTGTTTTACAAACAAATTTACAGCAGACAATAGGGGACACATCTTTGTGCTGAAAAATAATGTTTACTAAGTCTAAATATAATAGTGAGTAAACTGATTACTAAAAGGTTGAGAAGTTGGTTTAATTTAACTAAAGCTAGGGTAGGCAATTTATTTTAGAAGCATTTTTGTTAAATTTGATGAAATTCACTCTAACCCTGATTAACGTTCTAACCCTGATCTAACGTTCATTGATTTAAACGCATTGTATAAATAAAATTAGAAAAAAGGTTGTTATCTGTGTCTGCATGCCTATAATGACTCCTTTAAATCAATTTATTTAGATTCAATCAAATGCTTAGATAGCTAATAATTCTGTCTGCCTATCTGCTGGCCTGCTGCTATTGGGATGATTGCTCATTAGCAGTGTTCCACAACAAGCTAACTTAAGTAAGCTAGTCAAACTAGAAATCAGAGAAAGATAGATGGTACTGTTGTGCATGTGGCACTCACTCATGGACATTTCCTGCAATACAAGTCTGGCAGATCATTTTCAGGTGTGGGGATTAGCTTTGGCATTTCTTCATTTGGAAAATTATTTTTTTAACTTACATCTGCCAGTTGCTCTTAAGTTGCTTTCCCCAGCTTCAAAGTTTATTTATATTGTTTCTCACTGTCAATTGAGACCTTACTTATTAACATTTAAAAAACTGCACCGCTTGTGTCAAAGCAGGAGCTGGCCAACAGTTAATGAGGAGCATGGACAATTTCAGTGTAAATGCAACTTGTTTTTACAAAAATACTAAAGATGTTACAAACTACAATATTATTTCATCCAAGTTCTTGAGAGACTGTTTAACCAAAAAGTACAATGACAGTAGAGTTTTACTCACATAATCTGACTTGTAAACAAATCATGGAATGGTTCATTTATTTTAAAATCTAAATAAAAAGTGATTGGGGCATGACAAAAAGAGCAATACATGTGAAATATTTGATTTGATTTATTTTTGAAAACATCACCATTCAATATAACAGACACATAATAATAAAATAAATATGAGGTTCTTTTTTAATAGCATTTTCAAGTTTTTGGGAGATATTTGTTGCAAAAATAGACACATCAGTAAATCAGTAAACATGTTGATTTGTGGTGCCTGTGCATTGCATCTGTGTATGATGTTCTTACCCTGTATCAAAAAGGACAACATTGTTATGAATCATTTAAATTAAGGTAATGATCTTAAGAGCACACACAAAGAAAAGGCTAATTCTGTTGACTTTTCAAAAAACAATTTACTAAGAATCATTTATATTGCTCTCTTAAAGCAGCCTAGGACAGAACAGGAAGCAGCAAATGATCAACAACCAAACTATTGCTGTCTTCAGTTGCTATGTGAAAACTCAAATAACATTTCAGGCTAACATTAGACAGCCCCTTTATACTCTATGTATTTAAAACCCAACAGGCTCCAGGAAGGCGACCTCAATCCTCTATTTCAGGATCTTTTCCCCCCCGTTGGGGGTAGGTTAGGGGGATGTTTGTGGTAATAGTCTGGTGGGGTTGTATTGGGGCTTGCATTCATCCCTGTAGGGACATAATACATACTCTCTAGGTAGCTCTGGTCCAGTGGTGGATGGTTCTGGGGCTCTGGCTTGGACCCCTGAGCAGAGAGATTCCTGTAGCTGACCCCAGGTCCACCTGGGTGCATTGTTGCTGCAGCAGCAGAGGGCTCTGGATACCGAGGTGGATGAGGTTCAGTCTGGGGGTGAGCTGGGGGAGGAGGAGCTGCATAGGGCATGTACTGTGGAGCAGGGGCATACATGTTGGGGTTGTGGAGAGATGGGTAGGGAGCTGCTGAGGGAGGATACAGGCCTGAATGTGACATTGCTTGCTGTGGGATGAGCACTTCCACATATTGGCCAGTCTCTGGGTCAAACAACATTTTCCTTAGTGGCTGAACAGGCACCTCAATATAAAAGTACTTCCCTGTTTCAGGATCCAGGAGCACTCTGCGAGGTGCTTGTCCATAAGTGCTCTCTGAGTATAAACTGGAGCTGTCACCCCCATAGTCAGAGCCATAGGAGGGCCCCAGGCTTTGAGGGCCACAAATATACTGGGGATCCATAGGTGGAAGGCCAGGAGAGTGGCCATGGACAGGATCACTGTAAGGAGCCCCAGCCATACCGGGAGGCTGTTGCTGGGGGGATCTGTGGACAGGGGCTCTTCGAGGGTCAATGTGCTGAGATGGTTGCAATGTACGTTCTGCAGGGCAAGCATGCATTAGTGAGGGGTGGGGAGGACAGGGAGGAGGATGGTGAAGAGGCTGATACATGACTGGTGGCTGACATGGACCAAGTGGACTTGATTTTGGAGAACCGGGCTGATAGGTCATCGGCTGAGGGTCAGGTCTGCACTGGTGTGAACGGAGAGGGGGCTGAGCAACTGGGTAGGGTAGTGCCTGGCCAGGAGAGTGTGTAGGAGCAGGAGGGGTGAGGTTATGGGGGCTGCGGTGAGGGGGAGTGAGACCAGGGTGGGAAGGGCAGCCAGCAGTGCAGGAGCAGGGAGGAGGGCGGGTGGAGGGTTGGTATCGATTTGTCCTCCTGGTGGTCAGATCTGGGAGCATTAGAGGACTGAAGCTTTCTCTGTCATCGTAACTAGGAGGATCATCTGAGGCATAAAAATGCATTTCTTCTGTCCTGTGTGAGCGCTCATGTGAGAGTGAGCGTCTGTATGGCTGGTGTGTGTATCCTGGCACTTGTGTGGTGGAAAAAGGAGTCAGTTGTTTAGTGTTGCTTGAAGCTACAGGCATAGCTTGTTCATGAGCATGTGCCGTTCTGGGTTGTGGTGGTTGGATATCTTGATCCATAACAGCTGGCTGGTTTTGCTGGTTGGCTCCAGCTGGGACAGGTGCAGGGACTTGGTTTGCATGTGGATCAGAAACTGCCTCGGGATCTGAGGTGAAACCTGGGTCAGTGGATGATGTTTGAGCTACCAAGGCTGTGGCTCTTTGTGTATAACTAGAGCTCTGAGGGGGGGCTCTTGGCAGTTGACCTCTGTCAGTAGATGCATCTGTCTCAGATGATGCTGATGACTGATTTAAGAGATTGGTGATGGTGGTGGCCGTTGTTTTGCAAGGTGGAGGTTTGATGCTAGACACTGCAGACACCGCTAGCTTTCTTGTACTGTGTGATGTTGATGTGGCCTCATTTGAGATTTTTCTATAGATTGTGGGTGAGGACACTACTATTGTTTGAGGCCTGTCCTCACCTTGTGGCTTTACACTGGATGTTGTTGCAGATGGTCTCTCTGCATCATTTGGCATTGCTCCAAAATCTGCAGGTTTAAATTTGCAGCTTGGTTTGGGAGGCACAACTGGCTTTTGTGAATTTTTTGCTATTGATTTAACTTCTATGGTTTGAGGTCTGTTGTTTCCTGTAGGATTTGTGGACATATCTTGCTTTTGTGTATCTTTAGACAATGACTTAACCTCGATTGTATGAGGTCTGACTCTCCTTATAGCGGGGGACCTTGGGGGAAAAGTTGGATCAAGTCTTTTCACTGCTTCAAAATCTCCAAGTTCCTTCTGTTTGGTAGGAGGCCGTGTTTGCTCATGCATACTCAAAAGCAGAGAAGCACTTTTCTGTTTAGCTGCATCCTTTACTGTAGGCTTCATGCTAACCCCCTCATCTTCTGTGGTCTTTGTTAGGCTGTCCGCATTTTCAGACGCTGCTGAGGGGCCAGACATGTTAGAAGAGGATGAAAAAGTCCTTTCTCTGTGATACTGGATCTGACCTTCATCTGAGGAAGAAGTAGCTTGAAGGGGGATCTCAAGGCAGTTTACATGCTTATGGGGAACTCCTTTACCTCCAGCTGCATTCTCCTTGTCACCTACCACCGCTCCAATGTCTGCTTGGTAGCCTTTTTCCTTTAATAGCATTGAAACTGAGTGACCAGGGGTACCAGGGGTACTGCTAGGGGTAGCAGGCCCAGGTGAGGGCGAAGCAGCTGGGGCTTGGCTTTTTGTAGAAATATCTTCATGTGCTGAAGTTGCAGATGCCTTGGTCTTGCTGGAGCCATCCCTTATCAACACTACAGCAGTGGACACCTCTCTTTCCTTACTGGGCTGTCTGGGGAGACTTCCCAGCATGGGAGGTTTTCTGTCTGTTCTAACAGGTTTGTCCTCATTGGCTGTCACTTTATCCATTATTGCCACAGTCTCTTGTCTCACTGACGCCATATTTTGATCATCTTGACATGGAGTCACAGTTGCTGTGTCTCTCCTTGAGTAATTCTGTGTGTTTTCGTTTGATGACATCAGTGATTCCCTGCTTACCTCCATGGGAAGTTTTGGAGTAGCCTGAGATTTGTCATCAAGGCTCTCTGAGTCTTTCTTGTTGCAAGATATTTTATTTTTCTCATCTTTAGAGCACACAGCCCTATATTCTATTTGCATTGGCTGAGGACGAGACAGAGGATTTCTTCTTCTCTGAAGAGGCAGTGATAAGGTTGAGTCTTTCGCTTCCTCTTTATGTTCCATTTTCCTCTGCAACCTGAACTCTTCTTCCCTGTCTTCCCTCCTCTCTGGCTCTGATTCAACCTTTTCCATCCTCTCCTCTTTCACTCTGTCCATTTTCTCCTGATTAAAATGTTGCATCTTTTCTTCATTCGCAGCTGAAGGCACTATAGGACCAGTTGCCTTGAAGGACAGATTATATGTGTTTTTTACAAGCCGCCTCACATCTCTTACTTTGTGAATGGGGACCTTTACTTGATTACTATCATTTTCTTCCTCTACTTTGTCATCAACACTGGCCTCTTTCCTTTCCTCCTTTTTTTGGGAAGATTGATCTGGTGAAGAACCCCTGGGCCTGTCGTCAGCCTCAGGGGTCAGGCAGACATTTAGAGAGGCTTTCTTTTTCTCCATAGCTTTGAGTGTGATCGCCTGTGTGTTTGATGTGTATGCGCCCTTGTCACCCTGTTGCAGTTGTTTATGGTCCTCTGTGTTTTCACATTCCTGGTCTCTATTTGTCGTCCTGGCCTGCATGCTGGTGGCTCTAGTGACAGAAGAAGCTACTGTGTTCCTGGCAGTGGCATTGGCTGACTCACCACTCTCCTTTTCGTCCCATGTTTTACTGTCGTTCAATACTGCAGTTCTTGAATGTTTACTATTAACTTTCACTTCTGACTTACTTTCAGATCTTGAGGTTGCATTCCTGCTTTCAGAATCAGCATCTTCACTCTCAGACTGTGAGAAAATCACACTTCTGCTGCTGCAGGATGAACTCGTCCTAATACTTGAAACCTCTCCAAAGCTTTTTGTTGTTTTAGCTTCATCCTTTATTTTTGGTTCTCCTTTCACAGAAAGAATCTCAGATGAAATACTGAAATCTGACCGAAGACTTGAACTCAGAGTAGGTTTTGGGGACTCTTTGAGCGATGATGCTACAGTCTCGGTTGGTGGGCTGTTTTCCTCAAAGGAGGGGCTTATATCTTCGCCCACCAGCTCATCCGGTTGTTCATCAACACTTTGCATCTTCTTGGACAACACACTTTTGATAAGACACGTGGCCATCTTGGTTTTAGAACATGACTCATCCAGAGAAGCAGATTTCTGGAGTTTGGAGTTTCTTTCATGTTGTTGATTGGGCTCAGGACTGCATTCAGAAGGGTAGCATTCTTGCATTGCTGTTGGTGTAATATGCTGTCTCATGCATGTCTCACTAGAATGACTCTCTAGAGAGGGGCTTTCAGTCATAATAGGTACCCCAGGACTACTATTTTCACTGCTCTCATCTTGCTTCCCTTCAGCATTATTCTTTCTTTTCAGTTGGATCTGTCTCTTTGGCACTCCTCTTCTTGCCTTCCTAGAGTCTTCTCTTTCCACAGCAACATCAACACATTCAAAGCTGCCCAACTCATTGCGCCTTAATGGATCGAGGCCATCTGAGAAGTATGTATATGGTTCCTGGAAGGAGAGTTCATCATTGTCTAGCTTTTGAGCAGAACCCCTGAAGTCAGCATAAGCAAGCCAGGCAGCATTGACCCCAGCTGGGCTCTCCTGTGTAGAAGGTTGAGAAATGTTGGTAGAGGAACGGTGGCTGGAGTTGTACATGTCAAGGTAATCTGTGTCAGGGCTTGACAGGCTGCTGAAGGCCACATCTGTTAACCACTTAACTTCATTATCTGCCTCATCAAGCTCACTTCCCATGCTGGAGCTGGAACTCCGGCCGGGCCTGTTTGAAGCCACACGTCCTGGGGTAGTCTTCTTGCTCTGCAGAGCGGAAGGTTGAATCCGTCTGCTAGGTCCAACACTCCTTGGATCTTGTTGGGAAGAAAGCAGACTGTGTTGCTGTTGTCGTCTTGTGGCAAGCAAGCTCTCTGAATAGGATTGCACTGTTGGCAGTCCCTGACGAATCTCTCTGCTTGTGGGAGCTGTTCTGCGTGTCGCAGGCCCTTTTCTATTCCTGGCATTGAATGACAGCTCAGCCTGTTCCCCTCTGTAACTGGCCTCCCACTGCCAACCCTTCCCCTTTTCAAGAACCTGCTCCTCCCTTTTTCGCTCTCTATCCATCTCCCTATCTTTGAGCCTTTCCCTAACAACCTCTCTATCTTCCTCCAGCTGTATTTGCTTCTCCATCTCCAGTGGTGTTCCTAGCCTGACCCAGTGAGCCTGGCTATTATTGTCAATAGGGGCAACATTGGGACTTTCCCTGTTTGTTACCACTTTCTTTAAATTACCACTATTTGAAGATGCAACAGCCTGAGAGGGGCTACAGCTTCTGTTCTGCCACTGTCTGTATGGTTTTTCAGGGGCTAGGATGTGGACAGGTGTAAACCTGGTGAGTGGGGGAGAGGGAGTTCGCCTTCTGTATTCATGGTGGGCCATGTCCTCTGTTAACCTCAACTTGTTTTCACGTTTTACACGGTTTGAGATCTGTTTTCTTGTGTGCTCAGGTGTACAAGCTGATTTAAATGAGCTGATGCTTTCAGAATTCAGGGTAGTGAATGTAGGCTGTGGGATTTCCAGTCCTTGTAGAGGGGAGTTAGAAGCAGCACTGTGCACAACAGAAATGTTTGGAGTCCCACCTTGAGATATGATCAGATTAGGTGAAGGAGACCTTATTCCAATAGGAAGGTTATAAGTTTCTTCTTTCTGAGAAATAGTTTGTTTTACCTCAGAGAGAGGAGGTGTTTCCTCTCTCTCTGAGCTTTGGTGTTTTGGTAAACGATCTATCTTTCCCTCAGCTAAGAAAGGTGAAATAGATTCAGGTGAATGAACAGCAACAACTGGTGACGGGCTTTTGTTTTCAGCCACAACTGATTTTTCTCCGCTGTTAAATGCAAAGAAGGGTGACACACTCTCTTTTTCCGAATGTGTTGTGTATAAAATTTCTATAGAATCAGCTGAGGAGGAATTCTCTTCAACATCAGGTATATTTTTTAGAGGAGAGGTGGGCTGTTTATAATGAGGGTTATTCACTGTAGAGAGGTTTGCTGGTGAAAGCTGATGATACTTTGGGTCAGGAGAAGGGGCAACTGGTGATGGGTCTCTACTTCTAACCCGGGGGGAAAGACTTTGATACTTGTCAGGTGAGGGGGTTTGAAGTCTTGCCTCAGGAGAGGATGTTGAATGCTTTGGCGAAGATGTTTGGTACCTGTGTTGTTGTGTTACTTCAGGCTGCAGGACAGAGCTTGAGAAGCCTGATATATGCGGAGAGTCTTCTGGTGTACCAGTGGGTTCTGCTATACTGCTCAGTAAACTGTCTCTGCTTGGGGTAAGGCTTGCTTCTGGGGACACAAGTGTCCTATCAGGCTCAGGGGTGGAGAGACGCTGGAGTTCCGGAAATAGGGGACTGTCCCTGTCCTCAGGCTGAATGACAGAGTAAGAAATTCCAGTGATATGAGGGGATGAAGTGAGGCTTCTCAATGAGGCCGAACCAAAGTAAGACTCCTGGAGGGGAGAGGCCGATGTTGACTTCGACTCAGAGGAACGCTCACTCCTACTGAACTCCGGTGAAGATGCTGTAATCTTGATTTCAGGTGAGGGACCAGTATGTCTGAGCTCTATGGGAGAGCAGTTATGAGTAACTTCAGGTGATGGTGATAAACTATAACTTATTATAGGTGAAGACACCTTCGTCTCAATTTCAGAAGGTGTTGAAAGGTGTCTTATTCTATGAGAAGGGCCAGGAGAGGGACTTCTTGATTCAGTCTTAGTTGGAGAAATAACACCAATCAGGCAAGGTGAGGAAGCTGTGTTTCGTACTCCAGATGAGACACTACTCTCCACAAGGTCAGGATATGTTGCTGTAGAAATGATAGGTGAGGGAGGTGTATATTGTGGGGCAGGTGTAGACACAGTACTGATGGGTTCAGTGAATAACCTTGTATCTTGGCACTCAGTAGTCGTGTCTCTTCCTGCAGTGGGAGGATTTGGAATCAGCTCAGGAGTTTGAGAAGAAGCTTCTCTATCCGGGGTAGAGCCTCGGCTGAATAGATCAGGCAAGGAGATCCTCCTTCTTAGCTCTGGAAAAGGAGATGATGCTTGGGTATCAGGGGAGTAGGACCCTTCTCTCTCAGGAGACTGAGCTGATGAAGCTCTTGAAACGGGTGATGACTCTGTACCACTGAATGAAGGTAAAGGAGATGAAAGGGTGGCGCTAGATTTTAAGTCTGATTCTGAAAGATCTGGAGAAAAATCTTTGAATGTGGGCTCAGATGGCTCAGATAAAAGACTTCTGTTTTGACTAAAGTAGTTGCTTTGTGGTTCAGGTGAGACTAGTGCTACTGTGACCTCAGCTAAAGATTGGGGATTTGATGATTCAGAGGACAAGTTGACACAATTTCTAGGCAGAGGGGAGGAACTTGAAGTTAAACACTGATATGAGGGATTATTGAGGTTATCTTTGAGGGAAGGGGTAATTCTATTTAATTCATCTTCTGAATAAACTTGCCTGTGATTATGTTGTGATGTTGAACATCTGTTTTCAATTGAGGGAGAAGATGAGGATGATGTACTTCCAACTGGACTAAGGGTGAAGGAGCTGTTATGTCCAGGAGGTGGGGTTCTCTCACCATTGGTGAGAACTTCAGATGATGGGCTAACTGCACTAAGCTTGGGTAAGGGGGATTGGCTTTTTGGTTCTAAATTTGGGTTACTGTCCACAGAAACTTCTGGATACCCAGAGTTCAGACCTGGGCCCTCTGTCTCTGTCTTTTGCAAAGACTCACTCTGCAAAGTGGGGCTGTAAATCCTTTCTCCTGAATCTTCAAAGCCTTCCTCTCCTTCACTGGAGCCGTGTGCAGTGTGATAAGAACCTGACGAGTCGTTCAGATCATCCACCAGGGGTGATGCAGCAGCTGTCCCCTCCACCTCCCTCTGAGGAGGGACAAGAGGCACTACAGCAGGGCTGCTTGAAAGAGAGGGTGGCTCACAGTCGTCTCCAAAAATGTCACACAGGCAGGTGGTCTCTGAAATGGCACTGCTTTGATTTGGGACGTTAATGATGTCAAAGATTTCAACGTGGTTAGGGGTACCGTCACGGTGGCACAAGGACAAAGTACGGGGCGCAGTGCGCAGGAAGGAGTAGCTGTCCCCCTGGAGAGTCCAGCTGTCCATCGCTTGTCCACCAGCTCCAAGTTATCACCGTGGCCGATCCAGTCTGCTTCTAGTCTGCTCTGGGCTCTGTTCCTGGACTGGAAAAAGATATGTTCACCTGGAGTGTGTGTAGCTTAGTCATTTATATAATCAGTAACAGTGATAATATCACTAAAAGTCAAAACTTGAGTAAAAGCACATGTAGATGTTAAACATTTTGAATTTTTTTCTGGGTTGTTAGCTTTCCAATAACAAATTTAGCTTAAAGTATTTGGGAATACCCACAATACCTACAAAGAGTAACTGTAAATCTCCAAAAGGTCTTCAGAACATTGATATAACTATGTTACTATGCCTTAAAAGGCAGGAGCTAGCAATTTGAAAGTGGGACAAGGGAATATACCAAATATACTTAGTATTAGTACTCAAAATGCACTGTACCTACACATGTGATCTCATCAATGTATGTGATGTGCAACTTCTTTTGAATGTCACTAAGATTTTTTAAATCTAACATATATCCAAAGTGACAATTTATCTAGATTATCTTTAACAAACTGAACTTTACCAATAACATAACCTTGGGTTAGAACTGACTAAAGAAAGACAGTCTGCTTCTTGTGCTAATACAGAAAGACAGAATGATTGGTACTGTACCTTTGGCCGATGGTGGGGCTTTCCTAAGGGCATTGAGTTCCTCTAGGTTGCAATATCTGCTCCTCATTCAGGGAACTGTCTCTTAAATCCACAGCTGAATCCAGGACTGAGCAACTTAGTACAACTCACTCAAACAGTGCAGCAGCTCTGGCTGGACAACTTCAGAATGCAAAAGACAGTGCCATGTACCTCACTTGAATAGAAAAAGCAAAGAGAGGCATCTCGCTTAGGCCCATTTCATCCTCCAATGCTCCCATCTCTATTTCTGCCCCTCCCTTCTGAGCTGAGCTTAGGGAAAATGCTTACCGAGTCTAGCCTGAATCTTTTTTCTTCTCCAGACAAGAGTTTGACTGGACATTGGCTATCCTGTGTGTGCTGGGCTGGTGAGCAGCGATGGGGGTGGGTGGGCGGGTGGGTTTATAGTTAGCAGCAGGTGCTGGTCCAGCCAGGATAGATGAGTGCGCCAGGAATCTGACACTTACAGCAAGCTCAGTCACAGGGCACCTCTATATTTAGACCCATACTATCAAGGCCAGATAGCCATAGCTCTAGCTTTTTGCCTGGGCCTGGTGGGTAAAGAAAGGGAAAATACCCAGCTCTAAGAATAGTCCACACATGGCCACTGATATTTTTGTGTTTAAATTTTAATTCACTCTGGTTTATTTATTTATTTGTGTATGTCTATGTATACTGTATACGTTAATACATTTTGACTTTAAGGTGTAGCTGAAGAACAACAGGTCAAAGGTTGACACAGACCACCCGACTTTGACAGCTAATATGCAGAGCTCCTGTGCTTGCATGGTAGCTGGAATAACTTTCATAGGTGAGGTGTTGTCACATGTTTAAAGTCACTTCTTCTTTCTTTTCTTTAATGTTTGGATATTTTAGCTTCACAGACTACAGGTAAAAAGGAAAGAAAAAAGCTTCCCTATCAAATAGCAAATATAAGAACAATACTACAAGGATGGTGATCATGTTATTTTACTGTACTAATTATTTGTGTGATTATAACAGTGCCCTTTAGCCACGTTGAGGCTGTCTGGGTATGTCTGATTGTAGTGAGTTTTTAGATAAACCCTCTGTCCCTCACCTAATACCTCATGGGATTACCATTCATGCTCAGTGATTAAATATTTCAGAGCAAGCCGTTGGAAAATCTTTGATTGCATTCCAGACTGAAAGTTGCACAAGGCTGTGACTAAGGATTTATTATACTGTAATTTCATATGAAAAGGTTGAAAGATCATTCGCCACTGTCAACAATCTCTAAAATAGGTTCCATAACAATTACCTCTATTTGCTGCATTTACATTGCCACAAGTGCAATGTAAATGGCTAGCTACACACTGAGTCCTTACCTTGGTGGAGTTTTGCATTATGACTCATTTCACAGAGTTATAAAAGCTATACTTTAATAAACCATGAACTCAGTATAAACTCATATAGCATTAATAGACTCAAGAGAGCCTTTCAATATGCGCCTAATGATTTCATGTTTCACTTGAGGCTCTGATGGCATAACAAACATGAATTATTCCTCTGAACAGGTATTAACGATCTATGATTGGGACTTATTGGTAGTATAGCTACATGATTTCATTATGTGGTTAAAAATAAACAATAAAATGACTTAAAGAAAAACCTGATATTTAAGGAGAATAAGGTAGGGAAAGGTTGTGCAGCATAATTAAATGCAAATATATAAGTGGTAGGCTGGTAGGGGATAGTTTGAGCTGAAGTGTAGGGAGCTCAAATAAATTGAGGAGGAGGACTCAGAGGGAAAGAATGATGAGCACCTCAGCAATGGGGAGCTTTAGTCCACATCACTGATAGATTAGTCAGCCTGCGCAAATCCAAAGACCTCACCCACCCTAACCACCAGCAATGCAACACACATTTCAGCGTAAGCAGAGCAAGATAAATGTTGCATGGATTTAAGTGTTCAAAAGTATTAAACCTTCTGAAGCTTGGTAGAGAGGCTGATGTTCACTGTCCTCAAAAAAATACATGACTTACCTATGTCACATGGAGAGACCAGTTTCACGATGTTGACGTGCTGGTTATTATGGCAAACAGTAAAAATATGTAATCACATTACAAATACATGTTTTTTTTTATCTGACCTAGTTGCTCTCTCAGGTTGTGTTCGAGTATTAAGTGGCCACGCTCTATACAAGCTGAAGGTCTTATATTACTGCATTTTTTTGTTAGTTATGAGTAGAAACACGATTAAGATACCTAAGGTAGGCTATGTTTATCACGGGCTACTTTATACTTAGGCTTAAAATTTCATCTGAAAATATCCACTACTAACTCTGGACTGACCTACTTACAAGTTGCTTTGTAGATGATAAAGAGCATACAAAACATGACCGGCTAAAACATTGTTAAATATGAAAGTTTCTAAAAATACATGTGTAAAATAGTTAACATTAGCTTTGATTGATTAAGTTTATTTCAGACATATCAAATAAAATCAAACATATCAGAAATACAAAACAAAATGAAAAGCATGAAAATACAATAGACAAAAAACAATGTTCAAATTATTTCGCAAAAAAAGGAAAAAGAAAAAGCAAATTGCATTCAATTGATATGCCTGAAAAGGAGTAGGAAGAAGTATAACATTTATTTAATCCTACCCCTTTTCCACAGCTCAATAATTAATATTTATTAAATTAAATTAACTTCCTGTGTTCCTTATAATCTCTCTATATATACAATCTATCTATATACTATATTTATGATACTATATTTGATATTTACAATCCAATGATTTTCCATACATATATACAACTTGATATACTATGATTTTTTATAATTTATATATTATACAATCCATATATCTATATCTATACATATCTATTTGTACAATTTGATGTACTATATTTACATTTGATATATTTATACAATTCTTATATCTATACAGTTTGGTACAGTATGTTTACAATTATACATTTAATACAATCTATATCTATATATATTTATATACAATTTGATATAGGCTACTATATGTACAATTTACATATATATATAATACACATTAACATACACCTGTGTATACATTAATTAAGACATTACGTTTTGTTTACACTCTCTTCCCACCAGAAAGTGTGAAATGTGACTCCAAACGCTCATGACAAAAGTGTGATTTACTAAATGAATCTGGTGTGATCATACTGGAGAGCTGTCTGTCTTACAGCAGGGCAGAAAGCTTTTATTTTGAAATGTCAACGCACAATGCGACACAGGAAGCTCCGCATTACGACTGCTGCTCAAGTGTTGCCATAACAGGCAAGCGGCTAACGCTAATGTTTGCTAACTAATTAGCAGAATAGGTGAGTGGTATTTGTTTAAACATTTCATACATTTACGTCAAATGGTGAAAGCTGCTGGGCGTGTTAAAACAACAACAAAATGGTGATGGCAAGCGGGTTGTCACTCTTTTCTATAATTATTTGGGCCTTGTCAGTCAGCTACTGCCCAAAACCTACCAAATAGCCGAGCAGCTGCTAGCCTTTGTAGCTAGCCAGCGACTGTCATAGCGTTTGTTTATGTTAGCTGTTCGACAGCTGGTGTTATGTTTATAAATTACATAATCTAGTTAAACTGCAAACGTAATAGCGTGCGACTATTAAAATGTGCATTATGTGTATTCAGTAGACTTAAAAGTCTTTGGTTATTTGTATTAAAATGTTAGCTGTGTTACGGTCTCTGTTAGCTGACTGAGTCAACTCTGAAGCGCTGAGTGAGAATACGATTTGTATTTACAACACGAGATTAGGTGTTTCTGTGATCACATCAATGGCTATATAAAGTCTTTGATTAACAGAATGTTTATTTACCTGATGATTACCTTGATTTTAGAGCCGGTAGTGGAGGAACACGGAGGTAAACAGCAGGCCACAGAGAACACAGTGTCCCTGTTCGTCCAGGCCTCGTTAGTTGTTAGCAGTGTTACAGCAGGCCAAACTTTTAATCTGGGCGGTGTTGTGTTGTGTTTTCTCTCTTCATGACACCTTTTCTTTCAGCTGTTAAAGGCAATTTTAACATTGCACCTTACACCTTGGGTTGTCTCGATCAAGAAACATCTGTATCTGTATCATGAGTGTCAATATTAAATCAGTTCAACCAAACCCTGCAGGACACTGGTTTGTGACCATGATGAAAGAGGATCCGACTTTGTCATTAGGTCCTCAGTCTATTTTTACTTCACTTTTTTTGGGGTGATTATATTGCTGCAAACTACAGACTTAACTAAAGAAACATTAGGTGGGTAAGTCTGACCTTTCTATTAGATGGGCTTATATAAGTAGTTGAAGTTTTTGAGGTTCTTTTAAATTATTTGTCACATAAAGGGCCCAGAAATGTGTTTTTCTAGTACTTAGTGACTATTTTATGTAGAAAAATAATTTGTTATGTTAAAAAATGAGAGGAATCGACCGACCAACAATATAATTTCATATCTAACTATTTAAAATAAAGTTTTTTTTTTATTAACTTTGTGGGCGAAATTGACTTACTACTTCCAGCTGGTCAGTTTTAAGAAAATTAAAATCTTTCAGTTTCAAGCTGTTGGTCAGACAAACCAAACAAAAGGAAGCAATGACAAAGGGGTTAAATGTGACTACAATCAGCATTAAACATTATTTAAAAAATACAACTAATGACTAATAGTTTTTGCCCAACAAATTTTAAACCCCTTTTATTTGGTATGGATTTTTGCCTCAGAAAAGAAGTATAACTTTGGCCATTTTAACAGTTTCGGGATTAGATCTTTTTCCTTCTTGTTGTGTTTTCTCTTTCATGTCTAGGTGTTGTTGTTGTGTGCGTGAGTGTTCCAGTCTGAATCATGGAACAGTGTGCATGTGTTGAGCGGGAGCTGGAGAAAGTGCTCCATCGTTTTGTAATATACGGCCACCAGTCTGAGGAGAGGCTAGACGAACTCCTGCGCAGTGTTTGTGAGATACGAGGACAGCTAGTTGCTTTCGGTAAGGCTACCTGACACATTGATATCATATTTGGGTGGTAAAATAATTTATTCTCATTTTATTGTGGTTAACATTTTCTTTAGACGTAGATGTTGTGCTTTATAACTGATTTAGTAGAATCGTTTTTCTCTTCTTTAGGAGTACAAGATGCAGACTTATCAGTGCTATCTCAGACTATGGCACAGTGTTGTAAGAATATCAAAGAAACAGTGCAGATGTTAGCCTCCCGACACAAGGACATCCATGGCAGCGTGTCAAAAGTCGGCAAAGCCATTGACCGGGTAAGGACAGTTGACCACTTTACTTATCATTTATCATTCATACCATGTGCTAACTTTTGATACTTTTCTCTGCAGAATTTTGATGCAGAAATCAGTGCTGTGGTCGCAGAGACAGTGTGGGACACACCAGAGAGACAGAAATACCTGAGTGAAACCATTGTGGAGCACCTGTACAGACAAGGGATGCTCAGTGTAGCAGAGGATCTCTGTCAGGTAGACGACTTAAACACATTTTTCTGGTTTAAACATAACCAAAATTGGCATTAAGATAAATTCTGTTTTCAAATGTTGAAATGCAGAACAATTAATGCAACTTTTCTGATTTTCAAACATTATACTTTTTTCTGTCTAATTAATATTGCAAGTCCTGATCATTTAACATGCCCCTTTCTGTTTTCTAGGAGTCTGGTGTAGTTATAGATATGAGCATGAAGCAGCCTTTCCTGGAGCTCAACAGAATCCTTGAAGCACTGAGGATGCAGGACCTCAGGCCAGCACTAGAGTATGCTTCCTTTTTCCTCTTATCATTACCTTGGAATAGACTGTCATTATCTCATTAGGAAGAATAAAATAGCTTGACTTTTTACTAAGTTACTGTGTCAATGTTCTAAAAAGCCTGGCAAACTCCTCTAACTTTGGGGACTCTCAGGCATCATAGTAGAAGTTACCTCTTCTATAAAACCAAAATACCTGAGGCATTTGAATTGAGAATTACACATTTCCCAATACTTAACACCCACAAGCTCTTGATCTTATTATGTCTATTTCAGCATAGTTAACTGTACTTGTTTACTTCTGTTGTGTCTTAGGTGGGCGGTGACGAATCGGCAGCGGCTTTTGGACCTGAACAGCAGTCTAGAATTCAAGTTGCACCGCTTGTACTTCATCTCCCTGCTCGGTGGCGGAATCAGCAACCAAATGGAGGCCCTGCAGTATGCCAGGCACTTCCAGCCATTCGCCTCCCAGCATCAGAGAGGTACACAATATACTGTAAAAAAAAATATATATATCTACATATATACATATACTGTGGTGTTTCAGATACAAGCACACAGGGATGCTAAACCTGAGATGTGTTTAAATTGTGTTTCTTAAACCTGATATTCTTTGGGCCCTTTCTACAGCCCATACAACACTTGGGTTTATATAAAAGCAATCAAGTAGGAATGGAATATTCATTACGCAAATGCATGGTTATTGAGCCCTTTCTCACAAAAAATAGTTTTTTGGGGGGGATATTTCAACACCTGTACTTTTTTGTCTCTCTAGATATTCAGATCTTGATGGGCAGTCTTGTGTACCTGCGTCATGGCATCGATAACTCTCCGTATCGCAGTCTGCTGGAGACGAATCAGTGGGCAGAGATCTGTAACATCTTCACCAGGGATGCCTGTGCTTTACTTGGCCTTTCTGTAGAGTCTCCACTCAGTGTTAGGTTAGAACACCATGTACATCACAGCACACATCCCCTTTGATTTCCTTTGAAACTCTTTACATTTATACCAGAGTTGATCATGAAGTACAAACAATAATGCATAAGTTTCAAGCCTGTGTTCTTGATTCAAAGGTGATCAATGCTGCTGTGTCTATTTCTCTGCAGTTTTGCATCGGGCTGTATGGCCTTGCCAGTGCTGATGAACATCAAGCAGGTTATCGAGCAGAGACAGTGCAGTGGAGTCTGGACGCACAAAGACGAGCTGCCTGTAAGGCCATCTGAAAGTTCAAAATTGCTCTAACACTTCTTATCTGTCTCTTCTGCCATTTAATTGACTCCTGTCTGGTTATTCAGATCGAAATTGACCTCGGGAAGAAGTGCTGGTACCACTCTGTGTTCGCCTGCCCGATCCTCAGACAGCAGACCTCAGAGAGTAATCCTCCCATGAAGCTAATCTGCGGACACGTCATCTCCAGAGATGCCCTCAACAAGCTGACTAATGCTGGGAAGTAAGTCAGCAATATAGCCTCAAATATTAATATGATCATAATAATGGGAATGTGAAAATCTTGGATCACATTTAAGTGTCAAAATCTAAATCATTATACATTTAAAAAAAAAGATGTAAATGACACTACACTAATATCGAAAGTCAGCAGCCAAATTAGCATTTTAACCAAGACCTACGTAGATTGTAAAAAAAAAAAGCAAGTCTAGAATGCAAACACCGAAGTTTGAAATGTTTACTGAAGTGAAATGAAGAAACAAATTGAAAAACAAATAATTAAGGAAAAGATCCCCCTTTTATTAAAAGTGGTTTCATGCATTAAACTATTGAAGCACACATCGTTACTGTGGACACTCAGACTTTCCAATGCCTTTTTAAGGTTGTAGACATACACAGATCAACCATAACATTATGACCACTGAGAAGTGAAGTGGATAACCATGTAATCTTATTACACTAGCACCTGTCAGTCGGTGGGATAACTTATACAGCAAGTAAACATTTTTTCCTTTAGGTTGATGTGTTTGAAGCAGGACAAAGTGGGCAAGGGTAAAGATGTGTGCAACTTTTATGGGCCAAATTGTTATGGCTAGACAACTGTGTCTGAACATCTCAAAATGTGCAGCTCTTGTGGAGTGTACCTGGTCTGCAGTGGTCAGTACCTACTAAAAGTGGTCCAAGGAAGATCTAAAATGAAACAGTGACAGTGTTAGGGGCGCCCAAGGCTCATTGATACGGGTCGGGAGCAAAGGCTGGCCTGTGTGGTCAGATCCAACAGAAGAGCTACTGAAGCTCAAATTGCTGTAAAAGTAAATGCTGGTTCTGAAAGGAAGGTGTCAGAACACACAGTGCATCACAGTTTGTTGTTAAAGTCGCTGAATACCTGCATACCACTCAGGGCACCCATGCAGACCCCTGTCCACTGCTAAAAGCGCCTACAATGGTCTTGTGAGCATCAGAAATGGACTGCAAAGCAATGGATGAAGGTGGCCTGTAGGAACACAACAATAAGTTCAAGGTGCCAATAGAGCATCTGTGGGATGTGCTGGACAACCAAGTATGATCCACAGAGGCTTCACGTCACAATTACAGGTCTTAAAGTTTCTAAGACCTGACGTCTTGGTGCCAGATACTACAGCACACCTTCAGAAGTCTAGTGGAGTCCATGTCTGGTCAGTTCAGGGCCGAACATGAATTGACGAGAGAGGCACCTACACATTATTAGACAGGTGGTCATAATGTTACAGCTGATCGATGTAAGCACCAACTTTACAAACATGCTCCACTCCTCAGTAGCTGCCCTGAGAAGGGCCTCGATGCTATGACAGTTCCATACAACTCCTTAAGTAGTGCTTTACATAAATCCATAATAGTAGATACCTTCACTTGTCAGTACTCGGAGGATCAAGTCAAAATGTTCTAGCAACGTCCTCCTACAAGCTAGTTTATCGCCCCTATGATAGCTTGGATTTCAGCTCAATAAATGCCTTCAACATTGCAAATCAACTGGATAACCCTCTTTTGGTGGTATCTCATAGCTGACTGTTTATACTTTTAGCAAACAGGGTGAGGAGGGATTGCCTGTGACCTGTCTCTAATTATTTGCCATTGTGATTAATAAATGGGTAAAGTTTGACCTAGTTAGTTTTTCTGTTTTGGTCCAACTGAGGTACTCAAGAACTCATGCCCCCTCATAACATCCCGTTCCCTGTTCCCCTCCCTATTCTCGTCCTCAGGTTGAAATGTCCGTACTGCCCCATGGAGCAGAATCCATCACATGCCAAGCAGATCTACTTTTGATATCGCACACTCTCCTCCTGAGTAAGGATGAAGTTCCCTGGAGCTCTTTGCTTTTCCAGGACCATTTGCTCTGGCCCTTTTTCTTCTGTCCCTGGCCTCTTGGCCTATTTCTGTAAGCATTAAGGTTTTATCCCAGTGCTCCTCTGGACAGCCTTGGCCACCCTTTAAACCCACCTTGGACCATCCAACTTTGCGTAGTATACAGAGAGAGTCCAGCGGGGAAGGTCCGACTACAACATTGTAGTAGAGTGAGGAGTGTGTCAGTAATGAGAACCGCCTCACAAAGATGCACCACTGAAAAAGGATCATTCATTGAAAGTCATTTGCAAATGCCTGGAAAGTTATAGGCTTATCTTTTTAAGGTGTGTTCTACTTTGTGTTTGTTTTCTTTGCTTTAGCGACTGTTTGAGTTGGATGACTGCTTCATTTTTTCTTTTTTTTTGTGACAGAAGCAGTTGAATGGATATGGATGGGTGAGTGTGGGTATGAATGGCATAGATCAGCGGTTTCTGATTTCAGAAGGTAATAAACTTCTATTTAACACAAGGAAAACTACAGAGAACAAATGGTGTTGAAGCTGTATTATTTGCAGGTAAAGGGACATGTGGAGGTCTATCTTGAATTGAGCTCTATTGTGACCCTGGTTACTTAATGTTATAAAGGCCTCACGTAGCTTGAAAGTCACTGATGGAGGATGTTGATTAGTAGAAAAATTCACTCATCAAAGGTGGATCAGCTTTTTTTCTTTTTGGACTGACTGCACCAGCAAGATTTTCCTCATTGTAGATGCCATTTGTCTTGTTCCATGTATGTATTTAACAATGACTAAAAGGAAACAAAAAATATATACTACTGTGAAATGTGCTTTGTTTCTACTTTTCATTGCAACTGCCACATGTAAAATAGTCAATTAAACTCAACAGCAAAATACATTTATCAACCCTACTGCGTAACTTTCGCAATTAACGACACGACAGGTAACAACTCTGTTGTGCGATCACGTCACTCTGCCCCGCCTTGTGTACCCTAAGCTTGCACACCATGTGATTTGGAGATGTAAAGTGGTGTGATGGTAGCCGTATGGTCTGACTTGCAGTGGCTGTAGGCTTGTGATTCAGCTTTACTCGTCGTGGGTGGGGACGTCCTATTATCATTGTGGCTGTTGTTTACTAATATACTTAGAAAATGCCTCTGCTGCGTAGGTTTTTGCTTTTATTTGAGAGTGAGTCAGAAAAGAAACATAGAAATCCATACATTTCCTCAGGGCTCATTGTTACAGTTCATACCACACTTTGCAGTTAGTATTAAAGGTGTAGATTTATTTAAGGAACACATTTAAACAGATTACACAGATTTTACTATAAAGGCTGATAGTTTGGGTGTTACAGGACTTTGTATATATTATTCAACTGGTGATGTGTATGCATACACTTGGGTAAAGCGTGTCACAACGTCTAAGGCATTTGTCTGTAGAATACTTGTAGTGCAAGTTCCTGTTGTCCTCTTTACAATCGTGATGTCAACTCACTCTAGTGAGGCTCATTTGTTCAGAGTGCACCAGCATAGCTCACACAAACGATGCAGCTTCACAATAGGTTTAAGTTCAGAGTTTAGCAAAGGCCTTTTATCTTGGTTTCATTTGGAATGCGTTAAAGCACATGTTTTGTGTGGACTTTCACTGAATTTCCTCTGTTTTTCCTTCTTTCTTTGACAATCATTCATCGCTTCTTCGAGTGAGTGTTCCTTCAGATAGACCGCTAGCGCTTCATACTTCTGGCATTCATTTTGTTGAATGTTTTTTTTTTTCTTTCTGTTTTTGTGTGTGCAACTTTTATTGTAAATATTTATCCTCTAACATGTTTCATATACTTGCATCTGAAATTAAAATAAAAGTTTATACTCCAAGGGGATATTGGAGGTGTGTACTGGCATTTGGTGGTGGCCTGCTATGACCATAACTAAGTGACCTGTGGGTGAAGAGCTGCCCAGCTCTCCTTTCATCACCACTTGGTGGTGCTATTGCTGTATTTTTCACACTCTGGCCTAATAGCCTTAATGTCTAGTAGATATCAGGCCAAAGGGTTTGAATTTGAATGATTTAAAAATGGACATATGCCGCATTTTATAATACCTGACATCAATAACCACTAAATTGGATAATCATGTTGATTTATCAGATAAACTGCACTGATGATATTTTGCACTCCATCCCTCCTACATAGTGAAAGATAATGTGTGAGGTTTTCTCATCCCACTTCTGCAAGACACTCGAGCTGTGCAGTTATATTAAGCCCTAGTTTATATAATGTTTTAAATGCCAAAGTAGGGGCCATGTGAGTCAGCCACAGCTCTTAACTATTTAGTTGATGAACTGACTTAAAAAAAAATACGTCTGTTATAGACCTGCCTGTGCTTCTCTTCCATTGCATATTATCTAATATAGTCTTTTTTTCTCACTTGAGCATACCCGTAAGCATGATGTGTTGATAAGAAAAGTGTGAAAGCTTTGTACCAGCCAAGGTGTCCTTCACACCTAGTTTTTTCATTTTGTTCTTATGTTTCCTTCCCTGCTGACCTCCCACCCCTCTGCCGGGCAAGAGATGGTAGTGAGGACTTGGGAGGGTGTAAAGCAGGGAGGGGCCCTAGGGGGAGGCTGAGATAAGGATTGAAGGCTAAACCTCTAAAAGCCACATTAGTCCCAAAAGCCTCCACTGCTCTGTTCATTCTGTCATAAAGCTTCTGTCCTTAGGTTTTTTATTGGCACGCTCTGTGGAGATTTTAAGCCAACTCAGTGCAGCCGAATGTCTGAGCCTCAGGGTCAAAGCCCTCAGTTACACCTCTTTCATACCTTTTTGTACTACAGTTAACAGAAAGGCCAACTTCTGAGCATTGTGCAGCCTTGATTTACACCAAAAAATGAGACAGGAAAGCACCCACTTACATATTTACACCACTTCATAAATGTTTATTTTGAATACAAACCAAACATATATTCATATACTGTACACTTTAACTTTCAGTAAATAGACAAGAGTCACAGTATGTCAAAAGGTCGATTGGGAGCTGGCTTTTGAACGTTCATATGTTAACAATAAACAACAGCGGAGAACATCTTCATCTAGGTCATGCACTGGATGTTATTGGCTGGACGCGTGCAACAAATTGCACCAATAGGAAGAGCAGTCATGTTCATCACCTATTGATCGCTTCCATTGCAATGGAAAGATGCAAAAATATACCCACTTAAATAAGACAACAGTGTGCTTAGAGTTTATGGAAAAAAGGCCAATAAAATCAAAAAGACACTTTGTACAAACTATAGAGATCTGACCTGACACAGGCAGAAAACCAAATGAAAAATAAAGTTACTTTAGTAGGGTGCAGAGTTGTCTTAATGACAAACAAATAGTATTTGCACCTTGGCACCAGAAAGCTCTAATCCACAATACCCAGAGATGCAGCCTTCCTCCATGAGTCCAGGTGGATCCTTAATCAACAAAACCTCCTGCATAGACTGAACAGGTGCTAAGATGTAATACATCCCTTTGAAGCCTTTGGCTACTGTCAAGACCGTACAGCAGTCCAAACCAAGAAGTAACTCAAAATGAACACACAAATTGTTAGCATATCAATCAAACATTTACAGGTTTATTACAGATAGAAGTCAGTCCAGGGGCCACTTCTCTTCTGCTAAGGAGAAATGAGGCAGAAACAGTATTTCTGTGCAGCTTCCCTCAGTAACAAGAGCACACTGCAGAAGGTTATTGGTCTGCTCTTTGCAGGATAAGGGCTTCACACAATCAACAGGGGTGCAAGGGCAGAGAACTGCAAAAGGAGAGGAACCTATTAAACCCATTTTAACAAGGGTTTGAAAAAAAAAAAGTTATATGATTAAAAAATAAGAATAGTCCTCAAGTAAAAAAAAATATTAGCTTAAAATCAAACATTTAATTCAACAGTTGAAATATCTCTTGATTGGATGAGTTCTAGTTTTGACTTTGAGTGAACCGTTTGACTTCCAATAGTTTCATGTTGCTCTGCATGTTTGATTTAGTAAATCATACTTCTTTCATAAACCTTTTTTTGTAAATTCTAAATTGAACTCATTCTCATAAAATTAACAACTTCTATTCATCTTTTTAATATAGATTTTTACCTAGTGTAATCTTGTTTCCACATTGTTGTCTTGGTGAGTTTTCTTTTATACTTTTTGTACTTATTTCAAACTACTTTTTTTCGCATGGGTCTTAATTGTGAAATAGTTACCCTTTTTTCTGGCACAAATGAGCTTCCGTAGAATCCATACTACAGGGAGAAAACAGTTTGCATTGCAAATCAGTCACATTCAAATTTCCGATGATTCAATTCTCTCTATCCAGGGCAAACCAGAGGCAGGTCTCTCCTCTTGTTTTTCATCCTCCCTCTCAATCCTCAGGTCCGGTACTTCTTTTTCCAGTGTCCCATTTCTGCTCCCTCCTCCTCCTCCTCCTCCTGCTCCTCCCCGCTCTCTGCCTACACTCAGCTGCTGCAGATCTTTCTCAAGCTCTTCGTTGCGGTAGTACATGTCTAAGTAGCTGGCCTGCAGCTCCTTCTGGTAGCGGATGACCTTATCCTTCTCTATCTGCCATGTCTTCCTCTCTTCCTCAAAAGCCATGGCCTGGGCCTCGCTTTGGCGTCGCTCCAGCAGGAGCTCAGCGCGCAGACGCTCCTCTGTAGGGCCCCCGCATCCTCCTGCAACAAAGTTCACATGGCTTTAACTTAAAGTTCAACAGAGCCGTAGGGAAAATATAATGAAAGACACGGGCTGCCTTTTAAAAGGGCACAAAACTCTGCTCCTGACCTGGTTGCTGAAATAACCTGATTTAGATCCAAGTATGTAGACACCAAAACTCAAAATAGTTCAAACAAGCTCCTGCTGTGTTGATAAGAAGCCTAGATTAGATGCCTTACTTACTCTGATGCCAGACATGCATCTGTGGCATATTATCTATGCTACAGATCACTTATTTATTTTAATTTTCCAATGTGTACAAGCTGGGTTTATGCCTGGATTTATTAGGTCTTAAATAGCTTAGTGTTTGGCAATGAAAAGGCCTCAAAAATCGTTTTTTTCTGAATGAACTTTGATCATTTCAGTCTGGTTTTATGATAAGTCTTTGAATCTTGCTTTTTCTCGTTCTGTCTCGTGCTGTATCAACAAATGTTCAAACCTTACCTTTGACCTCTGCATGACTAATGTACGGTGTATTTATTTCAAACATCCAAGCATGTGACTGAAACATTAACAGTGTGGATATGTACACACGGGTAAGAGACGCTAATCTACCTGTCGCCCCCGCTGGATGACTCTCATCAGATCCTTTTTCATTGTCATGTGCAGTCTGAGAGGGGAGTCTGCGCCGCTGTGTCCCCTGCAGGACCAGCTTCAGTGCATCTATCTGGCCCTCCTTGTTGCGCAGCTCTGTGCGAGTCTCCCTGAGCTGTGTCTTCAGCTGAAAAAGCTCACTCAGTTTCTGGGTCACCTCCGCCTGGGAGTCCCTCAGCTGCTGCTTCAACAGTGAGATCTCCCCTGACTTCTGGCAAACCTGCAAGATGAAATATATGGAAAAAAAGGACTAAGGAGTGGAAGAACATACATTTTTACGGGCCTTGATTGGATCATTTTTGAAAGGACAAACGAGGAAAGAATTCAGTTATCTCCACTGTCCCCTGTAATTACTACTTTTTTAAGTGCTTCTCCAGCCATAAAGTCTATTTCCCCTGACTTTCCAGGGCCTCACCTCCCACTGCGTCTCCTCCAGAGTGGGACTGGTTGGCTTGACCATAGCTCCAACCTCTTGGCTCCTTTCCCTCGTCAGGCTCTCGAGCTCCTCTTGCAGTCGGGTCTTTTCCTGCTGGGCCTTGAACAACTGCAACTGCAGGTTGCGTTGTGAACGCTGTGCATGCTGGGAAACCTGACGCAGCTTGGCAGCATATAGGCGTTTTAGCTCCTCTACCTCCTTCTCCCACAGACGCTGTTTGCCTTCAAATACCTGCATGTGACAAGCAGATGGGGGTCAGACTTCAAAAGGGAGACAGGTGGATGTCTAGATTGATGATTAACGGACCAATAAAATGGGATCCACCTGAGCGATGGCTCCTTCACTCTCATCCAGGTTTCTTTTCATCTGCTTCAGCTCGTGCTCTTTCTCCACCAGGCGCTCTTCAAGATCACGCACCTGAAGGAACAGTGTAAATGACTTACCAATCTTTAAATCATACCCTCCTGCCATCCATCCATCCATTCATTCATTAAGTCCTCAATTCAGCTATCCATCCATACAAATCCACCTGTCCATATCCATCCATCGATGTGTCTGCCTGCCCTGCACTCACCACTTCCTCCACAGACATGGAGAGTGTCCATTCATAAGGGGGTGGAGCCTCTCCTCCATATGGAGCCAGACGACTCAGAGTTGCCATGCTCCGACAGGCCATCTCTCCAATGGCCATGCCCCCTGACCCAACGCCTTTCGGGCTTAGACAGGTTCGATCCAGGGAGCCGATGGTGTTGATGTGGCCCATAGATGCACTTGAGAAAAAAAAAAGAAACAATTGAATGTCTTAAATCATCACTTCCCACACAGTAATTAAGCAGAAAAACGCCAATTAAATCAACACTGAATATGAAGTAGAGCTGCAGTGGCAGACCTGATGTGGGTCAGGTGTGGGCGGAATGGAGGCCTGTACGGCGGCAGGCTGTTCATGGAGTTATGGCCCGAGTCTGACAGGTTATCATCCTCCTGGCTTATCCCACGCACAGAGGACACAGCCTACATGTTCAAAATGATACAGTTATGATTCATTGTTAGAGAAATAGACTGAGAAAAATAAATAATTATCACAAATTCTGCCTGAGTAAAATGAAAACTGCTTTGGTTCTGTTCTCGATGTAACTTAATTATAACATATTTATTCCGTGGGCTAAGGCTCAGTTTTCAACTAGTTTTGTTGAGGTCAATGAACATTTTTTTTCTTCTATGCTATGACAAATGTTAGGCTACCTTGTTACCACTGGATGTCGGTCCTGCATGACGGGAAGGTGAGGATGAGGAAGAGGACGTGGACACAGCTTTAGTGACATGGGCGTAGCCTCTCTGCAGGCCGTTGGAGAGGCCATGGTCCACATCCTCTGACTTGGAAGACGGATAGAGGTTTTGCATGGAGCTGAAATTTTTGGGGGTGACAGGCTTGAAGGCAGAGGACCTAAACCGAGCCTGTGAAGAAAAAAGGAAAGTTTAGGGCAATTGAAGTGGATGAAAAGATAAAACAAAGTAGCTGAGAAAATACCTTATTTTCAGCAAAGGGGGCTGAGCTATGAAACATAAATCTTAATGTTTCTATGAAATCAATACTGTTCGACTCTGTGTTCTTAGTGTTGATCAATTCAAGAGAAAAAGGTGAGATTTTATTGCTGCAATAAATTAAGAACACAGCTAGTTACAGATTCTCAATCTCGGCTGGTGAGCTGGAGGACAATAAGGTTGATTTATGCTGGTAAGATGTTGTACTGTGTGGTTGCTGCATCACACTGCCAGAGTTGTATAAATGTGATACTGAACAATTTAACGGCCTCAGCAGTATTATGGAAAGTCATTCAACTGAATTGATGTATGAAATGCGTTAACAAATTACAAGAGAGTAAAACATCATTCACCTTTTCATACTTGCCAGAACCTGGCAGTGAATTTTTAGTCAAATCCACTTCAGTGCCGTCTTTATTGTACACTTTGGCGTATAAGTTCTCGTCCTCCCGGCCACTGGTGGAGCTGAGACCAGAGATGATGTCCTTCTTACCGTCGCTGCTTTGGCTTGCTTTAGGCTCTTTCCTGTTGCAAGCACAGTGACTAAGGTCAAGCCCTGCCATGTGTTAGAGTACCTTGTAATCTGAAGCATGCTTCTTAGCAGCAGTGCTCACCTGGTGATGTTGAGGTAGTTGAGTAACTCTCTCTGGGTGAAACCTTTCTTCAGGAGGCCGTTGGTCTGTTTGGGTCTCACCTGGGGAACTGCACGGCTGCCTTTAGTCGGAGAAACATCTGGCCGCTCCACCAGACTACCTACACTTCCCATGCCGCAGCGGGAGGAGAGGGACGAGGCTGGGAAGGGGTTACGGAAGTTTTTACTGGGACCACGGGTCAGAGGAAGAGTCTGGACTGAGGTTGCCATTGGTTACAGGACTCTGTGGGGGGGTGAGGTGCTCTGTGGAAAAAGTAGAAAAAGAACTGTGTGATTAAATAATTAGTTGACAAACATGCTTCTTTTGGCAACTTTTAGTCATCTGCAAGCTGTAACTGTTTTTAAAACATTTAACTTTTTAAATGAAAGATAACTTTTCATTCTAGATATTTTAAGGGCTGCGATTAATAGAAGTGTTAATTTCCAATCAATCTGATGATCATAATCTTAATTAATTGCTTAAGAAATGTCACAAAGCTGTAGTAAAAGGGCTGTCACAAAGCTCCCAAAAAGACCTCTTCAAATGTCTTGACTTAACATCACCACACCTATACATAGATAGATATAGTGAGCCAAACAAATGATAAACCACTAATCTGTAAGGTTTGCGATTCTTTTTCAAACAGTCATTTAGTAAAGATGCAGAGTCTACATCAATGCTAGCAGCTGTGTGAGTTTGTACTGAGGCACAGTCTCTCTTGAGCTTTATTCTAACATCAGCATGCCAACATGTTCACACTGACGTGGCTAACTTGTGGAGTGTAGACGGATATGTTTCGTATTTGTTTTATATTTAAGTGTCTTAGCAGGCATTAACCTCACTGGGTTTGCTAATTAGGACTACACAGAGTAACACATGTTTTTTCATCACTAGGGGACCTTGAACATTCATACCTAGCTTTGTGTCAATACTTTTACAGATTTTGAGATGACTGCCCTGTTAGTGCCAAAAGACAAAATGCTATTTGCTAACCATAATATTTAGGATTCATTCTTTGGGTGCCTAAAATATCTGTAACAACCCATTCAATGGTTTTTCCTCTTGAGACTGTAAATGTTAGTGGAAAATGTCATGGCTATCCATGACATAGTAGTAGAGGATAGAGAAGTTAATGTAGTCTGGACCCTAGAAAGATCCCTATCTATCCCACTTTGCTGAAATAAACTCTACTTTGTGCCAGTTTACCACCCTGGGAGGATGTTGAGCTGACGTTTCATCAGCTGTGTTTCTCTGTACAGACAGCTGTCTCAGAGCACAGCTAGAACAAGTCTGCTTCTCACAACACTACAGCTTTGCAAACTCAACCAAAGCCCTGTTTCACCCAAAACCATCCCAATCCAAAACCAATTTTAAAATGTCTGTTTTTTAAGAAGCAGATGTTGCAGCATCGTGTCATTATTTCTAAAGGGCAGATAAAAAGACTACAGGGTCACTAAAACATGTACTCAGTGACGGTTTGTTTTTCTCTGAGGACGGGCAGCATATGTCCCATCCCAATCCTGTTACATAACTCTTATCCAACTAGGCTACCACAGCAGGTCCCATTTCCTTTACAAACCAGAGAACAAAATCAGACACAAGTGCTTCAGTAAGCATACACATTATGGACGATTTAATCAAGTTCTGTGACGGCTGTTTTTCTGTGCAGACTTCCTGTCTCCATCGATAATGTGTGTATCCAAATGCACCATATACACAGTGCGCCCTTATAAGTCTAGCATGGCTTGAATACTTTTTTAACTTATTTGATGGCTGGCTGTGTGAGATTAGGTTTGCGAGCTGTCAGAAAAAGCCAACATTTTTAAACATTTTCTTTGTTGACCGATAAAACTGAACCAATTTCCAAGTTACCCCAACACGTATCTCTTTTTGTTTGAGCCTTTTCAACTCTTTACAGCAAATCTCTACTATTCACCTCTATTCAGAATGGGAGAGACTATATTAATCCCCGGGGGAAATGTGTGAAATCTGTAATCATCCCCATATCCCCTCCCTCCCTTCTTTTCAGACAACCTCATTAAGGATCACTATTGATTTCACCTTTTTGACCCTCTCTCTTTCCATGCATAAACAGCCCCAGCAGCCATAAAACCTTCTTGAGACCATAAAACACACAAACATGCCGCAGCGTATCGGACTATAAACAAGACCAGAGGGAGGCGACGTCTCATTTTGTGCTAAACCAGTTTATGTGGCATCTATGGAACAGGTAGAGAATAAAGGCAAATATACTTCTATTATATATATATAATATTATATATTAATGCTCAGTGCCAAGCATTTTCAAAATATGTCTTTGTTGTTTAATATTTTTGCAGGCCACTATTAATTCTGACTCATTTAATAACAAGATCAAAATAGTTCTATAGTAATAACAATAATCTGTCAAAAATATTTTTTATCAACAATGTGTGACATTTTTATTTGTGCATTCAGGGACATTCAACTTCTTATGTCATGTCACGATCCAACTTGAAAGATGACAAATGTGCTAAAATGAAAGAAGTCAAAGGTGTTAAAGATATAAAAGAGTCTCAAGAGACACCAACAAGATGAGCTCTCAACACTGTTAACTCCAAGCAAATTTCAGGTCATTTGGAAAAAAGGTTGTTATTAAAAGTTATTATATGAAAAGGTTATTAAGTACGTTTACCCAAAGTTAAACTGAAAACACCATGCGGCTGTCTGGAGGGTAGAAAACCAAGCTTTGTACATTTTAGAGGTGATTTAAGGGATAAAAATTGCAATAACCCCCAGAATGGGAGAGAGTCTTTTGGCAGGTGCATGACTTCATGGGAGATCAAACCCGGACTCATCCAAACTAATGACTGGGCCATCCTGCTGCCTCACCATCAGCTCACAGTATGTGCACACTCATCATGACACACACGCTACCTTAAAGCAATCTCTCTCTCTCTCTCACTGTCACACCGATATATATACACATATACACTATGTATGGGCACACACACCCCCGGTGACACTCTGGCATCTCCTCCTGCTTCTAATACTTTCCACATTTATCAAGTGTTTTGCGCTGCCGGCCTCGACAGTTATAACAATTATGCAAATGGTTGAAATAGGCAGAGAGAGCTGTGCAAAGGCAGCTCCAGCCCACTCCACTCAGGGCTCTCCGCCAGGCTGAGATCAAAGCAGCCCAAGTTGCTCATGTTTGTATTCATGAAGTACTATTTCCCCCTGATGTAAAACTTTCCACTCAAGCATCCGGCTCTTAATAAGCCCATATCATACAGCCAGAACAATGATCATTAATGTAATCAAATAAAATGTTTCACTCTGGGGACTTAAACTTCCTCTGACCAGGAAGTCTTCCTGTCTTACTGTTTCCCGGGTCAGAGTAAGACATGATGGATACGGGTTCATGCAGGTCATGCTGAGTCCGTATGTGTCTGACACCATATGAATAAACCATGAGTGTGTCAAACATAACGGCCACTGGCCAAGGTCTGATACAGTTTTTTTAGGTACGGTATTTTACTCTGTATGTGTCTTGTTTCTATCTGCAAAAGACACAAGAGGCCAATCGATGTTTGACGGGAAGCCGGGGTGGAGGAGAAGGCGGCGGGTGAGGCAAAGCAATTCCTTTCGGGTAGATAGGGGAGTAAAAATCCTGTCAGGGCTGCAACCACAAATCTTGCAGGACTGAAGAAATCTTGCATCCAGTTGTTTTCCATAATTGCCTTCTGGTTTATGGGCCAGAGTAAACCAGGAGACACAGCGAGATTTACAGCCCAGTCTGACTGATCAAGGGGCCCTGAAATGCAACACACCTCCTTAAATCACACACACACACACACACACACACACACACACACACACACACACACACACACACACACACACACACACACACACACACACACACACACACACACACACACACACACACACACACACACACACACACACACACACACACACACACACGAACACACATGCATCAAAGCAGTGTTTCCTACCAGCCTTGAACAGTTACTGTCTAATTGAAAAGCTCTGTTGTTGATTTATGCTCCTCTCAAAGCAGTGACGAGCTCTTTCAGAAGCTGCTACCTTTCATCACACATAAAAAGTTTAGGATCAGTGGATCAAAGTGCTGCGTAGGTAACAGATGAGCCTCTCTCACCTTCTCATACTGTCCACTTCTAGATGCAGCTGCAGAGCAACTTTCTCACAGCCTCCCTCACAGAAAATGCTTCATTTGCTGTGAACTGGACCTCGAAAGTCAAAGAAGTGCACGGATGGAAAAGTGTTGTGTTTGTGTTGGGAAAAGGCTTTCAGTGAATACAGTAAAAATATTTTTTCTCCAGTCTGGTGGACTATACTCATGATATCTTCATAAACATGATGTTTTTTAATGTAATTTTTTTTGTTTCTTGCATCAGACCTGTTTTAATTTCAGTATAAGGGTGTCTAGCATTTCCCCCCCGATGCATCCACTCCATGCATCGTAGATACTCATAAAACACTTTTGAAAACACAAGACTGTACTTTGCTGGTGATCTAGAGCAGTGCATACTTAAAAGGAAAGATATAAACGTGCTGCTGGGAGTTGTGAGTCTCTAAAGGCTTGCTTTGAAGCTTTACAGTGAAGGTCTTGGCTTGAGTTTTCTCAGGATGATGTCCTAACTCAAGCTGAAAACCATAAAACTGCCACTTCAATGCAATCACAAAGAAAACAAAGCATTTCACCTTCAAGTGTAGGATTTCAAGGGTGCTCTCTCCTTAAATATTGTAATCAGGTGTCCTGTAGGGAAAACAAAGCTTTCAATGAAATGCTTGAGCGTGCAGAGGGGACATTTCAAACCCTCAGAGACACACAGGTCAGCGCTGGGACTGAGACGGAGGAGAGAAGGACGAGGGAGCCAAATTCCAAAGATGCTTTGCACAACACAAGCTCAGGCTCGTCCGTTTTTTTTTTTGATGAACAAAACGCTCACTCCCACGGACGCTCACTCACACTGAGGGTCACACAACACAGCCCCGAAAAAAGCCTATACACGGCTCACAGCTCTGGATCCTCTGCCCTCTTCCCTCAGCGCTCTCTCTCTCCACGGCTTCATGATCAAAGTTTGTTTACGTTTGTGGGGTAACTTTGCAGGTTACATCTAAAACTCCCACGCATTGCACACTCTGTTACATTATATAAGCTCTATCAAAGCTGTGTGTGCTGGTTTTCACAGCTGTTAGTTGTGTAAAGGACTATAGAGTGATTACTGATTCAGCCACTGGCCTTCTTTAATCTATTCTACAGAGATCTGCAGTATTACGCTTCCAGACTTACCAACCTACACTGTCATTTAATGTGGCTGAAGAGGGACAATTCCAAAATATGGATCTAATCTGAATTCACAGGCTGTATCATGATAATGATGAGTAATCCTTCATCTGATAAAAACTACAAAAATAGAAAAAAACGTTAATTGGTTTTACATTTTCAACCACATGAGCAAAGGTCCAGCTCTCTAGAGTGCAGCAGGAAGCTGAAAGTATCATTTAGCCTACAGTGGTGCGTTTACAGTGATTTTAATCAATGAATATTATTCTTGTAAAGTATTTAGGGGAAGAAAAGAGTCATCATCAACCATGCCTTCTAACAAGTAACACCCAGGCAAAAAGTATATGATGTATCCAATGTAATGCTTTGGGGCAACTGAGCCCTATAAAAGTACAAACTTGTTTTGACTCAGATGTTAGCATGCAGCTACTTCCACCCAGGCATTACAGTCAGCACGGGATTTCCTGGCGATCCAATCATATTGTGAAACATAATCTAAAATCAATTTTAGCATTAAAAGCTACCTAGCCGATGCTAGGCACTGACATGGCTGGTGCCAACATTAGCTGTTGACTAATGATAGCTCATGAGATATAAACATTGTTTTAATGTTGGCCAATGTTCCTCCAGCCCAGATTAACTTTTCCGACATTTTTTCCTTTTTAGTTGTGGATCGATCAGAAAATGTTAACTGACACAGAATGTCAGATAACTTGAGTTTATACAACTAACTACTGACATAGCACTACAACTTATAATAATAGAAATCGATTAACCCTGAGCTTGAGGTGAGAGAATCATGGATACTGTGTGAAAATGGTGAATTGCAGCCCATATTACAACTGCCAGCTGATCATTTAGACTTCACTCAATGTAAAACTAGCCCCTCAGTTTTAAAATACCAGAATCACATTCTTCGCTGACCAGTGCAAACTGTTCAGCATGAAAAAACAGGGTTCTCATTGATCATCCTAAACAGTGATGGATGTTCTGTAAGATCTATTTCTGGCACAGAGTGTACAAAATCCATTTCATATAAAACCAAAGCAGGGCTTTTATCTGATACCATGCTGTTTTCACTGTCGACATTCGTCAGCAGTAGCAGGGTGAGCCACACCAGAGGCCAAATGGGAAAAACCATCCAACATATGAAGCAAAGGAGAGCTTCACTCTCTGGTTGACTTTTACACTCTAGCGTGTAATGAGTGAGTGTGTCTCTGGCTGTGGGGCAAGACAGCGGAGAAGTGCTCAGCAGCAGACTCTAATTGTTGGCAGGTTATTCATTATAGATGGGAGACAATCAGGCAGACAGACCTCTTTCCTCTCCTCAGACCCCAAGGCCTCTCTGAGGACTCAAAGTGTTCAAAAGCAGGGTCATGAAATGCTCCTTCTTCTGTGCACTCTGAAGGCAGTCTGTGTGTCATGTAGCGTCATAAATCTACAAAATCTAACAAGACACAAGACACACTCAAGACATGGAAAATCTGGTCTGACGCCTCAGGCTTCAATACGTGATTCTTGTCTCCTGTTTTCTGAACGAGAGCAAACAGAATTGTGCATAAAAAGGTCGACTTTCATTTCATGACACTTGAGTGGAGGAGCGATCACTTAGTGAAATTTGGGACATAATTCACTCACTGTTGGATTTGCTGGAGCTATAGCTGAAGGCTCAGTGTTCACACTCACACTGTCTCCATTGATGACCAAGACTTTAGCCTTTATAGAGGTCAAAGGTCATTTTTGGTCATGGTGGTGGATACAGGGCGCTATTGAGCGCACAGACCGTTCAGAGGAGAGGCAGACGATTTAGTGCGCAAGTTCTGACAAGGGAGAAATGACACATTTGTGGGAATATTGGAAACACTGCAGTTGCTAAACAGCTTATCTACTTATTATCTAATATTTGACAGTTTCATCACATCACAGGTAGGTCGGTGTTCAAAATGCAGTTGTTTTTTCTGCTTCTAGGTATTTATTACACTCCCAGGAAAAAGAGATGTAGAAATCAAGTCCAAAACTTGCCAAATACCATAAGCAATGTTGTTTACAAGTACGCCTGCAAATTATGAGAGGATTATGTGTTGTGCGATCGCATTGTTCAGTATTACTACAACAATATGAAGTGTGTGAAGTAAACACAAATTAAAGATTGCATATTAGCTTTAGCTTACACTTTATCTGTCTATCTGCTTTTCTTCATATTATACACATACCTGTGTTTGTAAAATGACGCTCCTGAATCCAAAAATCCTTTTTTTTCTCACCTTTTTTTTTTGCTTTGACAAAATTGGCACCATTTAATCTGAGATTAGTTGATAGCTAGTGTAAATGATGTGAAAATATTGCCAATATGTTTTGTTAATTGAATGTAATAAATTCTGATATGTTTTGGGTTTATTTTTAATCATTAGCTTGTGCAGCTCTAATTCAAAGCCAATACTGACTGTCCCAAAGTGTTGTTGAATTTATAAATGCTACTTTATGATTGTTGTTATCAGTATCTAAGAGAAAAGCACACGATACGCACAGGTTAACATTTCATTATTGAGCATATTTCCAACCTCTTATAGAAAAATATCCCTGCATATGACTTACATTTTATAATAACTATCCATATATAGAGTGCCTATTCAATTTTCAATGTGTAAAAACTATTCAAATATCATCCTTCATTTCTTTCATGCCTGTCATCCATATCACTATCTTAATTTCAATAATGTTTCTTTTGAGATGGATATGGGCTGACTAACTACCTGTCCAAATGGGTCTTGTTGTTGAGAAGATCGATTTCACTTTTTTATTTGAAAACTAAAACGTTTAATTTCCCCAAAGTTTGAACAATTACTGATCCAGAAAGTATAGGAGAAACATCAAAACCTCTAGAGGAGTTACACCAGGTTGAAGTTTTAAGAGTCTTACAGTTCTGTTCACTTGTCTCACTGCCCTGATCCTGACAGACCACACTCCCTCAGAGGTGGGCTTCCTCACTTATCTATTAGCCTATTGATGGTGGTCTGCAGTGTGCCACTGGCCTGTACTCTGCTGACTTAATAGTATTGTATTTCTGCTTAGAATTCAGTTACTGGCCCGGACTACAGTAGCAGTGTTGGGGTTAACTGGGGTGACTGGCTGCACTGGTGTTTCATGGAAGCTTATTGATCTGGATCTGGCTGATGTTATGTAAGTCAGTGGGAGAAGATGGCATGCTGAGGGAGTGTGCTCAGGAGGTCAACACAACAATGTATTAATATACGTGTTATTAATGGGGACATTTATTCAACAACAACCCTAATCCCGTTCTCTTCGAGCAGAGAAGAGAAGATTTCATTTGTTGTGTTTAAAGGGATTCATTGCATAATCCCTCACGCTGTTTAGATGAATGTCTGTGTTGATCCCGCTGTGAGGTGACAAGTTCAACCTCTATAGATGTGTGTGTGTTTGTGTGTGTCTGTCTGTGTTTCTGTGTTCTATGTGTGATAGGAGGATAGATTGGGCTAACAGCAGGTAGGTGCCTGACCTCAGTGTTGTTTTTAGTGACATCCACCTGCACTTAACTCATCCTGCACACACACACACACACACACACACACACACACACACACACACCTCAAGTGTTAATATGTGATAAGTTCGTGGCATTATGTCAGTGCTAGAATGTACTCCAACATGTTTACTCCATTTAAGTGTTTATCCAGGTATCAAACTGGATAAACACGCATCACGAGTTTTCCCATGATGTTATAAAGGAAGTCAACACCTCTGATAAATCTGAAATATTTTTTCACCTCACTTCATTGGAATTCGTGAGAAAACAAACAACAAAGTGGAACGGTATTCATTTCCCCCCTAATGTCTAATCCAGTTCAAGTTCCCTGTTTGGTTTCTGTTCTGTGTTAGCTATAGCAAAGTACAGTGCGCAGTGTTTGCCAAGCGCTGCTATCAGCAGACGTGTTATAATTCAGAGCAGAAGTTCAGAGTGAAGAATGAACAGGGAGAGATGTGAGGGGGAAAATGCACATTCCTTACATTGCTCACTGGGTAATTATTAATGTGCCTTCACATAATATATACAGCAGTGATATGGGTGAAGTGGAGGGTCCCTGATCCTCTGCTACACGCCCTGAATCGCTGTTGTGGGTTGTTTTTAAGAGATGAAACAACAGTGTCTATTGTTAGAATCGCTTAGTTCCCATGAGAGTCTTGTTGGTAATATTAGACATTAAATGGCTAATATCTCATAATCAGAGCTTGGGAGTCATTAGAAGTTAAATTGAGCTGATAAAGACAAAAGCAGAAGAGCTAGCTTCTAATTAAACTCATTATAGTGATGATGGGGTGGGGTGGGGTGGGGGGGGGGGGCTGAGCAGAGACTCTCTCTCTTTCCTCTCTGTGGCTCCTTTGTTTCCTGAAGCGGTTCATGTAGGAGTCACCATTTGTGATTACAGCCATACAAAATCGAGCTGTTCCCACGTCGACCCACACCTGAACTGGTTCCACTTAACTGCTAAAGTGAACGTGTAAGCACCTATCCTAACACCCTCATCGTTCGACCATACACTCAGCACAAACGCACGCAGGGAAAAGTGTGCACTGCAGCTGAAAGATTGATTGGGATTCAGAGAAACATGCAGATAGGAGTTGATCCAAAGCATGAGTGCTTGAAGTTTTGATGCTTTCAGATTTAGGCTGAAGTGAAACGCACAAGTAAAAAAAAAAAAAAAGCTTTACTGATCACATCCCAAACATTTTCTTTGATCTCATCTACACTCTAACACCAGAAGAAGAGCAGAGCGGGCTGCGTGTCAGGTAGTAAACACTGATGCTGACGCACGCTGACACCCTGTCAGAGCATCAGCACTTTTTCCTCCACTTGAGTTTCTGTGTAAATAAAGCGGCTGTTTGGTGTTTGTTAGTACTGAGAAGCAGAACAGTGGGAGCTACTTAATATCAGCTTGTTCAGCCAACTCAGGTAACAAATGTACTGTTAACACTGACCACAAGGCAGTACGGCTCTGACATTTCTCCTCAAGTAATACAATTGATAAAAAAAAAAACACAATGTGTAAGAACAAAGTCATTCCAAAGAAAGCTTGTTACCCAGCATGAGTACAATCTTGAGCTGTAAGTAGTCCTTAGGGGGAATTCCAGGGACACAAATAGACCATCAGACCAGCAATCATTGGCCAAAACAAAAAGAAGGTATGTAATGGAAAAGAGGGTTTATTGAGGAAATCAAGAAGTCCAGCTCAGCGGAGCAAATAATCCTATATATAGTTCTTTAAGCACAATGTGGCTCCATTCATGCACGTTCAACAATTAGCAGATAATTAGCATAATTGTTCTGTGCTGGGAGTGAAGAAGAGTCTGAGGATGCTGCTCAGTGTGACGTCTCTTACTCAGGAAAAAAATAATTCGTTAAAAAGTTAGCTAATTCCAATGCAGCACCACTGCAAACAATCAAACCCTGTGGGCTGAGTAATTAACAATCAGGCTGCCTTCTTCTTCTCTCTGCAGCTTTCGCTTGTTTTTGACAATGCAGCCTTAAATCACTGCCAGTTCAGAGCATTTTGAGCGTTCTTGCATATAAATAACCCAATTTGTCCCAGCAGCAAGCTCGCTGATGTCTAAAGTAGTTGCAGACAGGTTAGCTAAGTGAATTCCAGATACCTTTACGATTATTTGACTGACTTTAAAAGGACAATTTAACAAAAAGTAAACAATACCCAGAGGCAAACAGACATAATCTAAAGTAGGACAAGGAAAAGACATATTTACCTGTCTGTTTGTCCACCTGAAACTCCCCTTCTATACTCCTGATCCCATGCTCACTCTATTTCTCTTTCTTATCTGCCTCATACTCGCGCTACTGATTATCATGCCACATGACTTCCTGTTTCTCAGTCTCAGATGGCAGATGGGAGGTGTGGACTAGAGGGAGCTGCGTGGTCCTAACCGCTGACCTGCAGGCAACGACAGGATGACTTTGCATGGATCTAAATAGACGACTAAGCTGATCCTAAGCTGGGTGTGAGGATGGCACCAATACAGGCAGCAGCAACACTGGAGATATACCTGGAAACTGGCAGAAATCACTAAGTTGACCTCAGCAGCAGATAAAAGTCTGTCTATAAACTCCCTTGGTACTTTCTGGTACTTTCCCGCTCACACTTAACCTCCTTTTCCTTTTCCCTGTCTCACCTGCTCATCTCTTTGTGCACTTTGAGCTTCCCAGGAGCCTGTGTTGTCAGACCTGTTCTCCCAGTTCCAGAAACAAAACCCCGCATGTGAACCAGCTTTGAGGAAGTCAATCCAGACCCTGCATTGACATACGAGAGCCAACGTCACCGGACAAACACCAGCAATGCAATCTGTGTTGTTTGCTCACGGATAATACAACAATGATGAGGAATCAGACCTTGGTTAAAAGATAGACAACTTGGACACAAGTGGAAAATGAGAGCATGTGGGGGTTGTGTCAGCGTGGACCGTCTGGACAATAGTCTGAGTGTAAGTCTCCCTTCCTGGAGCTGGGTTACTGGACTGGTTCTGCACAGTGTCATATTACATAACTCAAACTAGAGAGTCTTGCATCTGGGGAGGGAGAAAAGAGAGGGCATTGTTCTAGGCTCCTTGACCAGGAGAGAGAAACTCCTTTATTCTTTCACCCCCATTAGATGTAGGCTGAAGACATGAGGGGAGTAAAGGAGGTATCAGGACCCCTTAAAGCTGGCACCAATAGGTGGGCACACAGGAATTCCAGCTAATAAAGCACCTTGCCAACCAGAAATGCACAATGTAGAGATTGGCAAGCTTGTAAAGGCATTCCAGAGCAAGTATGTGTTTTCTGTGGCTCCCTTTGGCCTGCCCGTGCAATTCGAAGAACAGTTAGCTAAAAAAAAAATGAAAAGAGAGGATAACCCCAACAAAGTCTTGCAGCCCAATCTAACACATGAACAGGTGCTGCTGTACCTCTGTCATTACCTCTGGGCCCCACAGGCATATCCAGGCTCAGATTCCTCAGATTCCCAGTTGTAAGTCTCCCAGCTGACAGACACAGCAGCTCCAACATGAAAGCTCCGGAGGAGTTGTAAAGCGCGTGCAAGTGTGTTAAATGTATGGAAAAATGTCAGCAGGAGGACAGGGTTACAAGAGAGTAAGAATTTGAAGATCAACGGATGGAAATGCAAGGCAGAAACAACGGAAAGACTGTACCTCTCTGACCAGTCAACTAGACAGGACGACAAACCTGGGCTAGACTCATTTCCTCTGCCTAAGCTCTTCAGGACAATAAAATCACAGGAAGCAGCTACGGGAGGCACACTGGATGTCTGGCTCTTGTGAAACAACCTTATCTGGGGGGCGGGCAGACACTTACCTGAGCTCAGTGTCTCTAAATTTGGCCAGTTCTTCTTCAAAAACGGGAATTCAAATTGATATTATGTCACTGCATGATTCAGAAGACGATCGCAAGAATATCTTTGTTCACAGAAAGAAAAAGAGAGGATTGGTTAAATGTTTTTCAGGATTGGAGAGACAGATAAGAAGATTGATGCTACTTTCATGTCCATGCTATAAACATAACGCCAATTCCAGAAAAGGTTTAGCTTAGCTTAGCACAAAGAAAATAATTTTGCTTTATGCTGGGCTAAAAAAAATCTTCCCACCAGCAAATCTAAAACTCACTAGCTTAAAAAGTTCAACTTAATTTGTTTGATCTTTTTTTGTTAAAAAAATGACCCTTTCTATGTTAAAGTTTCCAGCTTTTGTGTGTGCTAAGCTAACCAACTGTTGATTGTATATACTTCATTTAAAAATATATTTGAATGAGGTATCACAATTTTAACTCACAGAAATCGTGTAAGTCCAAAATTGTCAAATTATGTCTTTAAAAATAAACTAAACAGACCAGTAAAAGATGAGTAAAGCTGTTTTCACATATGCACCGCTGAAAATGTATAGACAATCTCAGGTAGACTGCTCATGAAATCTTCCAGAATTGGTTGTTCACACATGCACTTCACAGCCGTAGACTATCCCTGTTGGACGGGAGGGAGGAGGCAAGACATGAAGTAGGAAGAACGACTCAGAAGTGGCAAATGTAGCAACAGTCTACTATTCTACGCTTTATTATATATTTTTTTTTTGCTTAATATCAATGCTACCTGTAGTTAGACACAATTACATTAAGTCTGGGCAATATGGACCAAAAATCAAATCTAGAAATATTTTTTCGATGAATGGCGATACACAATGTATCAATATTTTCTTCTATAAAAATTTTAAAAAGTCACCTCTTATACCAATCCACATGGGTCAAAGATATGAACTTGTGTGCACAAGATATATACTGTTTTACTTTCTGGGACTTCAGGGCCTCCGTAGCTCACCCCGACTTTACATGGAACATTTACTAGGTCGCTAACAGGAAAAAGTCTGAGTAAAATCAGAGTGAGAAATGTGGCCGTTTGCGTTCACGCATGCAGTGCACCCCGAAAACTTCATGAACCTTTTCATGAGTTTTGTGCAAGTATATTATAAGGACCAATAAGTGTTAAATGTTGCTCCACTACCTAAGTGACCTGTGTGAGACCTTGTAGCCTTTACATCTAAAGTATTGATTTGATGTAAAAGAACACGATGTGACAGCAGTATGAAATGTTGTTTAAGAGAATAGAGCTGCTGCTGCCTCGATGACTGCTACTTGTTCACACTGATAAAAATAAACAACAATGCCCACTCACAGAGGAGGGCTCCGACTCGTGGCCTTTTGTACCACAACGCTACAATTCTTCAGACTAAATAACAGAGGAAAGGGCCAAGTACTCTTCACACACATCATTCTTCCCAACACACAGACATATGCACTTACAGGGTAACCATTGCTGCTGATAGCCTATCTATAGAAGGCAGGTGAGTGCAGGCGCTCCTCACGCGGAGATAAGGCCGATCAATACACAAGGAAACGATACGGCTGAGCTGAGGTAAACACGAGGGAAGAACACTACGTTCACTAACAGGACAATAGTCCCAAGATGAGATGTTGTTCCAGTTAGAGGGATAAAGCGGCTATTTCCGTCTGACCTCTCAGTTTGTGACATTCAGAGACAATAGTAACAGCAGGGGTCTGTCCACCCTCCTACACTCACAGACCTTTCCCCTCTGAAGGTCAGGGGGGTCCCACCTGTCCCACGAGGTTCAAACTATTGTTCAGCAGCGAGGTGTGGAGTCAGACAATCATACACTCGGAAACACTGTGATTAAATATAAGTACATGGTCCCCTTGGTAGAGCATGACATTTTGATTGACAGGAATAAACATGTGGGCTACGAAGCTTTTTCCTCTTTAGGCCAAATCCACCCATGCATATTCACACCTACTCTTATATATCAACAGTCTGTGATGCTTCAAGCTTTCCATGAGCTATTTTGTGAGAATATTCAAAAGTAGTTACTTTTTCTTGCAGATAATTTAGCTACATTTGAGCTTCATCTACTTTTTCCCTTATAAGGGGCACTTCAAATCATTAAGGTGTTAATGTAATACTCTGACCCTTAATTACAAATGTAGAATATACAGAGTAACATTAGCATACATGTCAAGGTCTGTTTTGTGCACTTAATGAAAATAGGTCCATTATTCGTTCACCTTTTAGCTCTTGTTTGGTCTCCACCAACTCCATGTGAGAAAACACTAGCTTGTGGCTAACTGTGTCTACAGTTGGGTGTGGGCTGGGCTTGTTTCTGCATGGCCTGCTTGAATGAAAGCTGTAAAATGATGGACCTAAAATCAAAAACGAGCAATCAAAAATGCCAAAAGTCTTCATGGAGCTGTTTTATAGCTGGTTCTTCTTCGTGGGTATTTCACCTATGAGCATCTCTTTCTAAATAACACAAAGTCGAATTAGAAATTGTTAAAACAAAAATATTGATAATTACGTCATACAATTTAAAGTGTCTCTGGGACAATAGCTTCTCTTTTTAATTTGTAAAGCGGCATGTCCTTAGTGGAAACATATCCTCAAAGATAACTCTTCATCCATAAGGAAACACCTGCCACTTTAAGGTAATGATCTACTGAGGTGTGTTCTCTGTCTTTGACATTTGAAAAATAACTCTGCTTAAGCCCGTGAGCTCTGCATCTTGACCCAGCTAAATTTGTTTGTAGTAAATCAATGTTTTACCAAGGATAAATAAACCTCAGCTGCTGTCAAACTCAACACTGCATAAACATGTCATTCTGTGGCGTGGAGAGTTCCTTCAGTTAAACGAAGAAATATGTGTGTGTAACACTTTGATTCTAGTTGTTTTAATGAATGTGATGTATTTATTGTCATGGCATTGCTACTAAACAGCCTCATATCAGACAGTGGCAGAATTCAGACAGGCAACCATGCACGTCCAGCCAAATCCCACAGTGATTTTATTAACCAGGCCAGGCTCTAATCGCGGCGACAGACGGCTCAGAGAGCGTATCAGGCCAGCCACAGGCAGAAGGATGACCGCGTAGTGAAAGCTCGAAGTGTAAGAGCATGACACTTTCTTCTTTGAGCGGTCAGGCATGGCCTTGTCTATAAAGAGTCTATGTGATGAGTCCAGACAGGAGAGAGAGAAAGGGTGACAGGATAAGCCTAAGATTGGGAGTGAACAATAAGATAATTGTGGAGAAAGGGGGAGATAATCTAAGAAGCTAAAGAAACTGAGTTCTAGAGGGGAAACAGACCAAAGCAGTGAGTGCAAGAAGGGCTGATTAGTGTTTGATTAGCTGGTCTGCCTGAGGGGACCGGCACAGAGCCTTCACAACTGTGCTCTCCCTGCTACACCATCTGGACTGCACCATGCATGACTGACCTGCTTTTCACCTACACGCAACAAGAAAAGAGCAGAACAGCGCATTGTCTTTATTTTTGAAGGTGTTGAAAGTAAGTTGGCTTTTATGCCTCTGAGAGGTCAAGGTATTTAATGGAACTTTTATTTAAGTTTCAAATCAGGCCATGAAAAAAAAGGGTGCTGTTTATGAAAATCTCTGTGCCTGATGGAAATGAGTTTGTTTCCTCCGCTCTTCATGTAAGCAACAGTAAGCAAATGGTCAGCAGACGTCCAAGCAGAATTAGTGTTTCATCAGCTGCCAGAGATTTAAGGAGATGCAGTATGCACACACACACACACACACACACACACACACACACACACACACACACACACACACACACACACAGGAGTGTCAACCCCCTGGGAGCTCAAACAGCTGAACGAAGACATCACATCAGATGTCTGACTGAAGAGCAGGGAAGAGACGGACCCTGCTAATAGGTTGTTGTCAGAAATCTTCCCGCACCGCTTTTAGCTAACAGATGGTCTCGGATACTTTTACAAAACCCCTCACCATGAAGCTGTTAAATAATATCACTGTTTATAATGTGACAAATATCATACATTAGCAAAGTAAACCACACAGGAGCCCATTACAAAACGTTTAAGAATTATCAAGCCATAGTTTCTTTTGTCTTTATGTCTCCGAAACGCTCCAAAGGGTGAAATATGGTTTTCACAAGTAATCACCAGTTGTAAACTTTATCATGTGTTGCTGTATTTGTTTGATAAATTAACTCTGCACCAAACAATCTGCAATTAGTTTTCTGTAAATCCGACAATTGTGTTCATCAAAAGAGAAGGCCTTTTTGGGAAATTGTCAGTTATGCTTGTGAGACAAAAGTTTTGTCAGATGCTAAAACTGATCATTTTAAAGAAGTTAACAGCTCATTGGATTTACTTGATGCGAACCCAAAGGGCCATTACACCTATATTACAAATACAACAGAGCTGCACAATATGAAAAGGGTGGATTGTGTGATTTCATTGTTCAATAAAATGATAACAATATGCAGTGCGATAAACAAAAATAGAGCTTATATTTGAAAGTTATATTGAAGTCATATACGTTTTTGTCAACCTGCTGTTCTTAATGTTTCACAAAATATGTGTTTGCAGCATTTCCCCCCTGAATCCAAAATAAATCCAAAGTATTATTTTCCCACCACTAATTGGCATCAAATAATCTGAGGGTGTTTAGATTGAACTTTGTCTGACATCATCAAAATGGTATAAAAGTATGGCTGTAATGCCTTCCTCCATGGGCAAAATGTACACATGCTGAGTGAGAGTGCGTTTCATAAAATCACTTTTGTTTTCATTGTGATAACTGTGATTTTTGCAATATGTTTAAGCAACAACTCATATCCTGATAAAAATGAAACTGTGATTCACTGCACAGCCCTCGGTTGTGCCAATAAGATCAAAGTTATGGAAGATGCTTAAACTGATCATTTTAAAGACGCTTGAACAGCTGATTGGATGTATTTGAATGCAGACCTAAATCAGTCAGTGTATATCACAGTTATATCATCATTTGATCATATAACACTAGCTGGATCGGGCCAGATTCTTGAAACTGCTCAGTCTCTGCACTATTTGATTGGGTTTGATATCTTTTCGCCTTTAATGATAAAGGAGAGCTGACGGCACAATATCCTTCATCTTCTCCTCTCAGTCACCCCCTGTGTCACAGTGAAGTGGGCTGGACGAGGTGGGGGACTGCATTTTTGTGTGGTGACTTTAACCATAAACAACACTTAAGCTGTCTCTGTGATTGCCGTGCAGTGATCGGTCAAACACATTGACATGACAGCAGTATATCACAACACTGCATCCCCTCTTTGAATCCTCCAATAATCCATCCCTCAACTACAGGCGCGGTTACCATGAAGTCTCCAAAAACAGCTCACACATCTTTCGTGTCTCTATTGTCAGACAGGCTCCTTCACTTACGTCAGCACACGCACATAACCACAATACTATAGGTCTCTTCCTGCAACGCTCCGTGAGTCCTCAGGTCAGAGGTCACCTGTGGCCTCTGGTCTCCAGGACAACAGTCTGGAAGTCCCCAAGACTGGGCTGGTGTCTCCCCCCCCCCCCTCCGTCCACCCACCCACACACACTAGTGACTCTCACACACATAGAAGCAGCTTTTGTCCCTTAAGTCTTGAGCACCAAAGAGACCCTGGAGTGTGAGCGTCAACCCAAACATTTACAGCCAAACACTTCTCAATACACTGCAGTGGACGTTAAGGAGACCACCATAGCTGCAGAGTGGCTAGGTATTAATAAAAAGATTGTTCGTCCATCAGTTTTCTTTTTTTGTCTCCCTCACACACTCAAACACTTTAAAATCCCAGAACAGTGAAAACACATTCTAAGGATTAACCCTGATTTAGGGACAAACACATTGATCCATCCAAAGCAACAGTCTGGCATTTGGCATCAGGCTTCTATGATTCTGTTTTAACACAGTCAAGCATCTTAACAAGTTAACATGTTCAGGTATATTGTGCAGAAAGTTTCGATCATGCCATCTCTATAGATCACAAGCCCATGCAGTAGTTCTGACACAGGTTCCGGCTGCATGTGCACTGCAGACGAGAACAGTTCACGAAAAGCTTAGAAAAATCGGAGCTCACCATGTTCTGCATGCAGGACATCTCTCGGACCAGCTCTGGTTCTTTGCTGCAGTTTGGTCTCTCGCTCGTTATATAACGAAATAAAGTGAGTTTACGTGGCTCCGCAGGATATTTTTCCAGGACTTTTAAAGCGGAGCAGCAGACAAGGATCAGAGCTGCTGGCGGCGTGCAGAGACAGCGGCACACTGGGACGGCCTCCTTTCCCTCTCGGAGGTTTGAACAGCTCAGGGCAGAGTGAGAAGAGAGGCAGAGGCACATGTGCCCCGGTGACCGGACTGACACACTGCAGAAGATGAAGAGAGACAGCGCCATCTAGCGACCAGGCAATATAGTACACTCACTGTAAATACAATTAACAATAGCACTGAAACACAGTTCAGATACTAGTGTAGGAGCCAAGTTACATTCATACATGTTAACGTAAATAAATAAGCAGTGTCATTTTGAGTTCATCTTTATTTTAGTTTTTATTTTTCATTGTATAAGTTAAGTTATAAAATGTATTAAAAGTCAGCTAAAGGTAATTTGATTTAATTCATGTGGGTTTTCTGTAGAGAGAGCTCTTTAGTGCTGTGGGAGGGTTAGACCGGTTTCAGGCAGTTGAGGATCAATTAAGGACCGAGCCACATGGTTTCTTTACCGTAGTAGAGTTCATTGATCAGGAGAACTTGACTTTGAATCATCCAGTAAGACTGTTTAACAAAACTGTGGATTAAAGGAATTTGTTTGATCAGTTTTACTTCGGAGTCCTGTGGAAGTTTGTTCCTCTTCAAGTGAACATAGACGAGTAAATCCAAGGCCATTTGATCTTCAACCCACCACAACTAGTACCCATCAAAGATCCCGCAAAAGTCCTATAGGTTCATCACCTGTCAGCATTTTTGGTGATTTGATGATTTATACATTTGAAATTACGAACAGCCAAGATATCATAAAAATTATTTAGCCTTCTACATTTTCTTTTACAATATTAATTCTCATTGTGTTCAAATAGTGAATTATATCTTAAGACACAGCTTTAGGGGGCGGGGCTAGACTGTAGGCTAGTATGTCAGGTCAGGCTGCTGATTGGTTGATTCTGAGTAAATCAAGAATCTGTTCTTAGTAGCCTACTTTGTTCAAGGGTGGAAAGTAACTTTAAGTGACTCTTATTTAACATAAGTGGACCTATTTCCATTTTTGCTTCTTCTCCACCAAGGCTCAAAGGCACGTTTTGTAATTAACATCAAAACATTTATTTGACAACTTTAGTTTGAGGGCTTCGAAGTAAATAGATTGTCAATACAACATTTAGGCTATTTGAAAAGTTCCCTCGCGTTTTCAAAAGTTCCACTCGATAGTCCGTAATTTAGGCTATAGGAGTTCAGCACTGAATCCACAGCAAACAGCTGTAGGCCTACATTAACAGATATTCTGTTATTTATTGGAGTTCAGAACAGAATCGGCTGCAAGCAGCTGTACATTTACATTTTTAAAACGGAGCCAGGAGAAGCTTCAGTTTTGATACATTTACAAGAGTGTACGGACAGTGGACCTTATCGCTCCCCCTCTCTCTTGCTCTGAAGCCCAACGTCGGGATCTAACGTCAACCCAACATCAGGATATGACATAAGCCCAATGTCGGGATCTGACGACATGAAAACTTTCATTTTGAATCCTGTAAGGATGTCACTTGGACGTCAATAGTAAACGTTTAAAAGACGATAAAAACCAAGTGTCTAACATACAGTATCGACGTCTACAGGACTGCCTTATATGGTTCAGATTGAACGTATTTGTGACGTCTTTCTTGGACATTAAAAAGATGTTTAAAAAATACGTCATTAAAACTTTCATTCTGAACCATAAGAAGTCCTTTAGACCAGTGGTTCTCAAACTATGGTACGCATACCACCTGTGGTACGCGGGCTCCCTGTGGTGGTACGCAAAGTAATCTCCCCAATATAAAAAAAAACCCTGTTCAGCATGAAACAAAATGTTTTTTGTTGTTGTCGTACTCTTATCTTGTCTGTCTTGTATCTATTGGGTTGTATTCATATCAAATGTGGATCTGATGTCAGCCCAACGTCCAGATCTGACCTCAGCCCAACGTCCGGATCTGACCTCAGCCCAACGTCCGGATCTGACCTCAACCCAACGTCCAGATCTGACCTCAGCCCAACATCCGGATCTGACCTCAGCCCAACGTCCGGATCTGACCTCAATCCAACGTTGGTATCTCACGTCAACCCAACGTCCGGATCTGACCTCAATCCAACGTTGGTATCTCACGTCAACCCAACGTCCGGATCTGACCTCAGCCCAACGTCGGGAACTGCTATATAAATACATTCCACTGAAATGTGGCTGTTAACTGAGTACTTTACTTTTTGAAACAAATGTGTAGTATTTGTGTTTTTATACTGTGATATTCACATTTTAATTTATTAAACATCTTTCTAGTTCTTTGGTCAATACACAGTTCCCAAAGGGTTGGGGTCAACAGGGGTCAACTGTGGACAATCAGCAAACTGTTGCCACTGGACCCCAGATCAGACAAATACACTTTTACCTTATGTCTGAAGACATAAAATAACAATATGTCATAGAAAAATAAACAATTATTTCATAACTTTGTTTTATTGTATTTTTATTGTCTACATCAACATCTTTGGCAGGGTCTGGCACAAAAAGAAATCATTAGAAAAAGCAAGAACTATCCTATAAAAAACATATAATACATAAGCTTGATGCACATTACTTAAGATACATTCATCTACACAACAGAATCTCTATTATCATTTTATGTTTCCATGACTCAGACTGACAGAAGATAGGTTCTGTAACTGTCACTCATAACATGCTGTTTAATACGGCGACAATGCAAGCTATTGCACCTGACCCCCCACCCCACCTAACTCCTTATTTCCCCTCAGTATTATCATTTAGTTTTGTTGGTTAGTGGTTTCTTAGGTTTGACCTTTGGGACCACTTTAACTGTGGTGGACACTGATTTAGCTCCTTGCAGGTTCTGGGCGGTACAGGTGTACGTTCCCTCGTCCACGTCCCTCGCCTCATCCACTAGGAGGACAGACTTAAACTGCTGTCGGGCCGATCCTCCAGCCACTGGACTGATGCTCTCCTGTGTGTACAGAGGCCTCCCAATCTGCAACCAGCACAGGAGTTTGGTTCAATTAAAAACAAGAATCATATACAGCACGAGCGATGTTGAGCTTTTATGTTGAGTCATTGATAAATAATTATAGGCCTGGATCCTCAGCAGTTCATAGGTTGTAAAATACAAACAAACCAACTTAAAAGACAAATAATGTTTTCAAAGCCCCAGTGTTATGGCATGTGTTATTCAATTAAAGTAATTTGTCGCCACACAGTTATAGTTACTTAACCATACCAAATCTGAATTAATTTTATTGCCTGTCACTTGGAGTAATTCAGCCTTCTGTTGAGAGGAGGTATGAGATGAATAATGAGGTGTAGAGAGATAGAGGAAGTGCATCGATACCAAATATATTTAGCTGAGTTTTTTGCAGGTGGAATTTCAGGTAAAAGTAAGAGTTGATAATATGGTAAACATGGAGAAGAGTTTACTGAAATATAATATGTGTATGTCTAAACTTGAAGCCATGGGGGTCTGTGTTGTCAGACTAATAGATTACATGGTTGCCTTAGTATTGCTGACTAAGAAAAGGGTTAAACAAAAGTCAAACATTTACTGAAACGACTACAGCGCCCACCTGATGCTCCATAGCTTGACTTTTTATTATGACCCTATAGTTGTGCTCCTTACTGTCTTCTTGGAGAGGGTTTCTAACTGTATTAGCAGTGACCCACAGTACAAAGCTGACACCTAGTTCATTGAATGTATAATTCATTAACTGTAATCTCTGTTTGAACTACCTGTAGTCGTAAGCTTGTTTTAAATATTTGTATTTTTATGTTCATCTAACAGTGTCACAGAAGTTGTCATTCTGGGTCTAACTACAACATTTTATAAATATTGGAGGAGAGCTAATGATATAGAGAATGCTCATTTACTTTCCTATCAACAGCTCTTGCAGTAACTTTGTTGAAACAGCATGAAGACAGCTGGTAGAGGTTTTTAATGGAAGAAATGATTTTAATGAGAAAAGAAAGGCAAATAGAAAGAAAATGGTCAAATTCTGGTAGACACTTCATTCCATTAACGTATGGCAATTGTCTTAATGAAGGGAGACATTTCTAGCCTAATATTTTCAGTATAATCTTACAAAAAACAAAGCGTAAAATCCAGAAATATCATACACCATGCTCCCCCATTTCTCTTGAATTTTTGTTCTTGGCTAACACTTAAAGCTCACTATTGTTGTTTCTCTTGTATTGTATCTCTGTTAAGAAGAGACGAGAGATAGAAGGGTTTAGTGTTGAATACAATTCTTGAGAAGTGACAGCCATAGATATTAAAGTAGCTCAAAGGCCTGTCTTATCTGTACTTTTAATTATTTTTTATGGAGTCATTGCTAACAGATCAAGAGTGGTTGATAAGCCAATAGAAAGTGTTTGTTTTGCATGCTCGTCTTTTGAGTGGGGCAATTGAGTCACAAATAAAGCTACAGTATTGACTGACCAGAGTGAGTGACAAATTCACTATTGTCAGAGGATGTACACCAGTTAAACTGTTCATTCACTCTTCCAAAGAGTCTGACCTGTTGTCCTGGGTATTCCCAGGCGAATTCAACGCCCACGTCCTGCTCTCCAATCACAGAGCAGCTGACCTGCAAATTGTCCCCCACACCCACCGACCCTGATGAGGCCTGGATCACTGGAGCAGGAGGAGCCATGGGATCTGAAATAGAGATTACAGGTGAATTATACTTTTTAATAATTTCAAAGTGACTCTTTTTTTCTTGTGCAATTTAAAGTATGCATATGAAGGAGGTATGGACTACTGCCCTCTTCGAGTATTTAAGTGGTAGACCAACCAACACTGATAACACAAAGTGTCACATCTAGAGCAGTTTTTAATAAATATATATTTTGCAAAGTCTATAAAATTGTGTGTAACAAAAGTGCAACCAAAAGGCTATCTTCCCGGGAAATAAATTGCTTTTGATTTTTCTGTTGAAAGTGGAAGATGTGGTTGCAGTCTAACTCCTAGTCCTAAATGAAACTGAATTAGCATCTTAAAATAGAAGTGCTGAATGAGGTCGAATAGTTAGTTTAAGTTTAAGTGCTCAGGGAAACTGAAACTGTATAAAAATGGTTGAAGATTGACCTAGAAAAGTGTTAATGTCAAATATTTAAATGCAATATTAAAATGACTAGAAAGTCATCCCTCTCGACTTGAGAGAAATGAATGCCAGTAGTGCATAAAGAAACAACAACCAGTTCAACTTTTAGCAGCTGTAAGTATTATTGTTTAGTTGTTTTTACAGGTAGCTTGAAAACCTTGGACTTGAAAGGATTTGTAGTGAATGTCAAAGAGTAAGCTTTGCTATGATTACAATGTAGATGTTCTGAGCCTACAAATGGTTGGTCTGTTTGACTGTTATACTCGTGGGGGGAAAAAAAATGCTATTTTACTCAGTTGTCATCCAGAATAGTAACTTTTCACTGCATGTAAGATGGGCAGACTGCAGTCTCTAAATGGTTTGATCCTCTATAACTATATGGTGCTGGTTTATGTCTAATGCCAAGAGAGGCTTTGACGCAAAATAATAGAAGACAACGATAGGATAACTTATTGGAGGCACTCACAGTTGACATAAATAAGCATGTATTTGGTGGAGCTCTGCCTCAAGTTGCCCAGACTGGCAACACAGAACAAGGCTCCTGCGTGATAAGGCCGAGGTCGATGAATGGTCATGCCTTTCCTCACATTAAAGGAGATCTCCGTTCCATCCACTGCCACCTCCGCTGGTGGAAACTCCCTGTGCAGAGTTACTTTAGCCTCAGGTGATGTCACCTGGCAGGGGAGGACCGTTGGCCAGTTAGATCTCAGCTGAATCACCTCGTAGTAATCAGATGAAGGAACAAACAGTTCATGTGGGTCTGATTGGCACAGGGAGAAGATATGGCAGATTGATGATAAGATAACTGAATGTAAAAAGGCTTTCTATCAAGCTTATGGGAATATAAAACTTGTGATTCTGAGAAGTGTGTGTGTAAGCAGCAATAAAATGTGTTCACTGTACCAGGAAAGAAGACAAAGACTTTGATGGCTTTTTGGTACTCCTTCCTGCAGTCTGTGTCTTCACAGTACATAGGAAAACATGTGTACTCCCCTGTGTCTGCACCAGTAGTGTTGACTAAAGTCAGGACACCATATCTCTCCTGTTGGACAATTCTGCAGAGCCAAAGCAGGAAAGTTTCAAAGAACATATAACATATTGACTTTCCAACAAGATTGTACGTATTATAAAGATCAATAGACCGTGGAGTTTACCTTAGCCGTCCATCATCATCCTCCTCCAGGTACGAGGGGACGCTCCACTGCACAGGTTTGCCTCTGCACCTCAGCTCCAGAGTGTCTCCTGACTGCACACTGATGGTCTCTCCGACCCTCTTAAACTTCCCTCTGTTTAGCACCTTAAAACATCAGACACATGATTATGCAGTTGTGTATAGAAAAAATCATTGCCTTGCTCAAGGCCACCTCGGCAGTGCTCAGTTGAGTGAACTGGCACCTCTCCAGCTACCAGACCAATTTTCAGATTTGGTCAGCACTGGGACTTGAACCGTCGACTCCCTGCAACCCAAGTCCCTACAGACTGAGCTACTGCGTCACATTAAGTTGTGCGTGTGATAACAAAAGAGGATGGAAGCAGCAGATTGTTTTTTATATTTTAAGTTCAAGCACTTTCTGTTGGATCTTATTTAGGAGGGAAGTGATGAGTTAAAAAATGTTATCTTAAATAAGGAAACAAATAAATCCAATGTCCATTACATAATAAACTTATGTGTTACATTGTATAATTGTAGCTGGAATTTATAATGCTTTCAAAGCCCCAGTGTTATGGCATGTGTTATTCAATTAAAGTAATTTGTCGCCACACAGTTGTAGTTACTTAACCATACCAAATCTGAATTAATTTTATTGCCTGTCACTTGGAGTAATTCAGCCTTCTGTTGAGAGGAGGTATGAGATGAATAATGAGGTGTAGAGAGATAGAGGAAGTGCATCGATACCAAATATATTTAGCTGAGTTTTTTGCAGGTGGAATTTCAGGTAAAAGTAAGAGTTGATAATATGGTAAACATGGAGAAGAGTTTACTGAAATATAATATGTGTATGTCTAAACTTGAAGCCATGGGGGTCTGTGTTGTCAGACTAATAGATTACATGGTTGCCTTAGTATTGCTGACTAAGAAAAGGGTTAAACAAAAGTCAAACATTTACTGAAACGACTACAGCGCCCACCTGATGTTCCATAGCTTGACTTTTTATTATGACCCTATAGTTGTGCTCCTTACTGTCTTCTTGGAGAGGGTTTCTAACTGTATTAGCAGTGACCCACAGTACAAAGCTGACACCTAGTTCATTGAATGTATAATTCATTAACTGTAATCTCTGTTTGAACTACCTGTAGTCGTAAACTTGTTTTAAATATTTGTATTTTTATGTTCATCTAACAGTGTCACAGAAGTTGTCATTCTGGGTCTAACTACAACATTTTATAAATATTGGAGGAGAGCTAATGATATAGAGAATGCTCATTTACTTTCCTATCAACAGCTCTTGCAGTAACTTTGTTGAAACAGCATGAAGACAGCTGGTAGAGGTTTTTATGGAAGAAATGATTTTAATGAGAAAAGAAAGGCAAATAGAAAGAAAATGGTCAAATTCTGGTAGACGCTTCATTCCATTAACGTATGGCAATTGTCTTAATGAAGGGAGACATTTCTAGCCTAATATTTTCAGTATAATCTTACAAAAACAAGAAGAGACGAGAGATAGAAGGGTTTAGTGTTGAATACAATTCTTGAGAAGTGACAGCCATAGATATTAAAGTAGCTCAAAGGCCTGTCTTATCTGTACTTTTAATTATTTTTTATGGGGTCATTGCTAACAGATCAAGAGTGGTTGATAAGCCAATGGAGAAGTGCTTGGTTTGCATGCTTATCTTTTGAGTGGGGCAATAAAAGCTACAGTATTGACTGACCAGAGTGAGTGATTCTTTAGTGTTTGAAGATAAGGAGGATTTAATTTTGGAGAGATAGTCAGTGGAGTCTTAAGTGCAGGGATGAATATTCCTGCAACATATCCTGTAACATATCAAATATTATTGTGGTCAGTACCTGTGTGAGTACAGTCTGTGCTGGGGCTGCAGGAGAAGCTTTGATCTTAGGTTTGCCTGTTGCTGCTCTTGGTCCTTTATCTGTGGATTTCCCGAGTTTGGGTTTGTTTTGCTTTGGCCTCCTCCCTGGAGTGGTCTGCTTTTGCTGGGCATCTTTTTGACAGTAAGCTACACAGTGTACAGAGCACACGATGACACATAGATTATTACAAATAGAGATATGGTTAAATGTTTACTGCTTTGACAAGTTAAAGAAGGAACACAAGAAGGAACATGAGAATGTTCTTAAGAATGGATTACACCAATATTGCTTTGTGATCATTTCCATCAAATGCTGACTTCTAGTCTAAGCTGTTTCATGCATTATGCCAACAAGACATTTTAGTAATTCTAGGAACACTTGTTCACAGAACTGCTCAGCAAGTGAATAAAATCACTTACCTAACTCGAAGATTAGGCCACAAATAAGGAGAGCGCTCAACAACAGCCTCCACTGTGACCCAAACATGTTCACAAATGGAAGGATAAATCACTGGAGTATTACAGCAGTTTGGGGATTGTACGTTCATGCACAGAGAAGAAACTGCAGAAACCAGTAAGAGGCAAAGAAAGAGAGAGAAGAGTTAGGGGCAGAGCTTGCCAAGTGAGCGGTCAGCTGTTTACCACAAATTCCTCCTCAGTGAGTGGCATTAGTACCTCAAATTCCTCCAGACTGGCTCAATGGAGGCTTTCAAACCTGTCCGGACCAATGAGGGTCCAGACATGAAGGCCTCTCCATGTGGAATCACACAGCCATGTTTGCTTAGCTGCTGGACTGGGAGTGTGCTTGCAGCGTGAGTCTGGTCCCGAAAGGAACACCATGCAGCCCAGACGAAGCCTGTGGCATTGTTACTACAGGCATTTGGTGCCCAATAAACCTTCTGTCGCTCACTAACTGACTGACTGCCCTCAGGTCAAGCCAATCACAATCCTGAGCAGCTTTATATGAACATAAAATGAAGAAGGTCATGCATTAAAAATGCTTTATTTACTGGTAATCTAACTTTTGACTTCCCTTTGGAGATTTATCAATACATATAAATATATGAAACATATAAACATATAAAATATTGAATATTAAATATTCTTAATTTTCATGTGCTGATTCAAACAGCCTCTTTGCCCTGTTAGAGACTGACATGAACATCAACTTTTGTATCAAACAAATCTGTGCAAACATAATGTGAACATCCAACAACTTAAAATAGTTTATTTTTCTTTTCTTTTATATAAATCCACTTGGTAAGAATCTACAATGTTGACTTTCTTTTTAAATGGACTAGCCTTCACTTCTTGACATATATATATATATATATATATATATATATATATATATATATATATATATATATATATATAAATAACAGATTATTCCTGATGGAATAATATGGGACAAAAAGGACAGGTACATGTATGCAGGTTTGGTTAACTTTTTCAGACTTTTTCCCAGGAAGAACAATGTAAATCTTTTCTTTCGAGTGCCTTGAAAGACACAGTTTTGAGCATGACAGATAAGCTGCTGTGAAAGGTCCTTTTGTTCTCAGTGAACTCCGAGCAACTTTATCCAAGATTACAAATGAAACTTGAACATTTTTGAATAAGACGCCTCTCAAAACATCCAGAAAGTAGTAGCCTTTTTAATTAGGGAAAATATTTACAATATATAGTATAATTAGAAAACATGTACAGTCTCTGTATTTACATTGATCAAACAACTTATTAACAAAGTTCAAGTTAAAACAGAGCAAAGTATGACATTTCTCTATCTACACTGTAAATACTAAACTCTATATTTTGACATACAGAAAAAACAACTGTTGTTATCATAATCACACTTTGTTAGAATTGTACAAAATTACAATAATTCCTCATTTTACAATGGATATTCAAATCTTACACTTGTCATTGAGATGTCATAAAACAGTTATCAACAGGAAAGAGTCTGAGCCCTTTAATACAGGTGATACCAAGTGCTCTGATAGAAGATTTTCAGGCTCCAGGACAGCATCACAGGAACAGGTACAAAATACGTCTGCTATCATTTCAATGTTTACAGTAAGAATATGTAGAAAAGATATAAAGTCCATCAACGTGTCATAAAGTGTCAATGTGGAACAAAAGCTGAGAAAGTGGCCCATGTGTCCATGTTTTTCCCATTCATCACTGAACATGTGCAGAAGCAGATCAGCACTGGTACATTTCAAACAGTAGTTAAACACCTAAAGCTGTAACTCACTGTAACATCTCAATCTTTTTCAGAGCTCAGAATCTTTCCTCTTTAATGACCTTTGTGTCTGTTTTTTCGCTGACAGTTTCAATGTTCATGTGGTCGGCCCTGATACGCTTCCTCTGGACGCTGTGACGTAGACCGTAGCCGAAATAGATGACTAACCCTGGAAAGAAAAACAAGGAGATCATTCAGAAACAAACTCCTTACAAGGACTCTGAATCTTTCAGTCAGAAACACGGCCTTACCCACTAACATCCAAATAGCATATCGTAACCATGTGTCTGCTCCTAACTGGACCATCAGGTATACATTGATGAGTGTGCTAACCACAGGCAATGCAGGGAGTAAGGGCACCTGTGAAAAGAAAAAGATATTGATGTCTATTAGCTCTTAAAGACAAAATGTGGGTCTAATCTTTTGAAATCCCAACTGATATATCCTAACCATAAAAGTAGCCTTTGTTGGATTTTGTGGCTGCCTCCAGATGATGAAAGTGTTGACCAGCAGGATGAGCGCGAGGATGCAGACGATGGCCACACTCCATCCTTCCAAACGAGACAGAGCGTCCAAGGCTTGGGTCAGGGTGACACACAGTGCAACCACACATGCAACTGCAGAAAAGGAAAAGTCAATTGTTGGTGGTCAAGGAAAAATTACAAGCACATGAGACTGAAATCTAACAAGTGCCTCAGTAATGTTAGCTGTTTATACCCGAGAAAACAGTCAAAAGTGTGACTGTTTTTGAGGTGGATGAATTCGGGGAGGATGGAGGCTTCAGGATGTTGAACTTCTCTGATTCTATGATCTTCAGGTCGCACTCTGAGTCAGATTGACTCTCTTGGTACCTTGAATACAAAATTAATTACAACATGAATTTAGTTTTTGTTCAAGTCGTTAAAGCTTTGTGTCAGTGAAAATGGATAAAGCAGCCTACCTGAGTATTAAGATGCATATGGCAACAAGTGTGTAAGCAAACAAAGTCCCGATGGACATCATTTCCACCAAAGCTTCCAGGTCAAACAGCAGAGCCATGATGGCTGAAGATGACAAACAGAAAGAAAGAATTACTTTATTTCTATAAACCTTACAGCATGCATGTACATAGAAGCATGTGAACAGCTGGAGCTTCTGTACCCGCAACGACTCCTGATGAAATGGTAGCTATAGCAGGACTGCCCTTGGCGGTGACTTTGGTCAGGGGTGTGAAAAGCAGGCCATCTCTTGCCATGGCGAACAACACTCGGGGCATTGGGAACATTGAACCCAGCAAGCTGAGGAGAAAAATGCAAATACAGTCTGTAAAGCCACATTCATTCTTTTAGTATCAAGCCAACACCATTATATATTTAATTTAGAGACCGACAGACTGTAATCCTTGAAACATAAAATGTAATTCTCTCTTTACTAGGCCACAGCTCTGGACTGATGATAAAATCTGCATCTGACTCGGACTGCAGTCTAATCTGAGAAAACACAAACGCGTTTTTGTTGTGCTGATTGATGGCCTGTTGGATTCCTGACCTGTTAAATAAAATTACGTAAATGAATGTATTTCTTTTAAATTTTTGATTTGAACAATCTTTTATACATATTTCACCAATGTAATGGCTAGTGAAAGGAAGAAGAGTTTCCTTCTGCTAAGTGAAGTCTCCTAACTGCTCTTAATTGTGAATAAACTACTTCATACTCACAAGTCATGGCAATCTATGTACACAAGAAGTAGAATCATTTTCTAGCAGACAGCGCTGCCTTTTGGGGTTTGTTTGTTTCACAAGGTTTTTTAAAAATCTTTCAAGCTTGGGTAAAGCCTTTGCATTAACTAATGTAAAAGACTGAAACAAAGGAGGTGATCATCTTATCTTAAGCTGTTAACATTCAGATATGAGCCTGTGGATAAAACTATTATGAAATATAGAGTGTGGAGAGTGCAGCTTGTCTGTACTCTGACACATTGTAGCTTTACTAGCACAGCAAGGACAAGCATAATGTTGAGAAAGATTAATGTTTACCATAGCATGCTATGTTTTGTGATAGCATGCTAACATTTACTAATTGGTGCCACAAAAGCCATTGTGAATATTGTTACAATTATAGGTATAAAAAAAATTATGTTTGGGGTGCCGGTGGCCGAGTAATTAATTTTCCCCATGCACAGAGGCTGTAGTCCTCGAAGCAGGCAGCTGGGCTTGACTCCGACCTGTGGCTCCATTCCAACTCTCTCTCTCTCTCTCTCTCTCTCTCCAATTTCCAAATCTATCCACTGTCCTTTTCTCTCCAAGAAAGGCACAGAAAGCCCAAAAATAAATCTTATTTTTAAAAAAGTATAAATATAAGATTTGACCTCATAAAGTTACTTCTATTCATTCTGAGTAGCCAATGGACTCATAAATATTTACTGTAATATGTATTTACTGAGACAATTCTCTCATATTTACACATTTCTAACTCATGATGGCACAAAAAAAAGTAGTTGATCACAAAAATTAGCTGGGAATAATCCCATGTGTTGTTTCATACCTGGTGGACAGAGCACACAGAGATCCAACAGCCACAACATATCTGGCAGGACCCCAGCCCACATACTCAAAGGCCACTGGCAGGGGGCTCTTTTCACTGAGCATGTAGTATGGCATCATCAATGTGAGAGCAGCAGACACAGCAAAGTAGGCCACGAAACAGATCAGAAGAGAGGCCACAATACCAATAGGGACAGACTTCTGAGGGTTCTTCACCTCCTCACCTATGAAAAAAGAAGGGAAAGTTCATTGTACTTATTGTATTTATTACGCTTTTTTTGGGGGGGGGGCACAACAATCCCTAGCGAAACATTTTCATACAGCAGTTATAGAAGTTTTTAATTATTTGATTAGTTAAGTAGAAAAGTGAGAAACACTTCATTAAATCAGTGTTCTGATTAAGATAGCACCCTTCAAAGGACTTTTGTGTCTTCTGGATAAGAGTGAACAAACACAAGTTGCAACTTAAACGTCAAACAGAGGGTCAGGCTACTGTATCATACCAGGCTTCTTGCCAGTTAAGCTTGAAGGTTGAATACTGAAGTTGTAGTTAGACAAAATCACATACATAAGTAGGGAGGATTTCAGGAGCTTCTCATGACATTCATCATCATCATCGTCATCATCATCATCATCATCATCATCATCATCATCACCATCAGACTTTAAAGCAGCAATGTGTAACTCTGACATGTAGCGTTTCAAATTGTCATGGGAAAATGTATTAACTGTATTGATAAATGTCTGCCTATGGGCTTCCGTAGATTTCTAATACTTGACAAAAGCTTGATTATTGGTGAATAATGAAAGTATATATTTCTTTCAATTTGTACAATTTCTACTTGGCAAACTTCATAACGTTTTCAAGTGGTTTTCTGACCTGTTGTTGCGATGCAGTCAAATCCAACAAAGGCATAGAAACACGTTGCAGCTCCAGCCAGTGTTCCACCAAATCCATAAGGGAAAAATCCCCCTTCTCCATACACACTCGTCACATTGGCAGTGGTGCTCAGGTTTCTGCAGAGAGGAGAGAGCATTATCATCATTCTTTACACATGTTACTTCATTTGTGTGAGACAGGCTACTCCACACAGACAAGATCGTATTACTCATTACTTGAGTTCTGCGGTGGCGTTAATCAGAGCCTCCTCACTGATGTACCAGTTGGTGATGTCACCCTTGATGAATCCAGAGATGGTCACAAACACCAGCACTAGGATGTTGATTACTGTGAAAATCTTGTTGATTGTTGTTGACTCTTTAACTCCAAAAGCCAGAACACCTACACAGAAAACAGTGTGATTGGAAAATGTTTTTACATGCAATACTGCCACCATATAAAACCATTTTCAAAAGTTTTACCTGACAGAAGAAGCACCAGAACAGCAGCAAACACATCCGGGTAAGGAGCCAGGCCAGTGAGGCCCATGGGTGCATTTTCTTCAAAGAATTTGGATATGACGCCCCCTATGAGATCGTCAAAGGTCCCACTCCATGCCAGTGCAACACTAGATGTCCCTGAGGAGATAGTGAGAGAAAGAGGCAATAACCTTATCAGCATGAGTCACCACTTTACTGTAGCCATAAACAAAAAATACAGAAATGTTGTTTCCGTCCTTGCCACTATCATACTTTATGATTCTGTTGTGCCACAACCTTGTTTTATGGGATTGTATGTGCTATCAAGGTGTAGGAAAAAAACCTTAAACATACTATTTTAGAGGAAAAAAATTCCATCTAAACTGTCAACCTAGTCTTTCACTGTTAAATTAGTCATTTTTAGAATCTGTTTCTCCAGCAGGTAAAGGTCACTAAAGACTCCCATGTTGATGGTTGATCATTTATGGGTTTTTAGTGTTCCATGTGAGAAAGCATGTTACAAAGTAATACATTTGTCAAAGAAAAACAAAATCAACACGACAACTAATAAGACAGGAATTGAATTGAAATCAATATTTTAGTACAAGTATGGGATACAAGGACACAATGTTCTTTCCAAAATTAATCTAAGAGAAGTTGACTAATTTAAAGCTTCTGAGCTTCTTTGCTGATGAGGAAAATGTAAACAACAGGCTGTTTCTGACTGTTTTACACCTACCCCACGGTAGTGTTTACAAGCAGAAGATCAACTATATAGAGATCTGTGGAGGTTCTCAGTCATGGTTGGCCAGGTCAAGGTCGATCACAAGCATGCAACTGATCAACATTTCTAGCTCCGTCCACCAGTTAGTGTAGAACTGAAGAAGCCTTTCAGAGCAGAGGTATAACGTCTTCAAGAACTTCAACCAAGTCCATTAGCCTTTGGATCAAGCTTAGAATTAACTATATAGAAATAATATGTAGGCCTATATATTTATTTATCTATTTAAGCTGATGGTCTGCTTTGCTTTTGTAGGTTTACTGAGGCATCAGTATTAATTTAATCTGTTTTATAACCAGCTAAAAACTCCTCACAGTATCTTTAATAACAGAAATGGTTATTGATTGATATTGAAAATATATGAAAAAAAATCCATGCAGTTTCAAACTTACCTATGACGTAGGAGAGTAACAGATTCCACCCGGTGATGAAAGCCAGCAGCTCCCCAACAGTCACATAACTGTACAGGTATGCTGAGCCGGTTTTAGGAACCCGGGACCCAAACTCTGCATAACATAACCCGGCAAATATGGATGCCAGAGCCGCTATGAAGAATGATATGATGATGCTGGGTCCGGCTGTGTCTCTGGCCACCTCTCCGGATAAGACGTAGACCCCGGCCCCCAAAGTGCTCCCCACACCGAGGGCCACCAGGTCCAGAGTGGTCAGGCATCGGTTAAACGTTGACTGCTCCCCGTCTGGCTCCAGGGGCTTCCTCTGAGATATGCTCCCAAGAAAAGACTTCACCAAACCGCACGGCATGTTTCTGAAGAGATTATGCAGGAAGTGACAGGTGGGAGTGCAGGCTGATGGTAGTAAGAAATAAGGAGTGAGGGGTGAGGAGTGAGGGAGAGAGGGCGGATCAGTGAATAATTGTCAGATCGACTCCAGAAGAACAGTTTCTCATCAATGAACAGTATTTGTTGATATTACTGAACTACACTGGCACAAGAAACTATTTATTTAGAAAATTAAGTTAACAAATAACCATACAAAGTTGGACAAATCCAGTGTTTTTAAATGCTCATGTGATGAAGTGTAGAGCAAAGAAATCAAAGATGAAATTATACTGAAATCACTCACCTCTGCTGTGTTATCTCCTGTCTCACCGTTGTGCTAAGAAGAGATAAATAGGATTCTTCATTCACTTATATTTTTATGCTTTCATAAATTCTCTTCTTTATCATCCTCCTGATATGAGAGTGCTGACGTCTGGAGTTTTCCTCGCTGCCCACAGCACAAAAACAACTGCACGATTGCACTTTACTCAACCTTCAGGTACACGCACAGCCCCTTCCGTGAACAAGTCGCAGGAGTGCAGGTCAATCTTATGCAATATCTTGTCATTATGGGAGTAAAATAAATAGTTTTCTTACCTTATCAGAGCAGTGTCATGTGAGAGATAACACCTCCTTCCTGCAAATAAAACAAGAGTTAAAGAGCTTTGGCTGAACAGGTTTATATACTGTTGATATATGGTAAGTGATTTGGCAATACAACCACACATTTCCTATCTGATACATCAGGGATGAAAAATAAATAAATGAGAAAACAACTAAAGAAAACCTTCATCAAACAGGATCTGTTTCACATTTTTCCCCCTTTTTTGTTTTCCAAGCAAAAATGGGCATAGAAACTTGTCACATGGTGAATTGCATGTGAAGTTATTAAATAAGGCTTTTCCTGAATATGCCTTCAATATAATCCAAGATTTAGTTTTGGATTATGTCCTTGAAAGAAAGGATCAAGTGAAAAAAAATCGCCAAAAAAAAAACACCCAATGTCTGACAAACATAAAGGAAACATGATTGTCATGATAAAATGTATGTATGTAGAGATTTTAAATATAACTTCATAACTGTATGTCCTAAGAGTGTGTTAACTTGTATGTGTTGACCTCTCTACCTGGAGGTTTGTGCCTGTAGGACCTGTGAGTTAATGACACACAGGAGGACAAAGCGGCTTTCATGGCTCATGAATGCATCAGTCTGCAAACTACACTTTTTGAGAGGAAAAGCTTTCTCATTCACTACTGCAATCAGGGGATTTAAGCTCTCTTAATCCCTCCTGGCATCTTCTGCAGCCGGAAAGAGGCGAGCGTATGTGGACGCTCGGAGTACCTTTGACTGTATCAGAAGCCCAGACTTCATATCTAAAGATCTAAATCATGCAGATAGCGTTTTCAGAGGGAGAATAGAGTCACGCTAATCTTAACACAAGCTACTACACACGTGATGAACTCATGTACTTGTTCATGTGTTTTTATGGCTGTCAGTCATGTATTTAAATACACTTCTCAAATGCAGTGTTACAAGTAAATATTTCTTATTATTGCATAAAACTTCACAGATCTAAGTTAGAGGTCAGAGATTTAAGTTTGACATCGTAGAAATCTTAACTTAATAGATACACAAATGTCTTTACCTTGCCTTCAGTTCCACACCAAGGGACAGGTGCCTGTGTGCTGAAAACAACATAAAATATCTGTGCTGTTGACTCTGATGAAGGAAACATGATTTCTTCTGCGATATATACAAGCCTGGCCTGTGTGACCCTCCCACTCGACAGACTCACAAAGTAGCCTTTCCAGAGCAGTTTGGATCATAATGGGTTCATTATTGTAACGAAGGCAAAGGGTGAGAACTGTGAACTGCAAATCCCATTCAGAATGTCAAAAATGCTTTTGTGCTTGCTTAGTTTGATGTTTTGTTTTCATAATTTTTCATTCCATAATTTAAATTCACAACATTTTTGGAAAGATTTTAGGGACTGCATCCAGTTTATTGGATTGAACAGTCCCAGGGGAACAGTTGAGGAAAAAAAGAAATAATCAATCTGTTATAAATAAACTAAGTCTTCACATGCCTTGAAAAAATAAACAATCACTAATCAGTTTCACTATAAATGTGTGAGTTCAACAACCAACAAGAAGACTGAGATCTTATGGATGCAATCTAAACCTGTTAGTTTGAATCCTAAAATATGAGAAAAAAAAGTGGTTTAGTATCGAATAGACATTCTCTGTTAATTATAGTGACCGTATTAGCTATTGGATGTTACTGAGTTCAGAGATTACAGTAAAGTCAAGTTCTTCTGATCAGTGTGCAATGCATTAAAAAAACACAAGAGGTCAGTATACAACATGTAACACTCTTCATATGTTGCCTCCCACCTTAATCTCTGTAATGTATATGTCTTCATCTCACTCTGAACAGTGTGGGACAACAATAAAGCCTTATCATAATGAAGACATTAAAATAAGGAGGCGAACAAATAACCATATTTCATTCATAGTGGGTTAATGAAATAGACTGTTCGAATAGAGGCTTGAACAAAAACTGTCCTTTGTGTTTTTACAGTAATCTAGGGTCATGTCAGGGGAACACTGATAGTAACCACAAATTACCCATTAAGTAAGTGACGCATGAGATATCTCCAGTCAGAGTGAACTGTAGCCTACTGAGTCATTCTTCTATTTTTGGCTCTGGACTGTCTATAAACTCTTTACTTCCTAGAAGTTATCCTTCCTCTCATCTTTCTGAAGCCCAAAGAAATAATTGCAATAGTAGGCTTTCATCAAAAATGCAAGAATTGGTTAAAAAATACTCTCTGCAATGTACTTTCACAGAAACTAAACAGAATATTCTTCCAGTTAAAAGTAAGTGTCTTATCAGGAAACCAGTTTGTATCAGTGTTTGTTCCACCACTCTTTGAAGCTGTGAGTTATAGTCTGTGTTTAATTTGTTTCATATTTTCACTTTTACACTCTAGCCCACAATGCTGACATGGCCTCCCCTCCTCTGAAGTGCACTGCTTTCTCTCCCCTCTTACTGGAAGAGACGCCTGACACGACTAAAATAGAACAGACAAACTCTCACATCAGTGCCAGCAAAAAGAGCCTCACATTTTAACTTTCAGTCATGTGACACACGTGTGTAAATTCCGACAAACTAGGACAGTAAACATAGTCTAGTCATGATAGTTTATATTTTTTAGCGAGATAAAAGCTTACATTTGAAAAGCAAAAAAAAAAATAATTGCACCGCCTGAACTATTTAGGACTAAATGTTCCCCGGTCAAATACCTATCTTAATAGTTTTCGCTTTACGGTAAGACATTGCTGTGGGTCTCTCCCACACGCGCTACAGAGACGCCGCAGTCATTACGTCACGGAGGACACGTAACGGGACGATCTGAGTCTGAAGGAGGATCCACACAGACGGAAAGACCGGGGTGAGCAGGGACAGGCTACTAGACAGCCAGACCGGACTACTCTCACCGGATACTACAGACTTCCTGCACAGTAAAGGTGACCACTTTGACACATTTTCTGTCCGAAGATAAACTTCCTCTGTAGAAATTGGCCGATGGGCCCTTAGGAAATGTGACAGTTACATTAGTAAGCAGGATCGCAAGAGATGAACAACACCGTTGTAATTAAGTCAAGGGGATTAGTAACTTCAGTTTACTGAGACAACGCATTTGTTCTGGTGAAAGAGCAAAGTTTAAAGTTTGAGAAACAGCAGGCTAGATGGTAAGGTATAAAACCTGAGAAGTTAAAACTGTGTGGTGGGTGCAGGGTGTGGTTCAATAGCGGCCCAGTCCCCCCCCCCCAGACCTTGATTCTGCCAGAAGTTAAACTGTGCATGCTATTTTTGGAGAGCTTCACTCCTGTCTTAAACAGTATGGCTACGACGTTTAAAAGCTTTTCTGAAGTTTTATCTTGTGTCTCTAGACAAGCTAAATGAGTAGGCTAAAAGTCTACATTTATCCTTTCAGCTAGTTCTCATCTTGACTTCATTGTGGCTTGTTGTGTTGCACTACAATGCTGAATTCAATTGTATAGTGGGCCTAAGTGAGTGAACTAGTTTTTAACAGGGCTTCAACGTGCTGCCTTTGTACAGTATATGAAAGGTTGCATTATAGGTTAGGCAGCATGGAAAATATGACACTACAGCTTTCCTGCCAAAATAAATGATGTAAATTCTGTTCAGCAGCATGACATTTTAGGTGAATTTAAAGTCTTAAGTGTCTCCCTGTTCTTTTCCCTGTGCTGTTCTGCAGAACTGCTGTAAAATGTGGACTGTCAGGCTGTAGACTGAACAGCCTGCCTCATTAGATTTAATCAGGAAAACGAGGGGGTCATCATTTTGAATACTGTCTCTTTTTGACACAAGGACACCTTCACTAAGACATGGAGGCTTTGTTTTGCTGCTAACCAACCTCTCATCAGCATTTCCTCTCTCTTTAGGCCACACAACTATTGATTCCTGCCCAGTGAGGACACAGAAGACCAAATATAGAAATGGTAAGCGGGCCCTTCTGATCTTGCATTATGTAAGTGCTGTGAGATATTCATTGTATCGTACTGCTGAGCAACATGGAGGGTTTTGTGCACCTTTCAATGAGGTGTGTGGATAGAGAGAGAGAGAGAGAGAGAGAGAGAGAGAGGTCATTTTCCTGCCACCTGTCACCATGTGTCCTCCCCATTACGAAGGCAGTAGTGTAGGGTGTCAGTGCTACATGTGGAGAGACACACTTCACAGCATCTGTCAAAAACAATAGCTTTGTAGAATTATCAAAGGCAGGCATCCAAATGTATTGTCCTGTTTGTAAGTCAGTGCCCCGTTGTCCTGGTTTTCCCTGAAGTGAAACACACACCTCTTCCTAATTAAACACTGCAAAACTGTTGTTTCAACAACAGAGGAAACATGCAACGCCTACTGTACTTAGAAAGACATTAAGCCAAATAAAACATTTGCACTTTTCCCAATCCAAAGAAAGTCAATTACTTTGGTTATAGGCCTGTTGTTGGGGGCTTTTATTTGTGGTTCTGTTGATATGTGGGTGCAGCTTTCCAGCTGTCGTGAGGAGTGATGGTTGCTGTAGCGGAGCAGACGATCTGAGCATGTGCAGTGGCCCCTCAGCAGGGTGGAGAGCATAATTTGGCTGACTGCCTCAATGCAGTAATCTTCACTGGAGCAGCTGCAGTTTGAGTTTCAATATGAAAGGCAGAGCTTTTTTGTGTGACACGGCCACAATAGAACTGATGAATGTCTTTGTTTTAAACATTGACTTGTGACAATGTTCTCAGAAAGAGATTTTAAAGTGAATAAAATACCCCATGCATTTTGTATGTATTTGGGGACAGACCCCTGCAAAGGGTGTGACCATGTGTGCAACCTGAACCCACACTGCACGATACACACCTACCGCCCCACCCTTACACAAATGCACTCGCACACACACTGCAAGGTTTAGTCTGATCCGCTGGCAGTGAGACAGGCGCAGAAAGTCAGCTGCTGTAATCACTTGGCATCACCTCCTCTCCCTATTTTCTAGTCAGTGCCACTTTTGCTAGAGTCTACTTCCCATACTGCTTGTGGGTCAAGTCAGCCCACTGTTAGAAAACCAAAGTGTCATGTGAGTTGAAGTCTTCTGACCCTTGGGAGGGTTCAAATCCAACCTTATTTCAACTTTTCAAGCTGGTTCTGTTGACGTAAGCAGCAAATGGCTCAAGCAGCAGGCGCTGATAATCACTCTGCTAAAGAACAAGATTACAGCCATACAAGAAGGCTGTTACAGTGATGCTTTGAAGTAAAAGTCAGCACGCTAACATGCTCACATTGCCTCATTCTATCATTTTGATGATTACCAGGAATAAGTCAGAGAATCACAAAAACATGTTGGCTTTGGTGTTTGGAAACCATGATAGTTTACACCAAATGTTTATTGCAATACAGAGAAATCAAGCCAACCCTGGAGAAATATGTGGCAAAAAAATACCCAAAAACAGTTTAGCAAACACTCTCCCAAGAAAAACAAACAGGCTGCTTTAAATGAGGGCTGTAAATATTCATTTTTTGGTGTCTTTTTTTGTTTGCCCCAATTGTTGTTGGTGGTACTTTTAGACTTCATTGTGCTGTGGCTACTCAGCTCATTAGCCAAATCCTAGCTACCCAATGTCAACAACAGTACTACACACACCTAGAGGTAGGACTTACTGGATGAGAACATCCCAAGATTATAAGAAATCTAGTTTAAGGTACACTGGGTTTTTAAAAAAATATTCAAAGATGCTGGTATATGTTATTTTTAATATTATGGGTGAGAACTGTTTCGACATATTGTCAATTTGTACTAAAAGACAGTACCGTAATATACATACACATAACACACAACATAGTTTACAGCCACACTAGAAGCTCTTTAAGACACTGCTGTTTTGAGCTTAATGCTATTGCTAACGAGAGCATGCTAACATGTTTAAATTGATGATGCTAACATACTGCTTTAGAGGTTGTACATGTACCATGCACATCATCGTTGTTAAGTGGGCTTTTTATGTGACAATGGGATAACTAGCATTAAACTTACAGTACTACTTTAATATCCAACCAAAAGATGTTAAGATATTTCCTGTATTGCAATCTGTAAGGATGGTCAATCAACTAGTTAAGCCAATGTATATCATTAGTAATAATAATAATAATAATAATAATAACAATAATAATAATGATAATAATATAATTAGTTTACTTAAATCACTTAAAATCTGCTTGCAATAAAAGACTTTAGATGTCTGAGTATTTTTTGTTCTTGAGTTGTCCCCATGTGAAAAGCCGCTCCTCTAATATTGTCTCTTACAGGTGTTCAGAGGCACAATAACAGATGCTCCGGACTTTGATCCAGCTGCTGACGCTGAGACCCTTTACAATGCCATGAAAGGCATCGGTGAGTGCTCCGGTCCTGCATAATCTTTTTGACCACAGTGGCGAAATCTTTCATCACCTGCATAGGATGAATGATCATTGAAATACTTTAACGCTCTAGACTTGACAGTGATGCTATCAGTAATACGTTAATGTGACTGAGGTTGTTGAAAATGTTGCTCTGTGTTCTTCAGGCAGTGATAAAGACGCCATATTGGACCTGGTCACCTCGAGAAGCAATGCACAGAGGCAGGAAGTTATTGAAGCATACAAATGCAGCTTTGGAAAGGTGCAAGACTACAAATCCTCATTTCGTTCATTCAGGTTAAATTGTGGCTACAACTCACATTGTTTCTGCTTTCTCATCAGGACCTGATTGAGGATCTGAAGTATGAGCTGACGGGCAAATTTGAGCGTCTCATAGTCAGTCTGATGAGGACATCAGCCCACCATGATGCCAAAGAAATCCATGATGCAATCAAAGTAAGACATAATTAAGATTCTTAATCAATCTTTGACAACATTTAATGAAAATAAAATTCTCCACATTTCACTTAATACTACTCTACCTTAAGGGAGCTGGAACCAATGAGAGATGCCTTATTGAAGTGATGGCATCCAGGAACAACAATCAGATACATGGCATGGTTGAGGCATACAAAGATGGTATGGCGTGTTAAAGAATACAGTGTTCTCAATAAATGTAGTATTATTTAATTTCCTTAAACATTTGAATATCTTTTTCCTCAGCCTATGGAGGAGACATTGAGGAGGATGTGATCGGTGACACTTCAGGTCACTTTAAGAAGATGCTGGTTGTTTTACTGCAGGTCAGTGTACTGAGGAGTTGAAATTAAGACCATTGGCGTATCCATAATCCTTTACAATCGGACCTTATGAGTGTGTGAATCTGGTTTCAGGGGACCAGAGATGAGTCAGGAGTCGTGGATGCAGACTTGGTGGAGCAAGATGCACAAGTGAGAATTTACATTCATGATTAGTGGAAAAGTGTAGCATGATTAGGAATGCTGACAATGTATGGCTTTAATTAAAAAACGGAAAGACTTCTAGATATCGCTGACCTTTTTATGGATATTGAGCAATAGATGACACTTGAATGGCCTTATTTCAATATATTACAAAATAGTACCATGCCGTTACTTAATCCCTTTTTTATTATTGTTTAAGTTGTCAACATTCCTTTCTTCCCTCTGCGTAGGACCTGTATGCAGCTGGTGAAGAGCAGTGGGGAACCGAGGAGGCCAAATTCATCATGATCCTGGGAAACCGCAGCGTGACCCACCTCCGCATGGGTGAGAACAGCGCTCAGGGAAATTAACAAGAGAGTGAGGCATGCACACCTTCCCACTGTGACCGCAAGTCTCTGAAAAGTTAATGGCACATTAAAAGCTTGTTGGATTGTTGCGAAATGTAATACAGTAACACCCCTTTAACACTAGAAACAGTCTGAGGCTTGCTGTTCAAAACTGCAATTTATAAATAGGCAGAGATGAGTTCAAGGCAGAACAAAAATGCAGGTTGTCCTATATGACCGTTTCTTTGAGAGAAGGTTTGGGAAAAATGACATGGGAATAAGTGTAACTGACAAAGCTTTTTTTATAGTTCTAGTGAAATTTGTAGAACAAAAAAATAACTTTCCAACATACTGATGTTTAGCAGGTGATATTGACAAGGTCTAGCATCTTGTGTAGCTTGGTAACATGCTAAAATAAGCACCAAATACTAAGTACAGCTCAGTTTGTATGAAATGTCAAACATATAAGTTTATACTTTAGCAACCTTCAGTATCTGAGTAAGTGTAATACTTCACAGCTGAACTTAACATTTCTACTTACCTGTCATCAGCACAACATTAAAGTGCACATATGCTTAATCAAAAAGCACTAAATAATACACTCACTTCATGTTGTCTGCTGTTTGTTTAGTTTTTGACGCATACGAGAAGATCGCCGAGTGCTCCATAGAAGACAGCATAAAGAGTGAGCTGTCTGGAGACTTTGAGACGCTGATGCTGGCTGTTGGTAAAAAAAAAATACACACACACACACACACACACACACACACACACACACACACACACACACAGACAAATTGTCTTTATGAACACACACTCAAAATTTCAATTCGATATAAGACTCTTTTTCTGTTATTTTCTCACAGTCCAGTGCGTAAGGAGTGTTCCCATGTTCTTTGCCAGGCGCCTTTACAAATCAATGAAGGTAAACATACTCTGTGTAAAAATGGCTGTAACTAATAGTTAAATATTACAGTCTAAATTGATATATGATATTTGAAATGTATTATTATTATTCATAATCAAAAGTGCCTTCAGTGTCCTGACCCTCACACTTGTCCTCACCTTAATTTTTAGGGTCTGGGCACAGCTGACAACACCCTGATCAGGATCATGATTTCCCGCTCTCAAATAGACATGTTGGACATCCGCGAGTGCTTTCGTTTAAGATATGAGAAGTCACTTTACAACATGATTAAGGTTGGTTGAACACTATAGGCTTTTAAAAAAAAAACTTGATAGCACTGATAGACTCATTCTGTGTGTGTTTAAACCTATCAGGATGACACATCAGGGGATTACAAGAGGACTCTGCTCAATCTGTGTGGAGGAGATGACGAGTAAGTTAATATATGACTGCAAGAAAAAGCAGCAACCAGATGAGGGCGATAGAGCCCAGATTTTCAAGAGTTTTCGTTTCTAAAGGGACTATAAATTTCATTGGCCTAATGGGAGGGGACTGTTTTAGTACAACAGTAAAGAACCCTATGAACATTTTGTGACGTTAATGTGTGAAAGTAAAACAGCAATGATTAATCATAAACCCATGTTCTTAAAGATGTTCCCACTCTGTTCTGCTTCGGGCTTTGCTGAGTGTGCTGTCTTCTGTCAAACTGATCATTACAGCTTAGCTGGAGAGTTCTTCCCTGAAGCCGCTCAGATAGCCTACAAGATGTGGGAAATAAGTTCCATGACCAAAGTCCAGGTTTGGGCCCCATCTGCTCTCACATTAGATGTGTCGTTGCATGTTTATCCTGGCAGTGGCATGCATCCTAATTACCTGCTGACCCTGCAATGACCAGCTTCTTGCAGTGCCTAGAACTTGTGCTGATGACAATGCTATGTCTCCACAGTGAAGGCTTTGTGTAGCTGTGGATAGGGTGAGAATGCTTTTCTCTCAAAAACAAATCGTTTTTGTTACACTTCCCTCACCAAAACACTGTTTGCTTCGCTTTGTCGCAGGAATGAAGGTCAGAAAGATCTCAGCATTTGGAAAACAAAAGCTCGTCTCTCTAACTTTCTATAAAACTGAATCGTTTTTCAGCCTACACACCTTTTTCATTGTTGGTGGTGTCATGGCCTCTAACCTTGAGAGCGTACGCTCCCCCGCAGATGTGAAGAGATTAATATCAAATATCTTAGTCTGCTAGAATTTTGATATGAATGAAATAATACCTCTTGTTGCATAATAGTTTACAAAGAAATTATTTTTAATTTAACATGAATTAATACAAGCAATACTCTTAGTCTGCTACTCTGGATTATGTGTGTGTTTAAAGGATTGACTCTCACAATTCTTACTGTGTCATCTCACTACCTTAGCTAAGACCAACATTGCGTCCTGCTTCCAATTTTGACCCTGCTGCTGATGCACAAGCGCTGAGGAAAGCTATGAAGGGATTTGGTATGTGACCGTAAAAAAGAAAGGTCATTTACACTGCTAAAGTTTTAGAAAATGTCGTTTTTAAATGTTACCACCTTTTTACTGCCTACAGGAACAGATGAAGATGCAATCATTGACATTGTTGCACAAAGAAGCAATGCTCAGAGGCAAGAGATCAGACAGACCTTCAAATCCCTCCTTGGAAGGGTGAGAGAATAAGATGATTGAAAACAAAAAAATGTTTTATTCACAGGGGCATCTACCCCGGGGTTATGTTGAATATCTTACAGGCCATTTGCTTTCCAACTGTTTCCTGTAGTGAGCAAGTAACAGCTGTGTGTGTTGGTCCTCAGGATCTGATGAAAGACTTGAAGTCTGAACTGTCCAAGAACTTGGAGAGGCTGGTCATTGGGCTCATGTTGACCCCTGCAGAGTTTGATGCCAAAATGATGAAGAAAGCAATGGAGGTATGATTCATACAAATGACCTAGTTGTGATAAACTTTTGTCTTGTTCATTGTTGCAGACAGTATTTATTTAGTAGAAGGAGAAGCTCATGGTTGAAATTAACCCTTTGCTTTTTTAACATATTACACTTGTTTCTGTGTTTTACTTTGAATGCTGTGCTAAAGAGGGTGGTTAGAAGCTTCATAATATAGAATATATAGAATATATAAGAATCCAAATAACTTGCCTTTTAGGTGTTATGAACACATTAGTTAAACTTCCTTATTTAGAAACTAGTATAATACTTAACTCTGAACTGTGAAGAGTTCTCGACTATAAACTCAGTAATGCTGTGATATTCAATATTTTTTCTCATTTTCTTCCATATCAGCACAATACCTTAATATGTACCTCCTGGTTTGAGTTTTTCTTCTGTGTATCTTGAATAATCAAAAACACTCTTCGGTTAAGTTTAGACTTCAATAAGTCATGGTATCCCTGTACGTATCTGTGAGTCAGCCTATTTGGGTGAAATACAAATGGATATTAAAAATTAGAAACAAAAACTGTAAAGCATAGTGTAAATTAAATTCTTCCTTCCCTTGCTGTGTGCTCTTCATTTCCACAGGGTGCTGGGACTGATGAACATGCTCTGATTGAGATCCTTGTCACCAGGAGCAACGAGGAGATACATGCCATGAACGCAGCTTATCAGGATGGTGAGTTGATACTAAACTAAGGCTTAAACATTTATTTATTTGTTTGTTCTGGAAAACTTGATCGTGGAACTATTTATGTACCCACACCGTACAGGGTATAAGAGGTCTCTGGAGGAAGCCATTCAGTCAGACACATCAGGCCACTTCTGTCGCATTCTTGTTTCTCTTGTGCAGGTAAAGTTCATCACCATGAGAACTTACACTGTGTATAATTTCCACGCCCACTCACTGCAGTCTGCTGACTGAATCACAGATTAAACAACTCACACTCAAAGTTTTCTTTCACACTGTCTCACATAACATTTGGGTGAAAATAGTGAAATGAAAATTATGAAACACATTTGTCAAAGTTTACAATGACAAATAACTGTCTTGACTCTGTGCAGGGTGCAAGGGAGGAGGGTCCTGCAGATATCGAAAGAGCCAATGCAGATGCTCAGGTGATTAAGACTTTGTGTATCACAGTGTTTAATATTTTACTGTGTTACATGTAGTATGACATGGAAGACTTATTGAAAATGTTTCCTACTGTGGTTCCCCTATAAACTCATCAGGAACTTGCTGATGCATGCAATGCAGAGTCAGATGACATGGAGATGAAGTTTATGAGTATTTTGTGCACCAGAAGCTTCCCCCATCTGAGGAGAGGTAAAATCCTGTCAGCTGGATCACACTGATCCGATCATTAAATGTGTTTTCTATCAGAAAATGGATCCAGAATATAATTACTGAATTTGCTATTCATTCAACAGTATTCCAGGAGTTTGTCAAATGCTCCAACAAGGATATTGAACAAATTATCAAGAAGGAGATGTCAGGAGACGTCAAAAATGCCTTTTATGCAATAGGTAATGACTATCTTTGACCTTGTGTGTGTCATAGAGCTGAAAATCTGTTCTGAACATTACTTAACTCTTACGCTCCTTTTCCTTCACAGTTTGCAGTGTAAAGAACCAGCCTTCTTATTTTGCAGACCGTTTGTACAAAGCCATGAAGGTATGTATTTACAGTGCTCTTAATATGTTGATATAGATGTATTTGCAGCTACAGCCATGCTGAACATCATCAGGGCCTTGAATGCCACACAAAGCAGGTGATGAGGTCATAATTGTTGGTGCATGTCATACATGTTGGTTTTTGTTCCTTTTTCTGTTCACTGTTCAGAATAAACAAAGCATCTGTTGATCTCCTGTGCAGGGCCTTGGTACAGACGACAGAGCGCTGATCCGCATCATGGTGTCCCGTAGTGAGATCGACCTTTTCAACATTCGCAAAGAGTTCAAGGACACACATGATGTCTCCCTCCACGAATTCATCCAGGTAGAAACTATGCTCGTAAGTCGCAGTCGTCTACTAACCCTCCTGTGTGGTTTGCTGTGTCCTTGTCTTCTCTCTGTGTGTCTCTGCGGAGCTTTTGTCTCATCTCACCTTCTGCTCTGTGTGTTGCACATCCCTCTTCTTCTGCTGCTGCAGTGGGGTGGTGGGGAATGGTAATCTATAGCTTCCTGCGGTGGACTACGGGCTTGTGGCTTTAGCACAGCTGTTTAGGAATTTCCCTCCCGTGCTTAACTTCCTCTCTGTATCTGCTACGTGATTGGCTGACAGCCGCAGAGACAGGAAGCCAGCAACCAAAAAACAGTTCGAGAATAACTTACAGATCAAATCAATGTGACACAAATTCAAACACGCATATAGGGTGCCCTGGATTGGCTTTGCAAAAAAACCACCAATCTGATTATTTAACAGCAAGGGTCGCCTTATACTGTTTCTTGTTTAGTAGGTGGAAAGTTGTGTACCAACTTTATTTTAAGAGTTGTGTAGTTCTGTTGAACACGGTGATGCTTTTAATATTATATTTCTATGTTGTCTATATTCATTTCTAATTCAAGCACTTCTTAAAGTTAGAATTTTCATAATCTATATAAATTGTGAATTCCAATAAATTAGAGAATAAAATGAGAGCGCTCTGACCTTCCAGACCAGGCAGGTGCATTATTTAAAATATATTTAAAGAAGTTTGAGAAATACGGTACTTACTTTTTTTTCTTATAGTTAGATGAGACAATCCATAAAACTCCCTGGTCATAAAATCATAAAATCCAGATACTGGCATCTCTTAAGGTGCTTTATAGATCCTGGTCCGTGGATTGTGTTACCTTCAGGCAGAGCCTAAATACTAACTGGTTAACCTTGTTTCCATTGTGCTAAGCTAAGCAGCTAAAAGCTGCTTTTTTTAGCTTTAATTTATAAACCTTAACACTTACACTTAAATTACTGTGGTTTTGAATCTGACTCAAAAATCATCTTAGTTTAAATCCAACAAATAAGTAACTGTTCCTTTAACAAATATTGTCACATAACATTGTGCTGCTGTTATAAAGATAGAAATCTTTATGTGTAAGTGTCAGCTGATAATGTTACACCGAAGGGTAATTCCACTTTTTGCTCCCTCGATGATTTCACTGGATTTTGACCGCATGACCGGTATTCATTCAACATAAATGAAAGATAAAGTTTGAACCATCTTTCTCCTTCTCTGTTTGTTTTCCATCATTGTTCAGGGTGACACCTCAGGAGACTATCGTAAAACCCTGCTGACCCTCTGTGGAGGCGAAGACTAAACTTTCTCTGTAGACTTCATTTAAAAAGCCAGACACAAGCCTGATCACAAAGTGAAACTGGTGGTTTAATGTCAGTATCAATAGTGTCTTTTTACTGATGCCATGTCTCAGCCAAACCATGTGATCTTCTATCTCCCAACTATACCAAGCTAGTTTTCGGCCCTTATGTTTGATCTGTCAGTCCGTCATGGTAATGTTTTTTTTTTTTTTTTTTTTTTTTTTTTACAGTTAAACACCTTACAAGAAGATGTTAGTTTTTAAAGGTGCTTAACATGTACTGCAGATTGTAAAATTGGCAAGTCAGCTAGTGCCTTCAGACTTCAGACCGTCCAATGATTACTGTGATTTCAAGGCAGCAAAGACACCTAAATAAAATGATTAAAAAACAATCTTTGAATTTTTTGTTTTTCTTCTTATCGTTATATAATACATCATTTATATAAGATTTTGTAACTATGAAATATTTAAATTCAATTTGACATGTAGATTAAGTTTATGTTTAATGTTAATCATACCAGCGACCATATTTGTCACAGTTTCTTCTTTTTTCTGCACATGTTCTGGGTGGTGATCTGTTTTTTATTTGACAGGTCAGGTCAACAAAAATGATTAAATGTATTGATACTGGCAATATCAGAATGGGAACTAAATAATATATTACATCAGGAAAACCTACTGCATGTCAATGAATCTAATGAATAACAAACTCAGAAAATGCCCATACCTTACTGTGGTTCTTAATTTGATCAATCATCTCTCTTGTTATTATTTTATTATATTTTATGTCTTTACACTTTAATTGGGGCCTCTCAACAGAATCATTTACAAACATGATACCTGTATAATCAGTTCCAATAAACATTTTGAATATTGGATCTTTTATTATATTGGATGTTTTATTACATTTCCACAATAAAATAAAAAGATAATTCAAACATTAGAAAGCAGTCAGTAATGCTAATGTCAATGCTGTAGGCCTAAATCTGCAACTCACACTTTTGTTGTCGCTACATTTTGAACACTTGCAGAGAACTTTTTTTTTTTTCTTTTTTGAATGCCTAACTGCTTTCACACCTCATGTCTCATGAATCTCAGTTAAACTTGTTAGTGCAGTAGAAAAGTACAAGACAGCTGCCTCTGTTCTTGTCAGTGTCTCAGTTCATTGAATATGTGCAGCTGTTGTCAGGCCATCTTTGAGTTAAAAGAGGAAAGAAGAAAAAAAGATGTATGTGGCGAGGAAATCCCCTGCAGTACGCCAAAAATCCAAGGCAACAAACAGAGGCTGCTGCAGCATTCAGTCGGACACACTCTGGTTTTAATGGCACACCCAGCCTGAAATTGCTCCATTTGATGATAATTACGAGAGATTAAGAGATGATTTTAATAGCAGCTGATGTCAAAACACACACTGTTCTTGAATTTCCCTTTGTGACAAAAGGGGGAAGTTTGAACTGTGGTGTTTTGTTCAGAACATCTTGTACAGCAATAAATTAAATTGATTGAAATTGTAGTTCACACATTTTAAAGGTGACCTATTTAAAGAGAGTTATGAGTTGTGGTTCAGCCTTTGACATCATCATCATTATGCAGTTCTGTGAACACTATGCAACACTATGCAAGAAGTGCATTAAAAGGATCTACCTGATGTAAATGAAGCCATTTACACAGTTAAACAGTAACTTACACAATAAATTACACACTTATATAATTTAATGTTTGTTACAGCATCTTTTGCACTCCTCACCACTGCACTATTGTCTTATGCAGGCTTGTACACATTAGTTATTATTTATTTATTTGTTTGTTTATAGTTGAACATTTAATGTTTTACTTAGTACATAGAGAGCACAGTATGTGTGTGAGCATACCTGGCTAATAAAGCTGATTGTGATTGTGTACCGTACTGCTGTATTCAAAGTCAGTCTGTTTTGAAGGTCAGCTGTACATTTGGCTTTATTGCTGTTCCCAACGTGCAGTGTCATATTTTTGTGGCCTCCTCTCTTTAATCACTTCTTTGACATGCAATCAAGTGACATGGTGTGAGTGATGCAAGTTGCAATTCAAAGTCATGTATTTATTATTTTTTTGATATATTTTATTTTGGTAAGTACAGCACACACACACTGGGTTCTATTGAGGCTCAGCGTGTACAGTATCAGACCAGGCCTTTTTCCTGGGTTGTGGGAATTCCCCAAGTCTCAGTGAAATTGCTTCCCCCATTATTCGCCAGTTTCCTTAAAAAGTGCCTCTCCGACACAAGCTGAATGTGTGGGTGAGTTGTTGCTTATTTGTTTTAACATTAAAGGTGTAGAAACAGATCTATTGGATTTAATATATTAAAACAAGGCTTTTTATTTTACAATTCACAGCAGGTTGAATCATTTATTTCAGTGTCACTGAAGTGAGTGCTAAAATCTGTTTTGGCAGTATCTAATGTCCGAGCGTGACATTTTTGGCAAAGGTAAAAAAAAGATGTCTCGTTTAAAGCAAAAGAGAAAATTCAACAGTTATGTAGTTTCTGATATTTTCTGCCTTTAAAGCCACTTCAGGAAGTGTAAAGTGGTTGTAATTACAATGTTTATTATGTTTTGTTTTTTTCAAACCTGACCAATATTTATTCTGTTAAGTAAGGTTTTTTTAAGCATTACATGCCAACAGATCATACTTATGTACAAAAAAAGATTAAACATGATTTTAGACGTTTTTGAGACAAAATTTAAGACAAAATAAAACATCAAGAGTTTAAGAATAGTATTTATTCATTATGATCATTATTTATACATATGCCTTAAAGAACCCACTTCCTGTCAGTTCATTCTGCTGCTAACTGGAATACAGTTTAAGATTACATATTTTAATATATAAGCATGAATATCGAGAGAGACGGCTATCTGGCTATCCCTGGTTAAAGGCCTTTAGAGGATAACTGTAGTCAGTTGTCGCCTTGAAAAAGGATGTTTTGTAGTAAACAGTAGAACTAATGACTATCAGCTGCTGGTTTTCTGCTGCTAATGGAGATTGGACTTTCCTAATGTCACAGCAGAGGGAATTCTTTGTACTTGTAGGCCTCAGTGTCCTGATAATGACCCTCGCCCGCATGTCATCTGCTCTCTCTTTTGTCTTAAAAATGTTTTAAATTTTTTGTTGTTGTGTGAAATAGTTAATGTAGAGAAAACAAAGCATTCTATTTTGCCTAAAAGATGGGGACATTTCTTGTATTGTCAGGCTTTTGTTTTTGTGTCGTCGCATCACAGTCAACCCCACCCCCACGCCTTTTTTGTTAACACATCACGGCAGCCTTGGATGGAAACATTGTGCACCTAAAAACAAGGATAAGGTGTTTGGTGGCAGGACTGAGGAAAAAACAACTATCTTTGCTTTTCCTGTGACAGGCTATTGACTCTTGGGTATCAAAGCCACATATTTCACCAGGGTTTCCTAGCCAATGTGAGACTAAATACAACACGAGGTCTAGGATATTCCTGTCTATTGTTTTGCTATTGTATGTGGTTTATCTAACCCTAACCCTATGAAGCACTTGACTAGTCAATAAAAAGTAGATGATGTTGATTTAGATGAAGTTTCAAACCTCCCCCCAACACACACACACACACACACACACACACACACACACACACACACACACACACACACACACACACACACACAGACACAGATTTAAAGTACACCCATTAAAGTGCGTTCACCCTCTCTTACATATTGTCATATTAATGAATTGATTCTATGTCTTTAAAATATCAGCTATAATCGTTCATCATAGTTAACTGATGAACTAAAATACAAAAGGTATTATGAAAGCTATATGTGAACTGCTTTTCTTGGTAGAGCAGTCCCAACATGAGCTGTACCTCAGTGTATACTATCACTCTGACCCTTGATGTGTACCAGGAAGTAATAATCCACCATATGTAATAATAAAAAAAAAAAGCAAGGTGTGATTCTGATTACTTTACTTATCATAAATCACATCATAATGCAATAAGTGAAATGGGTGTTTCACTTTTCAACACAGCAAGACATGCGAGGCTGATGCTCTGAAATCTCAGGACATTTTGGAGGTTTTTTTTTTATAAACATGCAGCTTTATGTTTTTCCTTTTTATTCCTACAAAAAGTAGACTTTAGATCAACAGTTCAAAGTTTTTATAGAGCTAATACCCTGTTTGGACCTCTAATTACTTTTGTGTGTTTCATTGCTATGTTAGGCCTACAGTACATAATAACAAGCTGAATGCTATCAGAAGTACTTTGTTGCTCAGCTAACAGAGGATTGACCTTTTTGTCACTCTCCAAAGAGAAAAAACTTACCTGTTTGTTCATTCCCACAAGATGTCACTATTGTTCTATATTATCCAGTGGTCAGTTATGAGGCCTGTAATAAAGTCCTGAAAATGTGGAAAAAATATATATTCATGTGTGTGGAACAGTGATTTTCAAATGTGTCTGTTATATAAGAAAATCCTACATTTACACTTTTTAGAGAAGCAAGAATGGTTCCAGCTCCTCGAGTGTAAACATTTAGTAATGTAGTGTATAGTGTGTTTCTGTTTCTTGTTACAAAACTTGCTGATTTTCTTTTGACGTTTTAAGGTAAACAGCAAGCACTGAATTGCCTTTCTCAATTTGACCTAAATTAAATTCTGATAGCATCATTTTTAACAAAAAAAAGAAGGAATTTGCTCTTTTTTACTTTGAACCGTGTAATCTATTTATATCCATGTTTAAGAGTCCATCCTGTGATCAGGCTTGAGACTTTTGGTAAAATCTCTACCATGAAATCAGAATATTTTATGCATTTTGCCTCAGTGTTTACATTACGGGCGCTGACTCCTGTTGGTGCCCCTCTGACAGAGAGCTACACCCTGATTGGCCCTCCGTCCTGTCAATCATCGCTGTTTACATCAAACGTTGTGAGCTGGAATTTCCCAGGTTACAGCACAGAGCAGTAGACCACTTCCGCAATAGATGTCTGGGCAGAGAGACGAGAGGCCACAGCGAGCTGAAAGGTATTCAGACAAAAGACACCTCTTTGTTCTTTGATTTGTCGTTTAACTCCGTTTACCGACTGACTTACTGCATCGATTTAAGTATCCGCACTGGTTTAAAAGAGGATTCAGCGGCTTCCTGTCCCGCACTGTCACCTAGTGTTAGCTAGCCGATTGCTAACGAGAATGTTGCTAGCAATTTGCATGACAACAGCGAAAACTAATATTAGCCTTCTTCAGCCAATCAAGGTAGCTTTCATTTGCTAGATTGTGCTGTATTTGACTCTCGTCTATTAAGAAGATGTTTGTTAGCAGGATTCGCGTTACATCTTTGACTTTTCCTCTGATTTTATCCTTTTTTCTTCGGGTGTGAATATTGTGGTTGTCATATTTAGCCATCACAAACGATAGCAGGATATTGCCATATGTTTCTCTCTGTGTGGCTTTATAGTGAAACTGTTGCTGTTTTTGTCCACTCAAAGCTGTCGGCTCATCTCTTTGTCGGGCTAAAACAATACTTTACGATCGTCCTGAGATAAATACTAAGCTGTGGGAAAGGTTACTAACAGCAGCGTGTGTGAGTGGGTGTAATTCATTTCATCCAAAGTAACAGAACAACCAGTGTAATTGTTTTAAGTGTAATATTGCTGCAGAAGTAGTGATTCAAGGGGGTTTCTGAGATACTCTTTACTTACTTTTACTCATACTGTATGATGCTGTTTAACTTTTCACTTCCTCCTGGATATGGACATTGGATGTTGGTGGCCTTTAAACTGTACCTTTTAATTTCAAATTTACTTTAAATGTGAATGTTTGCAATGTGTACATGGATTTTCCACCAGATGTTTCTCTTTTAGCAAAGGGTTGTCACCTCAAAGTATTCCTCTCCCTCTAAAGGCTTTGTTATCAGCACCTTTTTGTTTTTGTTAAAGGTCAGCAAAACCCGTTTGATTTGTGTTGGGTACTTTTTTTTTTGACAATGTTAAATAGCAGCTTTTGTCTTCTTTCCCAAAAGTTTAGAGGACCATGTCTAGGAAGTGAACAACGGCGATGGAAGGGAAAGGCCCGTACCGCATCTATGATCCAGGTGGGGGAGAGGTCAAGACCAGGGAGGAGGCTGGAGGGGGAAGCAGCTACCGACAGCTCCTGGAAGAGAACAGCATACTGAGGGAGCGGATGAAAGGACTAAAGAGCTTAGGTAGGTGCTGGAAGACAGCGTAGGTACCTCAGTGCTGCATGTGAAGAGTTAATGCTAGCTCCTCTGTGGCATTTTACATATGTTGTTAGTCACCTGAGGATTGTGTTCGTACTACAGCACTTATTTTTCTAGAGTCCTTTTTACTTTGTAAAATGTGCAATTGAAAACAATCCAACATTACTTTTGTAGCAGCAATAAACACACCCATAAAGACATCATATGATGCCCTCAAAACCTCAATGCTGCAAAACCTGAAGATCTTCATTGGTAGCTTGCTGAATAGCCTAAATACCAGTGATCTGATTGCTCCTTTTGTGACTCACAAAGAGAGTGCTTCTTGCACGTAATGTCTCGATGAACTAATTTAGTTCAGTATTTGATGACTGCACATGCAGATAGGTCGAGCCTTTTTTTGGCATTTGTTGAAAGAAAAAGAAAAAAAGAGTCAGATCCTGTAAAATTCAAGTGAAGGGCTGCTGGACATTGACAAGGTCGCTTTGAAACTTGCAGGGGATTTGCTGGAGGAGTCTCAGTCAGAGGCGTCGAGGCTTCGGCAGCGAGTGGAGGAACTTGTTAGGGACAACGAGGCACTCAAATCCTCCAGCTTTGCTGCCAGTCTGTGTACCGGAGGGCCCGCTCAGACAGAGACGCAAAGTAAGTCTGGCAGACTTGACGGTAATTATGAATCTAGCCTTGAGGACATAACGTACATTTTTGCTGTCACTTGTATTAACCTTGTTATTGGTATGGCTTATTTCAGGTAAACCCTGTTTACAGCCCACTTTAGAGCAGAAGGAGGAGCAGTCATGCTGCTTGGGGAAGACCCTTCAGCCTGAGAAGCCCAATGTAAGTAGTTAGGGATGTGTTTACAAGCAGAAACTGCTTTGAAAGATTTTCATTTGAATTAAAATGATTTTTAAATTGTAAATAAGAAAAGATGCAGCCAACATGACCACCTAGACTACAACATCTGGCTCCCGAGACTGATAGATGTGTTCTTTATATTTTATTTTTAGTAATAATTCATAATATGGACACTCTATGTGTTGTGCTTCTACCTATTTTTTTGGTCTTTCCAGGAGGCCTTAACAGAGTTTGAGGTTGTAAATATGGAGGGGAAGACTTCTGATGCCTTGCCCGTAAGTACCAAACTTATCATGACACAATTTAAGATAAGTGATATTCCAGGAACTGAAAGTTTTTAGGAAAATCTCAATGTCCCTTTTGCGAACTTTTGTGTGTAATTATTTTGTGTAATTTCTTTATGCACGATTTAGCTTTCCTCTTTATAGCACTGTCCTTAATATTAGGAACATGTCCTTAGTGTGGTGACTCACCAACCAACATAATACTGGTAGCTCCAGCCTGAGTCAGCCAGGGGAAAGTCCAGGATTATTACTGACTAGAATTACACAGCTGATTCAATCACTCACTACATCCAAGAGGATGTGTTGATAGCACACTATTCCGACATATTTCAGGCACACGTGTCGAAACTTAAGGTCACTCTTGTGAAAAGTTAAAGCATATTTTGGAACACTGAAAAGAATATTTTGGGTAAAGGGTTTTACCAGCTGTAGCCTGAAGATTCTAAAAAAAGAAATCAAACAGGTAAAACTGGTTTGACTGTGAAGATAAATCAGCTGATGCTTTTTATAGAAGTAGAAAGCACCATGACTCTCTCAGTTTGTAAATGTTTCAGTCTCGTGCTGTTTGAAATACATAAGTAGTTGCTCACTCACCCACTGAGTCATCTTGAGAGGAGGGACTGACAGAACGATTACCTGTCTGGGGATCTCCAGGTGGGGTCAGTGGCAGGAGTGATCCCTCTCCTGCCTCAGGAGAACAACGAGTTGGCGAGCCAGCTGAAGAGACTAGAGAGCTCCTTCAGCATATTCGCAGAGGAGTCCAACCCCAACCAGCTGCTGGCTCACCTCGGTCGCATGGCTGTGGAGTTTCACCACCTCTCCTCTAAAGTCCAAAAGAATGAACAGAGGACCTCCCTCCTACAGGTATGCAACGCAACGACTACATGATGAATGAAAAGAAATGCCAAAGCAGCAATAAGGCTCTTTTAATCTAAAAAAACCTCCTCAACATGCATTCAAAGTCATATTTACTTTAAAAAGTTTTTCTTTAATTTCTGTCATAAAAATAAATGTATGACATTTAAATATAAAATATATTGTTTTTAGGTTTCCACATATTTGCGTGTGATCGTATCATAATTAAAAAGCTGCACTTACAGCAAACTGCTTTTCATCTCTGTTGTCTTGTGAAGAAACATGAGCTGTCTTTTAAACAAGGATTCGTTTTATTTCATATTTATTTGTAGCTCCTAGAGACAAAGTAAAAATGAATCATATTCCTGTCCTCGAAACGCTGCACAGCACAAGCTTTGACTTTCTGTGCACATTGTAAATGTAACTGCTTAGATGTTTTGCTTATTAACATTCCCATAAAATGTCCCAGGACTTTTAATAAAGCTAACACAGCAACATAATGTAACATTCTGAATCGAATGATCAGGACGTTTCGACACGCTTTGATTACATTTCATCGCCACCGTATGAAACTTATCATGACTCAATATTGATTTCTAAAAGTAAAGCAGTATTTTCTTAACTAGTTGAATGAATGAATGAATGAATGAATGAGCGACTTTCTTTTGAACCAAAAATTAAAATAAGATAATAAAAACAAAAGAAACAGTGTCCGGAAAGGAGTAGGAAGAAGTTAACGTTCATTATTTTTTTAATGAATTATTTATTGATGAAGAAGAATCATATCTGAAGAGTTTGTGGATATAATGTGAAATTGAATACCGTGTATCTTTTTGGGTCAATGGGTGGAAACTATTTCCTCATTAAATCTGCAGATAAAATATTAAAAACACAATGTTCACGCTTTGTGTTGAACCATTGTCTTTAAGAGAAATGCTTTTGGAATATATGTGAAATAATGTAGGTGTTGTTTTAAAGAGAAATGCTCTTTATCTTCACGTCTGTGTTTCTTGTTTCTGCAGACTCTGTGTGAGCAGCTCAGACAGGAGAACAATGAGCTTCGAAAGAAAATGGAAGAGGATCACGATATTAGGAATCGAGACTTGGAACAGCTGAGGTAATGTTTTCCTTCTCCTTTATTTTGACTTGGCTTTGTGTCGGACAGTAAAAGAGAACACAGTAAGATTTGGAAAAGATTCCCTTCAAGTATCTCATCAACAGAAACTCTCACATCTCTTTCCCTGTGGTGTTTCTTGTTTTCACAAGCATTACTCATGAAAGTAGTGTAAATCTGCCTCCGGTCAGATTTTGAACTCGGATGTTGACCACGCTTTCACTTTGATAGGGGATTATTCTGCTGCTTTCTGTTGGCATCACTCTTCTCAGTGGGTTTGGTAGGGTCTTCCCAAAGGAAATCTGTACCAACAAACTCTGGGAAGAGACCTTCCTGACCAACCCTGTCACTTTCGTTTCTAACTGATTCAGACAGGAGAACCACAAACTTAAGGAGCTCGTCACGGGAGGCGCAGTGGCAGCGCCATCAGCTGCAGCCCCATCCGACTCCGAAGCTGCCGAGGCCAAAGAGGAGCCTGTGAAGGAGGAATCGCCTGCTGCAAGACCGAAGATGGAGGCCAGCACACCGCAGAAGGTAGTGAAAATTCAACTACAGAAAAGAGTTTTTAGATACAGTGCAGACATACTTTACTTAATTTGCATTGATCTGCCACAGCTTCAGACTAAATCTATTTGACCTCTATTTTCTTTTTTCTAACGCTAAACAAATGTTTTCTCATGGAAAGTTCCTCACTTCTGAATGTGTATGATATGGAGTTGGAGTAAAAGATTCATGTTGTGGAATTAGGAATGTTTTGTTTGCCCCCAGAGTGGAAAATGTGCAGAGAAAACCCCAACCAAACCTTGTGATGTAGAGGTGTATGAAAAGAAGATCAAGCTTTTGGAGAAGCAGAGGAAGGATGTGAGTCTTTTTCTGCTCTTATTGCTCATGATCTTTTTTTAACGTGGGGAAAGTCTGTGTGTATTTAGTTTCCTATATATATTTGGTGTCATTTGTTTCACTTTCTGGCAATGTGCTCACAGGTACTGGAGGTGAACAAGCAGTGGGACATTCAGTGGAACTCCATGAAGTCACAGTTTGAACAGAAGGTACAGTAATGACTTGACATCTGTTTTTAAAGGTTGAGTAAAGACGTCGCTGTGACCTCCACTCATATCAGGCTGTGGAATAATAACAAATGCCAAATCATTGTCAACTGCAGATGTAAACTAGCTCTAAGCTAACTCTGGTACAATGCTTCAAATAGCAACATTCATGTTTAATAATGTACAAGGTTCCTTTACAAATAAAATACATTTAAATAAAAAGCTCACTTTTAAAAAGTTTGACAAAATTGTTCAGTCTATAAAAAAATATTTTTAATGTCATAAATCTTTAAACTAACTTGCTACATTTTTCATGCAAAATATGCTAAAAAAAGAGGTACACAAAAAAACAGTGATATATTTAAATAACCATTTACATATGTTCTCACTCTACACAAGTAATGTTTATGCTGAACATTTACAGTCTATCCCTTTTTCCACATCCTTTCATCAGTCTCTACTTTTACTAAACACAAGAAATGAAAATGTGTTTTTCAAGAATCTATATTTAAAATTTTAATAAAAAAAAAAATAGGCTTATGCTAAAATAGATTAACATAACCGAACACTATACTGTGAGAAGAGGCTAAATGAAATGGTTTTCCTGCTATAAGTCTTTAAGAGGAAGCGATGAAGCACATTTTTTAGTCTGCAAACAGGAAAACCTTCATCTTGTTTTTTTTCCTCAACTCAACCACTTTTATTTTAATTCAGCACCTTATATACAAACATGCTGCCCAGAGTGCTTCAGCGAGATCAAAACAAACCGTAGAGACAAAAATAAATGTTGTCAAAGACATCAAATGTGAAAAGTAAGTCAATAAAATAACCAGATCTACTTACGGGTACAAATAAAGTGACCTAACCTTGTAATGAAGAGACACACCTGATGAAACAAGTGGAAACACATTTTAAAAAAGAGTAAACCCCGGCATTCAAGTTAAAATATTTTTTCAAAAGGTGAACAGACAGATGGCAGGTATTGTGTCATTTGGAAATATTTTTGAGGAACACTGGATTCTTCATGTTTGTTTGCATCAGTGTTGCGGTGAAGCAGCTTTTTTCGTCTTTATGCGTGTCCAGTGGAAAAGGTGCAATCTTGCAATAGCTCGCTATCTGAAAGCGCACTCACCATGAGGCCTGTCACACCTCAGTAAGAATTCCCCTCACCTCACTGGCACCCGCTGACTTCCTGCTGTGGTGCAGTCAGAGGGCAGCAGAGACACACAAATGTACACACTCTCACACACAGACTCACACACCTATGCCTGTGCAAACCCACAATCACAAACAGACCTACATTCACACTTTGTTGGGACAGGGACACCATGCAACCTTGGGTTTAAACCACAGAACCCTAGATAGACCCATTTGCGTCACTAGGTCTGCTCATATTTTACATAAAAACATACGTGTATGTGTTTGCAAAAGTGTCTGTGTTGCTGTGGCTTGGTTTATAACTCGATGACACAAATTAGCAAAAAGTCTGTGTCCCATCACATGCAAACAGCTGATGTTTATCTGTATCAGAGTTTTTATCACTGAATCAGGTTTTTATGCTGTGTTTAAAACTTTTGACAAATTGTCATCAACTAAAACTAATGTTTTTTTAATTTTTTGCAGATCACAGACCTCAGACAACGGCTGGCTGAGTCCCAAAAAACTGTGCTTGAGCTGGAGGCAGAGAGAGAGCAGAGGCAGCGCGACTACGACAAGAAGCTGCTGCTGGCCAAGTCCAAGATTGAAAATGTGCAGGTGAGACGGGCACAAGATCCAAGTGAAACTGAGCTAGTGTTTGTGTTTTTTTTTTGTTTTTTTTAAAAAAGGACCTGGAAAGACAGAAAAGTGTTTTCAATGTTTCGGGTGTTTGACGTTCCAGGGGGAGAAGGAGTGCCTGAACTCTGAGACCACTGAGCTAAAGCAGAAGATCCGCTACCTGCAGGACCAGCTGCTGCCCCTCAGCAAACAGAGGGAGTACCAGGAGAAGGAGATCCAGCGCCTCAACAGAGTGAGTTTGAATGAGATACAGAAAGAGAGAAGGCGCTGAATAACAAACACTTGATCTTTGTGTGATACTTGTTTATGTTTTTACGTCAGGCTTTAGAGGAAGCCTTAAATCTGCACACCCCGTCATCCTCCCAACAACCACCTGGCCAGGCTAACTTTGCCGATGCAGCCAATAACCTGAAGAAACAGGAGCTGCTCACTCAAATCGCTGTACTAAAGGAACAGGTCAGACATCCAGCACATGAAATCAAAAGTCCGTGGCAAACTGAATATAACTTTACTATATTTATTGTGTGCGAACAACGCTAGGTGACGTGCTGGGCTAACCTGAGGAAGCCACAGGCGAAACGCGTTGATCCCACACAATAAAAGATATAGTGAAGTTATTTTCAGTTTGCCACTGACTTTTGATTTAATTTTCCAGGTTTGTTCCTGCTACCTTGAGCACCTGAGAACGTGTTCAGGCTGTGTTTTGGCCATTTTATGTGTATATATATATATATATATATACCTCCATTTGTGCAATCTAAACTGTTTGTGATGATTGGTTTTTGCTGCAGGTGAAGATCTTTGAAGAAGACTTCAGAAAAGAGAGGAGTGACAGGGAGCGAATGAACGAGGAAAAGGAGGACTTGAGACGGCAAGTTGAGAGACTCCAGGGCCAGATTACTAATTTGACAAATCAGGTAAATTGTATTCTAAAATGATGTTCTCCTGTATGCACACTCAAGTGATTGTCTTTTAAATTAAATTTAAGACACACTTGTTTGTTTGTTTGTTTGTTTGTTTCTTACATTAAATGTTTGTGCGCTTGTGTTTCAGCTTCATCAGGCACAGAATGAGTGTCAGAGAGAACGAACAGAAAGGTGTAAACTGGAGCGACTGCAGATGCAGCATCACAAACAGGTACTGATGCGGCTCAGGTCCGAGCCTGATACTGTTGCAGTCAATTTAAATATGAAAATAAATGTTGCCGTCAGCCTGTAGAGGTTAGATGTCCAGCCTTTTTGCCCACAATTGTTAACATAGGAGCAAGGCCTTCTGTAAAAGTTCCTCTTTAAGCCTTTTAACTCACAATGCAGAAGGATAAGAGGTGTAAACCATGCAGAATAGCGCCCCCTTGTGACGTAACAGTCACTTACATGTTTACAGTTAATCAGTTCACACTGGACGAATCAATACTGCAGGACAAGAGCCTCACTCCAGCCAGTTTGTTTGTCAGTGCATTCGGGATCAACAGGTGGAACATTTACTCTCCTCAGTGGGAGGCAGCTGCAGTGTGCAGGGTTGAAGGTCAGCAGTGGCCCATGCCACAGGGCCACTGCGCTCGCTGAGAATAGCAGCCGTGCACTGATTGGGGATCACGTGTGTACTTGTGATCCCTCGTAGGGGCAGCAGCAGGAAAGACGTACCTCAGACCCCACATCAAGCTCAGTGAACGGCCCGCTGAGCCCTCCCTACTGTGGTCCCTTTGTGCAGGTGGGACCGCAGGGCCTTGAGGGCTGGCCCGTACACTTCCCTCCCCGGATGCCCAATGCAGCAGGCGCCACAGCCGCAGCCACCGCAGCACCGCCCCCTGTACGAGACTTCCAGCCTGTTACCCCGGTAAGGGTCCTCTAAGGCCCCTCTGTGTCTGTCTCTGGAGTGACTCTACTTCACTGACGGAAGGCTCTTTTCTCTTTCCTGTAATTAGGTCTAACTTGTAGCTCAGCCTAGCCATGCAATAATACTCAGTGTGCTTACGGCAAAGACTTGAGGGCTGATGGCTTATAAAAACTATATATTAAAGGGATAGTTCAGTATTTTTTAAGTGGGGTTTATTAAGTACTTGTGCTCGGCACCTACAGTAAATAGAGAAGCAGGTTGGAGTGCCAGCATGGTGAGGCTATACATCACTGTAGATGGAGATGTTTGTACCACTGTGGCGCTGCAGGCGGAACAACACTAATGTGGCGCACTAAAGTAGTGCTTAAATAAATTGGCTTGCTGACGGTAAAGTAGAGTACTGACATTCTAAATACAGCATACACATCTACATGTATGCAGCGGTGTATAGCCTAGTCTCTGTGCTGGCACTCCAACTAGTTTCTCTATTTAGAGCAGAGCTGACCGGCCTCTCCTGTGACACTTACTATTGTCAAGTACTTAACACAACCCCACAAAAATACCAAACTATCCCTTAAGTGAAATGATATAAGGTAGTGCTTTCTCTTTGGTCAGGGTTTTCCTTGGCAGTCATCATTCCCTCAGCCCAGAGGGGCCAGAGCAGTAGGAGAGAGTTCCAGACCACCACCAGAAAATGCAGGTATGGTACAGCAAGCCATGTAAAATGTTTATTCTTTGAGTCTTTGATCAGATTTTAGTATACTGCTTTACTGAATGAAAGATAAAGTCTTACTCTGCATCTTTGCTACATTTTTAAATCAGCAAAAGGCCAAACATGTAATTAGTAATGGTCTGTACTTCAGTTACATCTTAATGTTAAAAGGTAAAATAGTTTTCTGATACAGAAGGGTCCTGTGTATATATAACCGTAGGTCACATTACTCAAGCATGAGTGAATACTGTTTTGTTCAGAACTACTTTCAGCAATTCATTCATACTGCTAGTGAGTCTGTTTAAAACTAGGATGGTGTATGTTGGACTTTCCCTTTATAAACCATATTCATGTAAATGAAGGTTTTTAAGAGTTCAGATAAATAAGCTATAAGATCAATTCAATCTTTGTCATGGTGTTTTGGTGATATTTGTATAGAAGGAAAATATAAAATATTGCGAGCATACAAGTCTTTGATCTGATTGTGAGATTGCAGCACAGGTCTTTTTTTCAGTTTTTTGTTTTCATGTCAACCAGAATGTATGAAGCAGCTCGTATGGTGGGTGTGAAGGTGACAGTCTTGTCTCGTGTGTGTCTGTAGATCAGTCCGCAGCAGCAGCAGCAGCAGCAGCAGCTTCAGCAGCAGCAGCAGCCGCAGCAGCAGCGGGGTTCGGAAAAAGGGAGCGACAGAACATTGATCCTGGAAAGCACTAAAGCATCACTGTACCCAACTCCAAATGTCTGGGTAGTAGCATGAAAATCAGTTTGTTTTTGAGTTGACAAGGTGTGATTTGATCTATAATTTTCCTACTGAACTGTAGATATCCTATTGTAATGTTGTTTATACTTGCGTTTTATAAGGCTATTTGTGAAACACTTCGCTATTCTGAATATATATACATGAAATATTATTTTGTTTTTGTTTGTTTTTTTTTATCAGGAACTGAAGTCATTTATTAAATAGGTTGGGATAAATCAACATTGTTCTTCTTTTTCCCAGAAAAATAAACCTTTGTGATTGTCTCTCTGCAATGACGTGACAACTTGACACTTAGTTTGTCACTTGTAGGGTTACAGGAAGCCATTCCCCAATAAGACTTAAGGCAACGTATAGTCATTCCAACAAAGAGTGATTATATCGGTACATTGAATCATAGGATTTGCAATGTGAATGTTAATTGATTTATGAAGACTGCTTCAGTACCATCGATGTTATAGGACTGTCCCATTACGTGTAACTGTTCAAAAAGTGGTTGTTGAAATACAAAAATTTGGGGAAATGAATTTTGATGGTATCATACCAAAAACATGATTGTGATTATTGATTATTTATTTATAACTATTGACTATGTGTAAATCATTGTCTTAAGTAATGCTGTTCTTTCTATGTTGTTAGTGTAATCCCAATATATTGTAGCTATTGACATTGTATGTTTGTATCAGACACAATACACAATGCACACAACATACACACCTTTTTTTCCCCATGATGATGGACCTAATCTCATTAAACACAACACTTCTTCTTGACCACACTTGATTTGATGATTTGACCACTCATTCTGAAATTCATACTCATCTTCCTGCATCCTGTACTCCGCTCACAGTTCAGCCCCGACATGCATTACAAGAATTTAACCCAGCAGAGATGACGGTCTTCCTCTTCTTTCATTTAAAACCTAATGAGTTTTAATCAGTGCAACCTTTAAGTCCAGCGCTGAAGTTCTGCTAAAACAACAGGAAGAGGAAGATTTTCATCTGGAATTTAGAGGCCCTAGATTCAGCGTTACAGCAGAACAGCCGCTCCTCAGGGGGAAATTCAGACAGCATGTCTGGCTTTGCCCTCTGTCCACTTCAACAACCAGCGATCCATGCCGTGTTGACTGACCTTTGACCTGTTGTATCACTGAGTCAAGAGCCTTGAAAACAGTCACACCTCCAGTAATGTTACCATTTCAAAAAGGCCGATCCAATCTCAAATCAAGCCGCTGTTTAAAATTCATACCCAATAATATAGTATTTATCAGGTAGTCAAATGAAGGGCTCCAAGATGTTAAAAAAAACAGCTCAATTTTATCAAAAGAAGTTTTTAAGTTACAGGGAACCAAATCCTGATGAGTGAAAGCAAAATGAGAAATTAGCGGAATTGCACTTCGAAAGGTACGCTGTAATTACTGGCAGTTGTATTTTCTTGGTTTTAGCCCTTTTTTCTTTTGCTGTAGGCAGAAGCACATGTGAGACTTTTTGTATTTGACTGGCTTAATAAATCTATTCTAAATGTCTGCTATTATGTTACCCTGCTTATTCATGCTCATATCTTGTCCCATTTTTATTGCAGAAAAAAAGAATAGAGCACACATTTCTCTAAAGCGTTTTCATGAAGTGGTGCCCACAGTGTAAGAGTGGGTTCAGGTAAACAAAACATCCACACAGTGTGTTGTCCATGATTTATTGAAAGTATTTCAAATGTAAACTGTAATAGCTAACAGGTGCTGGGATGAGAAGATGACATGGTGTGGTGAGATTGCAGGGCAGCCTGAATGCACTAAAGAGCTGGCCTGAACCACACGTTCCAAGGAGGCTCCACAGACTTCCTGCTTTCAAGCCTCCTCTTCATTTAACATGCCATCTTCATGTATCAGAAAATGTTAACATTACTCTTTTACATTCTACCTTAACCCTACTGATTATGTAGATGTCATTACATTAAGTTACATTTAAGGCACAATACTGGATTATGAATCCCTCAGATGAAGAGCATCCTGTGTGTACAGTATGAGCAGGAGTTTGCGGATCTCAGCTCGGATCTCTGAAATGGTGACACTTGGGTGCCACCTCTTCAACGGCTTCCCGTCTGGCCCCACCAGAAACTTTTCAAAGTTCCACTTGATGTCGCTGATTTTCACAGGTTCCCAGAGCAGTTTAATTTTTGGGGCGAAGTAGTCTCCAACAGGGGGGCAGGAGCTCTGCGTGACAGGAAGCAAAAGATTATAAAGAGCGACAAAATCAGTGCACCGGCGCGTCCACTGACTGCGTGTGTGCAAGATAAACTCTGAATCACAGAACAGCTAACAGTATGTAAGGTAAATTAACAATAACACATATTCATAGCTAATTCCTAAAAACACTTTCCAGGTCAATTGTAACATACCTTAAGGAAAGTGAAAACTTCTTGCTCGTCTTTTCCATTCACGTCACCTTTCTCAAACAGCAGGAAGTTTGGAACAAATCCATTGCCTGGTCTAACATGCCTGGAATCCAGAGAGAGGGCAGCTTATCAGTGGACGTTCCTCTCTGAGCACTGTGTCCCCTGGCAGCTGCCCGGGACCCAATTTAGGCCGAGCAAAACACCACAGTGTTGTGAAACAACTTCAGTATGGATGTAGGATGTGATAGAGAACCTGGGACACTAAATCTATTGATGTCAGAGGGGCCAGTAGCAGTAAACTATATCCCCCTGGTTAAATGAAGCCTTGCTGATTGATAAGAGGATTTACCTTTATTGCAAATTCCTGTCTACATCCTGCTTTAAGGCCATGTTACATTACTTTACAATACATATAGTGTCTTGTTAGAAGCTTGTGACTTCTCATGTTTCCTTCCTTTTTCAGACTAAAAATAAATCCAAACTTGTTTTGCAGTGTAAAGCAATTTCATGTGTCCTATAAGCTGGTTTGGAAAGATGTTTTTTATTTAACAAAATGCGACTCTGACCTAATTGGCTGAATATTGTGAGTGAGTGAGAAAGTATATTCATTTTTATAGAAAGAGAAACATTTCTCACTTTAAACCTGGTAGAATCTCATGTTTTAGCCCTGGCTCCTGTCCCCCAAACTGGTTGCAGGGAAAGCCGAGAATTGTTAGCCCCAAAGTTTTCATCTCCTCCTGTAGTGCATTCAGGTCTGAAGATAGAGAGGAAAAAGGAAATGTTTTCATGTGAAGAAGCTTGTTTCTCTCTCCAGCAACTCAAAGCAATGCAGCCCGCGGTGCTGTTTCTTACCCACATACTGAAAGGTGTATCCTCAGTATGTGGCCACGTTGATGAAGAGGACAATCCTGCCAGCGTAGTCACTGAAGTTCACAGTGTGACTCCCGTTCAGAATCTTCGCCTGGTATTTGTAAATGGTGCCATCTGTGGATGAGTCACACTGCTGGGGGTTTAAACACAAGGCAGAACAGGTTGTATTTCTTCATTTCTTTACTCTGGTATTTTTACTGATAAGAAATTCTTAACTTTGCCAAAAAAAGAAAATGTCATTCACATCTGTTTATCCTGCCAAAAATGATGCCTCCACTATTGGCTTTCTGTTTTTTGTTTTGTTAACACCCGTTTTCTAGCCAATAAAAGTCCTTGACCTGGATCGGACCTCTACATTCATACAAATGTTTGTTTAAGGATACTGTGTTTTGTAACATTTTTTTTGGTTGTTTATGAAATAGTATGTGAATAATTAATCAGAGAATAACACAAACTGTTGATGCATAATTCAATTATCCTCTTTTTTTTAAAATTACAAACATTATTCATATGTTTAGATCATGAACTCTAAATATTAGTAACACAAGATGTTTTGCTTTTCTTTGTCTTATGATATAAAGTTTAATTGAATAAGATTTGATTTTTAAACTATGTTTTTTTCAATATCTCATTCAGACATGAATGAGATATTGATTTGTTACGGGCATTATGCACATTTTGTTGACGTTTTATGCGAACAACTTAAAAAACAATGCAGATTCAATAGTCAACCCATTTCTTGCAGCCCTACATGACTGTGTGATGTATTTAATGTGTAAATATGTAGATTGAGATCATATGTTTGCTGAGCAGAACCTTTGGGAAAACAAACCATCTGCATGTTCGGAGAAAGCTGTAATGGCCCCGAAGATGAACCAAACATTGTTTCTCCTGTCTCAGTGTGTCATATTTACAATGCAAATAACAGGAAGAATTATAACTCATCTGTGTCAGCATGACCTAGATTGTAAGGGTCATAGAGTTAAGACTAACAGGTGTTTGCACAACTTAATAAAACATTTAAATTCAAATTCTAAAGGTGGGATAGTTTCAACTGGTCAAATTTACTAACCCTATGGTCATTGGCATTTCTGTTAAGTACAAGGAAGAAGAATAAGCAGAACTAAAGCTTTCAGTACACAAAACATAGAGCAGTCTAGGGCACAAACTAACAAAGTCTGTCAATGGAAAATCCTGAAAACATGCCAAAAACAAAGTGTGACGGAAAGAAGAAGGTGACACTGAACATTAAGGTGTTTTCACGCATTTCAGTTCAAAAGTAATGAGCTTTAATCTATGTCCTACTCTACCACCTGTTTTAAACAATGAAGTCGGCAATGGCAACATTAGCTGTAAACCTGAATACAGGTTCAAATTACTGAGACCAAACATCACTTTCTGCTGCTCATACAAATGAAACTGATTGAACGGTGCATCTTAAAATAAAGCGGCGTCATGAGGTAGCCCACAGTATCCGTTCAGTTTGTCATGTGTCTTCTTATCTGTCCACCTGCGGACTCCTACTTTGAATATGCCTTCTGTGTTGGAACACTGAACAGGTGGCCTACCTGTGTGAACGAGCCTCCGGCGGTGCAGGGTCTCAGCAGAGCGAGCAGCAGCAGCAGCGGCTGCAGAAAGGACCACCTCATCCTGATGTTCGCTCTCTGTCCGCTTCTCCCTCAGGACGAACTTAAGAGTCCTCTGGCAGGGGGTGGGAGGGTGCACAGCTGGAGGAGATGACGCCCTCTGCTGACGTAAGTGCGCACAGGGCCAAATAGGTCTCCAAATGAATAAATAGCCTAGTTTTGAACATCTCTTATTATAAACTGCTAGGCCCGATTGCTTCTGTATTTCTATGTACATTTAGTTCAAAGAATGAATGAATAGTCTACTGCATCTAAATCCGTTACTACTCAGGTAGGCTAACAAAAACAGTGTTTGGTTTTTCTTCAGTACAACTCTTTTTGGGACAGTTGACCTTTTATTTAAATTCAGTTATGATTATTCAGATATCAATAAATAAGACGGGCTATTCTCTCACAAATGAACACGATTAGCCAACAATGAAGAAAGCACATCTGACTGAGCCTCAGCCTGTGTCTGTCACTCTGAGCATGTCTGGTGCTTAACCTATGGGCAACACTCATTAAAAGGATTCATGAGACTGAGGGGAAAAGGATATTTAAAAAAACAGTTAGAGTGGAATAGAGTGGCATGTTGAGCCTGATAAATGCAGGCTGATGACTGTCACTTTCTCTAAAACAGGATAAAATGCTGTTTGTTTTATTTTTATTCATGGATCATTTCTCCTCTCCCAGATCAGCTGTTGCCATGGTGAGCTGGCACTTGGCCATGTGTCTTGTTGGTGGCTTATACAGGCCTCTTTCCAGTCCTGTTAGAGCACCTCCTTGACTATATGTTTTACACAATGTTCAGCTCAGAACTGTATAAACACAGGCTTTTTAACAACAAGGCAGCATGAGTAAATTGTACACAAATTTGTGAATAATAAGATTAAGTCGAGGGGGAAGAAGAATGAACAAGGCTTCACAAGCAACAATCAATGTTGTCCTATTTTTTATGTTTAATTTATTTTTTATTGTCCATTGACAAAGCACATGCCAAGTTTCAAATTTGCTTCAATTTCCCATTCTCACTTTAGTTCACCTCTGGATTAGAGAATGCTTCTCTAAAAGTGTTTGAAAAAGTAAAATATATAGTATTAAATATTAAATATAGCCTATTTTATATTATATAGTAATATAGTCTATACAAAAGAAAAATAGACACACATTTGTTTTGATCTAAAGCCCGACACCAGATCTATGGGCCTCTGCTGTGACAAACTCAAATGTTGGTTCATTGAAGAGTTTTCAGCTGAAATAAGTCTGGTCTCTGCATGGATGGATTATGGACAAGGTCAAGGAGTAAGCAGCTCTCGAATTGTAGTCTTTGGTTCATATTGGAAGACATAGTTGTATGCTAAATGGAGCTCAGCGTAAGTTCAGACAGGAAGACTGGTTATATTCTTTCACACATTCATTCATCCTTTCACTTCAACCTAAACTACTTCCTCTGTCTACCTTCTCTGGTGATCAGCTCATAATGGGCGTTCATTCTTTAAGTAATTAACCAACCAGATTCTCCTGCTGTCTGCTTCACTACCCTTCCGAGTACATGAAGTCGTCACGATGGAGACTTTGTACATTCAAATCTAAATTGTTGCACATTTATTGTTAAATAAATAATTGTTAATTCTCAATTAAGTCTCTCCTGATTGAAATGCTTTCTAAAGACTTTAGCCACTATAAACCATACCAGTAGGCCTACAGTATGCATCTTGAAAAACATGCAAAATACTTGAGAGTGATCCTATTGAAACAAATAAATGAATTATAATGTGGTAGGCCTACTGATACCATTTCCCAATAGCCTCAATTTAAAAAAAACCTTCTATTCCCCTACATTGAAGGGTCCTTTCTAAATCGGCTAGTTCTTTGTGTGTTTGATTAGAGAGACAAATTGATCATCTACTTCAGTGGTTCTCAAAGTGGGGGTCGGGACCCCAAGGTGGGTCGCGAGATGCCTTCCATAAAACATTAAAAATCATTTAAAAGTGCATAAATATATCTTTTTACCATTTTTGTAAATATACAAAAAGTAGTCCAATGTCATATAAGACAGTATCATTAAGTGAAATGAAATGTTTAATTCTTTTAGGCTGTTGTACTATTTTGTGTTACTAGTTTTTGGATAGGTTTATTAGTGTGTGCGTGGCTGTCGCTATGTTATATACCTAACTAACCACCTTAAAGAACAGTGGGGGGTCCCCAGTTTCTGTCACCCTTATTTTGAGGGTCACGACCTGAAAAGTTTGGGAACCCCTGATCTACTTGATCCTGATTTAACTGGTGCATGTAGGCCTAGACTTCTGAATCTGTATCCACAGACTTCAAATAAACCATGGGAGTGAGGTTGCAGTTTCACTTGTAACCACGCGAGGTCGACATTGAGCCTGTGTGTGTCGTCAGATGATTACTAAGCAGAGCTCAGTGTGGACTGAAGTGGACTGAAGTGGTCCGGGATGGCGTCTCTTCTGCAGCCGGACAGAGTCGTCTATCTGGTCCGCGGGGAGAAAAGGATCAGAGCCCCTTTATCTCAACTTTATTTCTGTCGCTACTGTAGTGAGCTACGATCTCTAGAATGTGTGTCTCACGAGGTACGTAGATTTCTTCTCTTCATATAATATGAAATGCTAGATGTTAGCTCAATTTAGCCAGCATCTACTTTGTTGTTAGCCGGTCTGCTCGCAGCTTTGACAGGTAGGCGGGAGTAGTGAAAGCACCTCGTGCGTTGTATGGCCAGGCCGCTTGTCAATCAAATGTTTTTCCAGATGTCTCACCATCTCATTGGCTGAAAGCGACGTTTACTTCCGCTGGAGCTGGACTTAGTATTATGGCTAACGGAGCTAAAATGGGCGAAGAAGCTAGGTAGCATTGCTATTCTTTGAGTTTAACGTACTGATTAAGCTCTTAAAAACATTATGGCAGCCAAATCACACAATTAAAAAGTATTTGTTACTTCCTAAATCCACCCGAATGAACGTGTACAATGTAAAAGCCCTGGTTGTGAACGTGGCTCACAGTTGTGGACACCACACCCTGGTGATGTAGATATTTAATCAAATGTCATTTCTGGTTTATAGTCAGTGCCCTTCTTGTCATTTCTGACTCTTTCTAACAAACAAACCTATCAAGTTGCCCCCTCTAATTAAAAATCCCATCTCCGTCATCTGCGCAGATTTGTACTATCTGCAGGCTACTTGTGAATAATCAAGTAAGAAGCTGATGTTACATAACTAATAAATAAATGTTCAATAACTCCCTGTGTACCTTTTGTCTGTGTCTGGTGATCAGGTGGATTCACACTATTGCCCCAGTTGTCTGGAGAACATGCCTTCTGCAGAGGCTAAGCTGAAAAAGAACAGGTGAGACAGAAATGCAAATGCATGGAGAAACCTACCTGTCTGGTATCTTTACCTACATCAGATCAATCATATTATCAGATTTATTTCCTTTACATTAATTCTGTTTTTTTCTGTGCTTCACGATAGATGTGCCAATTGTTTCGACTGCCCGTGTTGCATGCACACTCTGTCTACTCGAGCCACAAACATCCCAGCTCCTCTGCCTGATGATCCTACCAAGACGGCCATGAAGAAGGCCTATTATTTGGCCTGCGGCTTCTGTCGCTGGACTTCGAGGGATGTAGGAATGGCTGACAAATCAGTTGGTGGGTGTTCATATAGCAAAGATGCACACGTTAGTCGCCATACCTCAAAAAGTTTTCAATTCAAATAATAGTAAGAAGCATTAAAGGTACTTAAATGTGCAATGTGTACAAGTCCAGCTGTAGGTATATTATTTGTCTGTAATTTAGCTATCTATCTTTTATCTACTCTGTGATTGTTCCCTTTGGCTGTCTTAAGTCTCATGTTTTTGTTCATTTTGCTCACTGCAGCAAGCGGTGGATGGCAGGAGCCAGAGAACCCTCATACTCAGCGGGTAAGTTTCCCCCTGTGGTCATTGATGTGTTCTCGAGTTGCTCACATGTTTCCTCATCACACATGACTTTATTTTGAATAGAAGTGTCTCTGAGTAAGTCACACCCACACTTAGCCAGCCCACGGCCAAAGCAAACATAATGTTTGCTTCTAGTGTAAGGACACACATTTACTTCAAATAGAATCATAAATACACCCTTAACATTAAAAGAAAACTCAGATTTAAGCAGATTATGTGTATTTTGTGCACCTTGTATTTAAACCTTTAGTTACTGTACCAAATAATTGTACTTTATTTGACTTTACTCTGTTTGAAAAGTGAAAACAAATGTTCTTCTGAGAGAAGGCCTTCATGTTTTTACCTGTGATACCCTTATTGTACAATAAATTACATTTACTCTTAAAAAGTATTTATGTGGGATCTTAGGTTACCTCGGCCAATTCTTTATCACTCATGTTTGATGAACGTTCTCTGGATGACATTTTTGTTACAGATCAACAAGCTGATCGAGTATTACCAGCAGCTGGCTCACAGAGAGAAACAGGAGAGAGACAGGAAGAAGCTGGCCAGGAGGAGACAGTGCATGCCTCTGGCGTTCTCGGTACACCACTCTCTCTCTCTCTCTCTCTCTCTTTTTCTCTCTGTCTCTTTCTCTCTGTCTCTCTCTCCCTGTCTCTTTCTCTCTCTTTCTTTCTCTCTGTCTCTCTTTCTCCCTGTCTCTTTCTCTCTGTCTCTTTCTCTCTGTCTCTCTTTCTCCCTGTCTCTTTCTCTCTGTCTCTTTCTCTCTCTCTTTTTCCCTCTGTCTCTTTCTCTCTCTCTTTTTCCCTCTGTCTCTTTCTCTCTGTCTCTTTCTCTCTCTCTTTTTCCCTCTGTCTCTTTCTCTCTCTCTTTTTCCCTCTGTCTCTTTCTCTCTGTCTCTTTCTCTCTGTCTTGTTCTCTCTCTCTCTCTGTTTTTCTCTCTGTCTCTCTCTCTCTCCCCCCCCCCTCTCTCTCTCTCTCTCCCCCCCCCTCTCTCTCTCTCTGAACCCAATTCTACTTTTGCAGTGATATCTTCTTTAACCTTTTGAAATGTGAATGTCACTTTAATTTTCTTACAAAATGTGCAGGTACTGTTAGAAAGAACAAGCAAGAACAAACCGTTATATGCATTAAATATATTCTTATACATCAAAGGTTCAAACCTCAAAATATTTGCCAATAGATAACTCACTGTGCCATAGAGCAGTGGTTCTCAACTGGTCTAGCCTAAAGACTCACCGCCAACTCCTTCATGAAAATCGTGACCCACATTTCTGATTTTCTTTCAACCAATCACATTTATTGAATGAAAAACAGTTTGGACCTCAGATGTTACGAAACAAAAACACAAGTTTTCAAAGGGCTTGATAGACTTTTTGACACTTTGTTTCCCCACTCACATGTCCGCGACCCACTGAAAATGGCTCCGCGGCCCACTTTTGGGTCCCCACCCAAGAGTTGAGAACCACTGCCATAGAGGATAGTCTATGATAAGCCATCTTATTAGCACATCAGAATGGAGCATTTGGCTGTAACAGCTGCTGTTGTGTTTGGATGGAGTGGAAGTTTGTTTTTCACAGTTTATGTATGATCCGTTTGGATCCACAGATCGATGTAGAATTTGTAGACATGGTGTAAAATGAATGTTCTTCTGCTAAATCCCTGCACAGCTTCTCCGTTAATACAGAGCAGCGTTTAAGTGGTGCCGTGTAGACCAACTGTACAAATAGGAAGACATTTCAGTCTCTTTTTTTTTTTTAATATACACTGCTCCAAAAGGCAGGGAACAATTCCAAATGCACCACATGGTTTTCATGCCTCCTGAGCTCTTTGGCACATGTTTTAACGTCCTACATTATCTGTTTTACAATAATTAACACCTAATACTGCAAAACTTCTTTCCTAATGTGTATTGAAACCATTTAAAACAACTTGTACTGTTGTTTGCTGTTACTGATGCATTTCTGTTGCTGTTGCATGTCACCAAATGCCACTAATGTTTGCTAAATTGCTTTGGTTTTTCACCTGGTTCTTTGTTCTCTCTTTTTTTCTTTGCTTATGCACTCTGATATTTTGGTTTTTACCCCCCAGCAACACACTATTCATGTGGTGGTGAGTTGTACTTTTTCACAACTTGGGTCGTCTCATCTTTACAGTAGCACTGTCCTTTCCTGTATCTCTGTTCCTTTCTGATCTCTTACTCAGTGACCTCACAGATCACATGAATGTCTCCTTGGGTTAAAGAGAGATCCACATAATGGGAGCCTTTTTGCTGGTTAGAGCGAGAGAGGGGGAAAAAAAGAAGACTTTGTTAAAGTCTCTGTCACCAGATCTAAACATGTTTCATACTAACTGAGTTCTGACCTTCAGTCTATCAGAAATGATCCTCACACTATCCTGTGCAGGAAGGCTCCTGTTAGTGTCTCTTACCACAACACATATTGAACTGTTTTTGTTTGTGGTTATTTGGCTAATTTACTTTTTTATTCATTAAAATATCATTCTGTGCTTTTTTTTTTGTCATTAGCTTTCAAAGATTCCCCTTTTGGGTTTAGGTCTTGTGTTTAACTTAGTGCTTTAGTAAATGGTTGTAGATTCATTGAATAAAGTGTCTTGATTCCTCTTTGATTTTCAGCTTGCAGACTGCTTTAACTTGTGCTTTTTCCCCTTAAACTAACTCAGGAAAAATATGGTCTTGGGACCAGACTGCAGAGGCAGAGGTCTGGAGCGCCCATATCAAACCTGGCTGGCCTCTCGTGAGTGATCTCTTCTTCATAAATTAAGAATAACGTGTAAATGTGACTTCATGCTCCGCACATTTGATCCCTTTTGTTTAAAGCTTAGATAAAAACCTTATGAGTGTCCATGTTTCAGTCAAGTACACAATGTGAATATATATAGTACTGGTGACTAAACTTTATAGATTTCTATCTTTGAACCGTCATTGTTTTGATTTCAGTGTGAAACTTTGCTTCAAATATAAAGTTAATCAATCAATGTGAACGGTTTTCATTAATACATTTTCACAGTTAAGAGTGAGAGCATTTTTTTATATATATATATCACACCACTGAAAATCGAGGCAGACAAAAGGCGCTGTAATGACAAAGTCTGCAGATCAATCCAGGAGAAAAAGAAACTTAAAGGTTGGTTGTCTGCAAAGTCTTAAACCTCTTAAAGCTGCAGACACACAGATAACCCACCATAAGTATTTTGTAATCTGTTTGCAAGACGTTCACAACCAAGAAAGTACAAATTCAGTGTAAATCATCAGTTTTTTTTATTTGGAAACACTAGGTGTCAGTGTTACTGAGCTAAAGCTTCCAAAACCATCCGGACTCTTAAAAAAAAGTGTTTTCAGTTCTGTAAGAATAGCCTGCAGTGTAAACCTTCAGTTAATGTATAATACCATCATTATTAGGGATCACACAGATTGTTGAAAACAGGATTTGTGTCATTCACTAGCCTTAAGGAGGGTGAGGACCAGAAGGAGATCAGCATTGAACCTGCCCCTGCCCTTGATGAAGTGGAACCACTGCCTGAGGATTGTTACACCAGACCCATCAGCTTACCCGAGGGTAAAAGTTTAATTGGGTATTTAAAACAATGTTGATCATTTTGTCTGTCTAATTGAGGTAAAAGTTTGTATACATTTTGCTGTTTCTTGTAGTGACCACACTGCGCCAGCGGCTGCTGCAGCCTGACTTCCAGCCTGCGGGGGCGTCTCAGCTCCACCCCAGACACAAACACCTCCTGATGAAGCGCTCACTGCGCTGTAGGGTCAGTACTGCTATGGGGTTTACTGTCCTCTAATCCAAAGTTGTTGTTTTTGTGTGAATCGCCTTTCAGATGACTTTCGTCTTTAATCCTCCCACAGAAATGTGAGCACAACTTGAGCAAGCCAGAGTTTAATCCCACTTCAATCAAGTTCAAGATTCAGCTGGTGGCTGTGTGAGTATTTGTCATCACATTCTGTCCCAAACATGTGTTCTCAAATTGATCTTGATCTTTATTTAATTGATTAATAATACAAATCGGCCTGAAGGCTGACATAGTTTAATGAGATTAAGATCCCAAAGTTTAATTTTAGCAAAGTGCAATTATAAGCACATGTTCAGGAAATTATTCACGCAGAAGAGGCTTAGTCTTCTTGTTATTTAAAAATGCTCTTCTGGAGGTTCAGCTGCTTCTCTTGTTTTGGGGCCGTTTCAGTCCACTCTCTTTAAAATGGCGTGCTTGATGATGCCGTCAGGGGTTCATGGTTTGTGAATGTTGTAACCTTTAAATTGAACTAAGAGAATCTCACAACTTTTGTTGATGGTTGTTTCAAGCTGTGTGAATACTGTCATTGTGTTTGGAGTGTTTCAGTTGATTGACATGTGGTCTCTGTGTGTTCACTTCACAGGAGTTACATCCCCGAAGTGAGAATTATGTCAATTCCAAATCTCCGGTTCATGAAGGTCAGTCTGCGCAGGCTTTGGCATTCTCAAAATATCTTCAGCATGTTTGATTTGTTCTGTTTATAACCTTTAACAATCTGTTTACAAATTGAATTACTAAGGTTAGACTAATAAGATCAGAGCTGCACTGCTTTTCTTTGTGTGTGTGTGGACTAAAACCCCACCCAAAGATCCTCTGTGTTTACATGTGATCTTTTTCCTCCTTTGGGTCTGTTTAGGAGAGTCAGGTGCTGCTGACGCTGACCAACCCCGTGGAGAATATCACCCACGTCACACTGGCTGCTTGTGAGGAGGAAGATCCTGATGAAATCAACAGCACTGCTAAGGTACAGTCTCTTTTATACAGTATACATATATGATATTATAACATGTGAAACAGTTGGCATCGTTGTAAAAAGAAAACAAGTATTTGTGCAACAATGTCTACTTGAATCAGGTATTATTCCTGTGTCATAAATACAACCACACAACGACATAATGATTCATTCATTCATTCAGTCATTCATAGTGTTAATACTGCTTTTTGTTCTTCATACTAGGATTACAAGATGCTCTATGCCTGTTTGAAGTTGCGTTATTTAAACACGAGTAATGAATAAATATATTTCATCATACACTAATTGGGCAGTTTATGGGCAGTATATAAATATTTTGAGGTTTGAGGGGTCTCTCGCTCTCTCTCTCTCTCTCTCTCAGAACAATCCAGTAATGAATTTACACCCAGCCAGAAAAGAAAGATATTTGCACTCGGTTTTTTGATGAGTAGCAAAGAGGCGAGAGGTGCTTTGACTCTGAAACATGTTAATAAAAAGATCAGTTGTCTGCTGATCACAGTTGTTACACCATGTCATGGACGTGCATGTTGGGGTTGTGTGTATTTGGGACTTTCTCTGTCCCACATGAATGCCCCACATCAATGAAAGGAGCTTTGACTGCTGAAAGGAGCATCACAGCTTCAATACTGAATTCTAGATGTGGGTACAGTCACAGATTGTGGCTGTTGTTTACCACCTGTCTTTTCCTGAATATTTCATATTCTTTTCAAACGGTATTCCTGCACTCTTGCCAGCCCGCTTGAGACAGCGCAGGTTGGCGAAGCTCCTTTTATACAGCATGCTCCTTATGGAATAGGTAGCCTTGTCATCATCTCATATGCACAGCAGTTGTGTCCCATTTTTACCTCCATCTGTCTGCTGTCACACGCACAGCTAAGAGTGCTCCCGTGGTAAATGGTCTGTCGAGCTGCCTGTTGCCAGCAGCCGCTGCGAGGCTCTCGGAGACTGCAGGCTGTTTGTCTTGGCCTCTTTAATGATGAAGTCATGGGCCAGGCAGGGTAAGAAAGAGCTCCTGGCAAAAAAAACAGAGCATCTTCATGACCCATTTCCGTCCACGTTAAGGCCAAACTGAGAGTGTGTGGTCCTGTCATTCTGCTTGATCTGATATTCAAACACACTGGAGGGCATTGTGAGCCAATGAGTGCCATGCTTGGTTGATTTCATCAACTGGCTTTTTCCTAGGACAGCTTAGTGTAACTCTTACAAATGTATCTTACATTTTATCTGAAAAGTCAACTTACTGATGACTTCAGTGTTTAATTGACCTCTTAAAGATCTTTGAGGAGGTTTAGCTGCCGATGTAACAGAATGAATTTGATACTGTTGCCTGTATGACTCAATAAAAAGCAAACAACAACAACAGGGAGAATATTAAGTATATTTACATTTTTAAAAAAATCTGAAACAACCTTTGTTTCAATATCAGTTATTCATAGTAGTTTTTTTTTTTTTACTTGAATCAATCAATCAATCAATCAATCAATCAATCAATCTCTATTTGTATAGCACCAACTCATAACAAATGTTATCTCAAGACACTTTTCAAAAAGCAGGTAAAACACCGTACTCATTGTTATATTATCTACAAAAACCCAACGTTAATCCGTCATAAGCACAGCACTAAGCAAGCCGTATGACACTTTTCACCAGAATACAAGACTTATGCATGTACAGGACAAGATCAGCAAAGAGATAACATGAACCACTTGGGCCACAGGAGGCAGCGAGTTGGACATAAACCTTGAGTTCCTCACAGTAGCTTAAAATACGACTGACTTGTCTCCTGAGCACTGCGAACATGGAGAAGAATATTCAACCTTGATTGTATTTCCAAATGAGCTGCAATAACTAAAAATGGTGACTTCCTTTAAACACCTTAGACTGTGATTTAAAATGAGCACCGTAAAACTTTCAGCCTTCAGCCGATAAATATAAAAAAAACCCAGCAATCTAGTGACTCATTCTGCACAGTGAAGGTCAAACATCCAGGAGAACTGTCAGTAAGCAAAACACATCTTTCAGTTTTATTTTTCTTTACAAAACCTGTACAGTAAATCGACATAAACAGAGAACGTGTGAGGTTTAAATGTGATAGTATTAAAAAGTCACTGAATGCTTTGAATGTTTTATTCTAGGTAATGGTACCAAGCAAGGAGCTGGTCTTGGCAGGAAAGGATGCTGCTGCCGAGTATGATGAACTGGCTGAACCTCAGGACTTCCAAGATGACCCAGAGTAAGCTAATACACACACACACACACACACACACACACACACACACACACACACACACACACACACACACACACACACACACACACACACACACACACACACACACACACACACACACACACACACACACACACACACACACACACACACACACACACGGACACACAAAAACACGACTTTAAAGTGTGAGCTGAATCTTTACCTGGCCTCCTCTGTCTTTTTCCACAGTGTTGTTGCCTTTAGGAAATCCAACAAGATTGGTTTCTTCATCAAAGTGATCCCTCAGAAAGAAGAGGACGGGGATGTCACTGTTTCATTCAAGATCAGACACGACTTCCGCAACCTCGCAGCTCCCATCAAGCCGAGCGAGGAGGGCGGAGACACCCCCGCAGAGGCCATCTGGCTCACCCACCACGTAGAGCTGAGCCTGGGGCCGCTCGCCCCCTGAACATGAATACTCTGTTAACCATCAAACAGTCCTAGTGTCGGGTTCTTTGAAATACTTTCTTTAAAAGATGTGATTTAAAAATGACTTCTGATTCTGCTTATTGATATGTAAGGACGGTAAGAGATCTAAACTGTTGTTTCTCAGTTTTGTTGTTGTTGTGTAAGTTAAAGTTGTATCAACAGATTCATTACAGAACATTCATTGATTGTATTGCATAGTCTTTGAAACTTAAGAACACAGGCTGACTGCTGAATGCCTGAAACGTTTAACTTTGCTGAACAATTTCTTTTTATTGTCTGTTCTTATTGCAATATCCAAACATGCACATATACTACATTCACCATATCATACTTAGCTTTAACACTGAACCACTTTTACTGGGATGTTCCTGACAGGAAACATCCTTCTTGTATAGTGATAAATATTGGGTATCTCTCAAATTCATTTGTTAAGAGTTGCTCGATGTCCATAAACAGCACAGTGTCTTTCCTAGCACTTAAGTGTTTCTTTTTTTTTGTCTTAGTAATTAGATGAGCTGTTGATTTTTGTGTGTGTGGGACTTAGTGGGAAAGTAATGCGTGATGAGCGTTTCCAATGAGCAGAATCAGAAATCATAACTGAGAACAATCCAAACTATTCCAACAGCAGCACACACCTGCGCTTTTAGCCGATGTATCCTTGTAAACATCCTTTCAAATCCTATTAACTCGCATGCTTCAACTGTCGTATATATTGCACACGTTAGACATCACGGTTACTGATCCTGTGCGGTTTTCATACCAGAAGGTGATTTTACTATTGTTTGAAGTCAAACAGTTATTCTTATCGGCACTATTTGAGAGGATGTAGAAGAGGCTCTGTAAAAAGCATAAAGTACAAAGTGTTCTTCATTTAAACCTACCGAGACACTACCATCATTTTCTAACTTAAATGTATTTTGTTTGGTAGAGTTCACTGACATCTCTGTCGGTGCATATTGAAGCTGCTGTCCTGTTTGGTCTCACATGTGTTAGTAAGTCGGAGCCTTGAAACAACAACAACAAACAAAGTTAATCCTCTGTACATGCTAATAAAATTATGTGATACTGCAACAGATCTCTTTGATTTTGTCCAGAAGTGAATCACACTTTGAGTCAGTTTGAGACTATTTTGACTCTGTGCTTCGTGAGCTACACCATCTCAGCACAGGGTGGCGCTACAGTCAAACAAGTTTTAGATGGCTGCATGGGAGAGAGCTCCAGGAAGACATATTGGAGCAAACAGGGACTTGCATCCTTTAGTGTGATCTTGAGTTACACCGCAAACAACATCTGATTATAAATGTGTTTAACTGAGGAGGCACAGCATACTCTGATCCAAACAGGAACACTTTATGATAATCCAAGAAAAGATGGAGTCTGGAGGGCTTTTTTCAATAATATGTTTCATGAGGATAACATGTCTACTTGTCAACATCAAGAAAATAAAAGATGACTTGTGTATTGTTTTGCATTTAACACATATCCGTCTGGGATGTTTTGCACACATGAGATAGTTTACTGCGTCTGTTAACGCATATCAGGTATGAGAGATCTGGCCCGTTGCAGCTGTCCAGTGAGGTTGCTCTGCTGTGTAAACAGACCCACTCTTCCTGAGCAATAAAGCCATGCTTTTCTTTTTATCCTCAGCAGATATAAACATCTCAGAAGAGTGGCCTATGGGAGAACCATAAATCAGCCCTAAAGATGAGGTAATAAAACACACATGGGGCGAGTCCGTGCCGCTGAAACAGCCCAGACTTCCACTGAAACCTCAGCTGATGAGAGCAAAAGCTGGTTTTCTGTGTACAAGCAGTGGTGGACTCTACCTGCACTCCCTGGGAGGCTGCTTTCCTGCTAGGAGTACCATAGTGTTATGTTATTGTTGGGCTTAGTATGAAATATGTGCAATGCTTTATAAAAACAGAAAAGACATTGATGGAAAATGACTGAATTGAATGTGGCTGTTTTTTAATTGCAGAAATGTTATAACAGAGTTATAAAAAGACCTTGAATGATCCCCAAATCTCCCATCTGGAGGAGAAATTCTGGATTCTTCTGGTCAGGATAATATTTTCCTGGATCAAGACTTGGATTATGATATACTCAGCAACAGCACACTCTTATTTGTAGAACCTCATACTGCAAACAGGACAAGAATTTGACCTGTGACCATGTTGTGGGGGATTATAAATTAATATCAGGGTGTTGCAGCAGCCTTGAGTAAGTTCAGGAGGGTTAAGAGAGGACTTTGGTGTCTCTACTTCTCTCTTCCTTCTGTTTTTATTTCCTCCTTTGAAAACTCACATCTTTATTTATAAAGACAGGCTCGGCCAGCCTTGACCAGATGAAACATTCCTCACTCAATTACAAGTCTGACTGCGCTCAGGACCTTTCCACAATTACGTCATGGCACAAACCACCAGTAACTCACCCACAGAGGAAGCATGACACAAGCAGGCAAACAGGGAATGGAGCTACACCTCAACAGAGGCAGTAAATTCGCTCTATTTAATGAGAAAATGGCAGCTGGTACCCTGCACAACTATTATTTCTCCCTGTATTACCCTCCTCAGTATGTAAGAATGAGAATAAAAGAGTCTTCTTGGAGGAGAGATATAGCGAATTGAATCCCCAAAGGAGACTCTAGTTTTCCTGCTGTTAGACCAGAATAGTTTGGACATTTCTGTACCTGGGAATGAGGAGCAGAAGAACAAAAGACCCAAGAGCTCTTTTTGTTCTCATCCACCTTTTTTAAGGTTTAGCTGTAAGCCTGAGGTGATCCCTGTGATTAATCGCCTCCTTCATTTTCTGCTCACCAGACCATCATCTGGTTAATTAGAGGTAATTGATGATGTCTACCCACATGAATCACTGTAGGCATGTGGGCCTCCTAAGCCAAACCTGTGAAACTTAAGCTTTTCAGGACCAAGAAAAAACGGCCTTTCTTTCCATGGTAGTCTTTTAGTCATCTTCTCTCCATCCTCCTCCATTTCCTCTCACATTCACTCTCCGTCTGCACTCATGTTGACTTTGGACAGCAGGTTGAAAAAGATCGCTCTGAGAAAACAGCTGACCCTCGACACCCCCTCTCAGCTGCAGTCAGAGCCGCAGACTTTAGCCCTCTGCTCTGTGCTTTCATTTATTATTTGCTCAATTGCTCACCGGGTGCATTACGTGTGTGAGGGCACAAGTGTGTCAGCACCCCGAGCTAAGGTGGGTGCAAAAGATTGGGGTCTCAGAGGGACCAAACACAATCTTCTGTTTGCACAAGAGCTTTTCCATTTAATGGAAAGATCAGAGTAGAGGTGAAATTAGACGATCAGGATAAATCCACTTTAGTGAAGGAAACAATACTCTAAAAGGAACAGTGGACATTTGAGGGAGCCTCCCTTACTGAACTCTGTACATTTCTCTCACATTGATTGCTTTCCAACTATTAAGAGAGAAATAATAAGTCAATTTTATTATTACCTGATCCATGCCTGCCCAAAGAGATAAAATGTTTGTCCAGTGTGAAGTCAGCGTTTAAATCCAATAATTCTTCAGACTGCAGACTGACATCCAGGCTATAGAAGCAGGGTGAAACTGTTGGATTGAAACGTTGGTTTCGTGCTGTGCAAACATTTTACCTTTTAAGGCAAAAAGAAGATGGGATGATGTAATCTGCTGCTGGAGAAGAGATGAAAGTATTGACTTCACCGATAGGGTTACTGTAATTCGAGTGTGGCGTGCTGTCGCCACAAAGGGGGTAACATTTGGGGAAATATGCAAATCTTCCAGAAGGAGGACTTTTTAAGATTAGACTTAATAATAATAATATAATAATAATAATAAATACTTATTACATGTTAATCAGTGCTTTTGTTGATATTTTAAATAAGCAATATGTCACTCTGACACCTAGTGTTTAAAATAAGTACAGCTGTCCAAATTCAAATCATTAGAGAGAGCTGTCTTCGCCCGCCCCCTCCTCCCTAGAGTTGATGTGCACACAGGTTGCCATGTTGCAGATACTGAAGCTTCAGTGATTAGCCAGCTCTACATCGGTTTTGAAACCTTTCTGTTCTTCTAACCTCTTTCCATTATTAAATAGCATCTCCAATATTTATCCTCGCTGTACCTCGTTTTTGGTCATGGAGCTTATAAAATAAAATCAGAGGCTTTTGAGGTCGCGTAGCATGTTTCCTTAATGTCTAATGATATAGAAAGGTCATTTTATGATTTAATTCAGTAAATATCTTACATATTGGACCTTTAAATAATGAAGCCCATTTAGCTTGTTCCCTCGTTTCCAGTCTTGATGGTGAAAATATGTTATTATATTTGAGTAGAGTTTTCAGGTATGTGTAACTACACTCGCTTATTTACATTTTTCAGAATGTTTTCCCTCACACCCTGTACTACACACTCTGTACTTTGAACTATTTACATTTTTAAAACATGCTAGTTACTCTAGCTTTGATGTATTTGAGAGAAATTCTTCATTTTGGTTTCAAGTATCTTCACACAGCATCTTCTGTGTGAAGTATCTGGAATTAAGAACATGTCTCTTTGCCACCTGTGATGGTGAAAGACTGAATCTATCTTCTCATGTAATGCTATGGAAGTAAGTGTGTTCCTCGTTTAAAATTCCACTGGCAAGTACACCAGTGTGTGGCTGAGTTGTTTTGACACCTTGAAGGTCAACACGAGCTTCAGCTTGACACTGTAGTCGAACCTAAGTTTGAATTTTCCAAAAGACTTTGGGATTCTTTGGGGGAAACAACTCCTGTATGAGAACATTCACACAGGAACACAAATGAAACTCAATGATTTGCTGATATCAGCAAACAGATCAAAGCTTCTTCTGACATTAAAAGGAGTGCTGCAATCTGACACAGCAACACTAAGATCTTTATTCAGCGATGCCCAGCACAAGATAATCCTCTGTGGTCTAAATATATTCTCTCAGACAAGGTCCATTAATTACTAAAATGAATTACATGCCCCAAAGAAATTTAGCCACACGCCGGCAATAATGCAAGTTCAATAAATAAAGGATTTCAATTAGTGCAACACTTGTAATAAAAGCACTATTGTTGTCGAATACAGTATAGCCAGAGGCTTCCTGAGCAGCTAAGCTCCATTAGGTCCGGCTGATAATGTGTGGATAGATGGTGAAGACGGAGGCGTCTCAGGGCGCACAGCCAAACCCAAAGAAGCCCAGCCGAACATGACCCACCACCACAGCAAAAACACAGTATATCCACATCATACACACACATACCAGCTCATATCACTGAGTGATAGTGACTGACTGAGTGACTGAGCCATGTCGTATTTCACCCAGGAGAGGCAAAGTTAAATCAATGTATGGAATCAATGAGAACTTCATTGGATTTACAGGGCACAAATATGAAATGTCAAACTGTAGATGTTAATTTCTTAGAGACTCTATCAGGGACACATTTCATTGACTAAGGACCATAAAAATCCTCTGCAGTAAACACTGGCTCTGACTGTTTGTGTCCCCCGTGAAACCAAAAGTTATCACTGACATATTAAAGTAGTCCAGACTTTGAATCTTTCCTGAGTGACAAATAAGTTTCAGAGCCTTAAATCCCATTTACATCTGGTATCAAAATGCTGACTCATTATCCAGATTGATCCAGTCCTTGCTTTGCATTAACACCTGTATTTTACTGCATTTGAATGATCCTTATTGAGATCTGATCTCTGTTCAACTGAAAACGATCAGAGGTCAGAGCAGAATTAAGAACTATATACAAATGCAAGGGTGTTTTGAGGCTTGTGTTTACGCCTACATGTGATCCCAACACACTGCCAGCCTCCCTCCTCCAAATAGTCAAGCTGATCACATTCCAATCACTCTTATTCTTAATCCTTTCTGCCACTACATAGGCACGCTACATGGACTTAGTTTTAGTTTTAAACTACTGTATACAAAAAAAACATCACGCAGAATGAAGAGACAAAGGCTGGTTTATATCTATCCTAGATCATTTCGACCTACATTGTAACAGCTAATATTTTTTTCAGCTTCCCATTCCCCTATCTCAAAGCAAATACTGACAAGCATATGTTTTGTGTTTTAGCTTATTACGTGCCGTAGTGCTGTATATATTTTTAGTTTTTTCCCCTCTCTATGCTCTGTGTGTTTTTGCTCTGCCTTCTCTCCTCTGCATCTGGTGATTGAGTTCACCTGATACCAATTGGCAATCAAGGTCCACAACATAAAAAGCAGGAGTGTGTGGGGGGGGGGGCAGGAGAGAGTGGTTCTTCGGAGATTGTATGTGTTGGAGCAGGAATTGTGCTTATGCCACTGGATGAAGGGTCTTTGTGGGTGTGGTGACATAGTGTTTTGTTGATTGTGATTTTGTGTTAGTGATAAATCTAATCAAGGTTTTTCAGTGATTTTCAGTTCATGTTCTGGTTATTTAGAGCAATCTGTTCACTGCAAACAAAGCTAACCAGTAAATGCTAGCTCTCCCAGGCTAATATTTTGCCAGTAAAGGGCTGTTAACTATTAATAATTCTCTTATTTTAGCTAAAATTTTTTCTTCTTATAGAGCAACTACATTGCTGTACTTCTTTTAAGATCTGAGAGATTACGTCGTACTTGAAGCCATGGGGATACTTTGTTTCTTTTGGCATGAAGGGTGATATAGCTGATTTC